>NC_044055.1:8915651-8940651 GCF_902167405.1 Gadus morhua | reverse complement strand
GTGGTTTCATTTCATAGTAACACATTCTACATGAATGGAATTGCATGCTTGGTTGAGGCCATATTGTTACAGTGATATTTTTTATTTTACACAGGTGTTTTTGGTCATTCCAGTTCCTACAAAGGCTACATTGTGTTGTATAAAAAGAGCTGAGCCTTGATGAGTCATTCTGCAATTATGGGCAATCCTTTAGTTGAATTGTATTGGTTCCACTGGCTCAAGGTAGTGTGTTGCAAGTTGGTGTGCAATCAGTAGAGCTGGATGCTGTGGGCAGAGTAAACCTGTGGGCACAGCTTATATGGGTGTGGTACATCCAATAGTCAGTGGCTTACAATGTCATAGATGCAGGGCAGAAGTTGGCACCTGACTGGATGAATGGGAAGTCACGCCAGTCGATTGTGTTTATTTTATTTGCGGTTGGTTGTTTATAAATCTCATCAAAGAACATTGCAACATATTGTGGTGTTTTTTTGGGGTGTACCACAGCCAATGTTGACTGTTTTTATTATTATTATTATCCGAAAGCATTAATTGTAAGTTTTGTTAAGGGCCTAAACCCTTTAAAGGCCTAAACCCCTTTCACTGTCATACTACAAAATATGATCTGTGTAAATCGAGATAGAAATATGACATCATAATAACGCTAACCCTAACATGATACAAGACTGTATTATACAACCTTATAACGATATTGGATGAATACGGCCTGACCCAGGGGTTCGGTCATAAAATAAACAAAAAAAACGTTACTATTGCTAAATATTATATCAACCCAAATGAAAAGTGAACCATAGCCATCAGGTTATTAACACTGGTCGGACCGAGCAGCGCACTACTTGATGCTCAAGCCCCTGTGTGTTTTCGACTGTGACCTCAGGTTCCTAAGGCCCAGCCAGTCGCCTTGATCACCAGTCCGGAGGACTCTCAGCACTATGAGGAGGCCAGACAATGTGTGGAGGAGCTGGCCCTCTACCTTAAGCCCCTCAGCAACACCAGAGGTACACCCGCATACACACACACTGCATCATAAAGTCTGTTCCTCTTTTCACCTGCGTTTTCTGCTCTAGCCGTTTGGAAAAGGTCCCGCGGTAGTTTGAATGTTTATTGGTACAAATGTTAATTTGTATGAAACCCTACCTTTGGCTGTATGTATTACATGTTTATTAAGTGCTTTTGTATTAATTGGTAAATCTTAATAGGAAGTTCTCTTAAGCTTATTCTAGCAGGCATTCACTCTTATCATGCTTTATTTAAAAAGGCTCACTTGTTTATTTTAAACATTTATGGTGGCCTATGCATTTTTTAAAAACAATTATAAGCAATGACGGATGTTATCCAGCACCACATCAATCAATACGTACATTGTGATGTCCTAAAGGACCCCACTCCCGGTCTTGCTAACACCCCTTTACCCGCGTCCCTTTGACGCGCCCTCCAGGGGTGGGTCTGAGCAGCACCGCCCAGAGCATGCTGAGCAGGCCGATGCAGAGGAAGCTGGTCACCCTGGTGCACTGTCAGCTGGTGGAGGAGGAGGGCCGCGTCAGGGCCATGCGAGCGGCCCGCTCCTTGGGGGAGCGCACCGTCACCGAGCTCATCCTGCAGCACCAGAACCCCCAGCAGCTCTCCTCCAACCTGTGGGCTGCCGTCCGCGCCAGAGGCTGCCAGTTCCTGGGCCCAGGTAGCCTAGCGCCCGTCGAAATGTCCACTGAACCGTTGGGTACAAGTCAATACCACCGAGAACCCTAACGGCAGTTACAACCGTCCCCCCCCCCCCCCCCCCCCCTTCAATATTTCTAGTGCCCACTGAAGCGGGTGACTCACTGTGTTGCTCTCCCTGAGGGGAAATAATTGCCATGCAAGTTAAAGTCCTGCTGCGATTTCATAGCCACATATCGCACTCGAAAAAGGATCCAGCACCATTGTTGAACACACATCAGCTTGTGAACTGCTTTGTTTATGTAATTTATGCACCATTTAAGGACTCTCATAACTGATAAAAAGGCCTGGATTCAATTTTTTCAAAATCCTTTTGCTGTCTAATTTGTGCCAACGTCTGAATAGTTGTCCATTTCACCCTGATATTGTGTGACGTGAGGCCCCCTGTTGCTTACGTTTCTCTGGGGGTTTGTCATGCAGCCATGCAGGAGGAGGCTCTCAAGCTGGTTCTGCTCGCTCTGGAGGACGGCTCGGCTCTGTCCAGGAAGGTGCTGGTCCTGTTTGTGGTCCAGAGGCTGGAGCCCCGCTTCCCCCAGGCGTCCAAGACCAGCATCGGCCATGTGGTTCAGCTCCTCTACCGGGCCTCCTGCTTCAAGGTAAGGAACAAAGCGGAGCGCCGCCGGCTTTTATTTGTTTCAACCGTCTGTCAAAGTGGCTTCAGGTTAGAGGCTCCCCTCGAAGGGGCTTTCTAAGTCTTATCTCGAACGCCGGTTCAAGAGGTAACCATTAACCCTGCTGCGTCGAGACCCCAATCAAATCATAAAAAACCGACGGCGGTCAACGACATCAAACGCCACGAGGGCATGCCAAAATCTGAGCGCACCGTGTGATAGTGTGGGCAAAAACCCCCGTATTTACTTTCACTTCCCCGCCGAACCACCTAGGTGACCAAGCGCGACGAGGACTCGTCCCTCATGCAGCTGAAGGAGGAGTTTCGTACGTACGAGGCCCTGCGACGCGAGCATGACTCCCAGATTGTGCAGATCGCCATGGAAGGGGGTTTGCGCATCGCCCCCGACCAATGGTCCTCGCTGCTCTACGGAGACCAGTCCCACAAGTCCCACATGCAGTCCATCATCGATAAGGTAAGAAGAGTCTGTTTCCATTGGCGTTTTTTTTTAATCTGGGTGGGGCTTGTGTGTCCTTTGTGTCACCGTGCCTTTTTGTTCCGAGTATGTATTAATCACTTCATGTAGTTCTCAGCCAGAAAACATAACCAATGAACGCATTTCCTGTTTGTGTCACAGTTGCAGACCCCGGCCTCCTTCGCCCAGAGTGTCCAGGAGCTGACCATTGCGCTCCAAAGGACAGGAGACCCAGCCAACCTGAACAGGCTGAGGCCCCATCTGGAACTACTGGCTAATATTGACCCCAGCCCTGGTAAGATACACCATAGGCCTGCTTAATGTATCCGCGGTCTAAACTCCAATCGCTTCTGTAAGTGAGATCGAAGAGTTGTGAAGAGAGCAGGATTTTGAAACTGAACATCCAAAGAAATGCCTCCTCCCTCCCTTAAATTCCCCACCATTGTGAGGTGTTGTGACAGGCAAGTTGGACTCCATTAACCAATGATGGAAGAGAGCCAATCGTCTAAAATCTAAATTGTCTCATGAAGAGGCTGGTATAGTCATCTGTGGTAAGGCATGTTTACACTAGTGTTATTCTGCTGCGCCATGTTATTTAATCCAAATCCAATTAAAACCAAGCTTTGAGGAGTTAGGCAGAGATTCCTGATGAATATCTAAACCGGATTGCCTGATTATCCCAAAACTGGTTGCTAATTATTGTGTTAACCTTGTCTTGTTTTTAGGGATGGGGATCGAAACCCGGTTCTATCAAGCAGCGGTTCCACTTTTTTCAAAACTCGAAAATCATTAACGTTTGGGCTTTTCGATACCACTATCGAGTCCTGTCGTTTATTTATTATTTTTGTCCCGTAGGTCCTCTAACTTAATGTTGTGTCCCTCGAGTCGCGTCACGGCATTTAAATCAAATCAATCCAATCACTGCACCATGTGCACCAATGTTTGTGAATGGAATTGTAAGGAAACGGGTATTACAAAGTCTAACAAGTGAAGTCTGGCACTTAACTTTGCTCGCGAGAATGGCTGAACCGGCAAAAATCCTTTATTGTAAAGGGGGAAACACAACCTCAATAACCAAGCACATTAGCATTGTGCATCAAATAAAGGCCAAATGCAGTACCTTCGACCGTCTCCGAGTTGAAAAGACTCCTCCTGTCGCACCACAGACAGGCCCGTCTTAATCATCCACTCAAAGTACGAGCACTGCACACAGACATTGTCGCTAGTCCCGTCAGTTAAATATAGTAATCCAATTGTGAAATCGGTGTTGTAATCAGCAGCATACAAGCTAGTTATCTTAATCGATATCAATAATTATTAATGATCCCCATCCCTACTCGTCTTACAAATCCCTACTCGTCTTACAAAACCGTTCCACTGCTTTTTTGACTGAACTAAATTTCAAGAAATCAGATTTTTAACACTCCAGCGACAAAATATTCATCAATTTTCAAGTGTCTGGGTTTCAGAGGAGTTTTTTTTCTTTTTTAGTATTGATTAGGTTACCTTGAAGAACAAAGTGCTTGCAAATAGATCTTTTTTTTTTCACATTAACTTGCATGGTATGTTTCATAATTTTGCTTTGGATTGGATGCAATAATTCTAATATTGATTCAGAGTTTGCCATTAAAGAGTCGGTCTTAATATATAATGTGTTTTAAATGAGATGACTATTGTGCAACAGTTGGGAGAATATAATTCAACATTCAAATAAATGATGAGAGATAACGATGTTGAACGATAACGATGGGAGTTTCCAGTCCCAACCGATGTTATGGTGTACCAGAGTACGGGTACCATCATGCACTGGTTGTTAAAATAGTCAGTACAAGTCTGTAAACTACTCCTTTTAGAAATACAAATAATAGTCAAATTCATATTTAATTGATATATAGCCCTATAAACTATCTTTAAATAAATGTAACCTTTTGACTTGTCAGGCGTTTGCGATGGTTTCCTTGGCTGTTTTCAAACCGATTTTGAGGGGAGGCCCAATGCTGCTATAATTAGACCAGATTCAGTGAAGCATATATGAAAGAAAAGAGATAGCGAACAAAAACAAATTCCTGCGATCCTAATAGGGTAGTTTCACCCCATAATGTTTGTTGGAATTTATTTTCTCAAATAAACGTAAATATCTAGAAACCAGTATGTAAATAGAATATTTCTCAAATCTTTCTCGTTGGAGAAAAGCCCAGGCGGGGGCCCTCCGTGTCGTGGCAGGTTTCACTCTCATCCTCCCCCCTCAGCCGCCTGCAGGCCTGTGGATACCGTGCTGCCTTTCTAATGAACGTATTGGTCTGCAGACGCCCCTCCTCCAACGTGGGAGCAGCTGGAGAAGGGTCTGGTGGCGGTGAAGACGGTGGTGCACGGCCTGGTGGACTTCATCCAGAACCACAGCAAGAAAGGAGCGGACCCACAGCAGGTGAGCCCACACGTCACAGTACAGCTAGCGGTCCCCGTGTGGAGAGACTCCTAGGGAGGGACCTGATGCAGCGGCTTTGCACTGTCCCCTGAAAGTCGATGATTCGAATCATCAGTCGTTATTGCTACATTTTCTCTAGGAGCGCAGTCAGTGTGGCGACACAGCGCTGTGTATTCTTTCGGGCTCAATAAATGCAATCAGATCGTGAGCACGGGGCTCATATAGTGGATTATTCACTAGCCTATACATGAGCCCCGTGTTCATTATCGGACCGCATTATGGGCAGGAGCCTAATTAAACCCGACAGGAATAAGTTGGCTACCTTTCCGACGAGTTTGATTGACTGAAAACGGTTCAGGTGAGAACGTAAAGAGCGCAACGCGCAAGCATATATTAAAGGCCTATAGCCTACCAAAACAGAGTGTTAATAGAAAGAAAACTCATTTTTTAACCCTCCAAAAGACCTGCCCTGCCCTGCACGGCCGCCGAATAGTCGAATCTCTGGACTGAAAAGGCAGATCTGATTCGACTCAGAAAATTCAGAGCCGGGGACAGCCCTAATTTTTAAAAATGTTTATTTTGTTTAAAATACTTCTTTAGCCTATTCTAAAACCTTGTTTAAATGTTATAGTAGCCTAGGCCTACCCCTAGGCCATCCAACCTAGTTCATCTTTTTGCAATCAATTCCATTTTGAATAAACAAACAGTGCAGTTACATGCTTTGTCCTAGTTGCATAATTTATTAGATAATTCTTAACAGATTTCTGTAGTTAAAAGAACTCCGAATTGTATTTGAGAATGTCAGATAAAACAGCCCATGTATTAAAAATAATGTTGGGTTGAAATCGGGCTCGGGTTCTTAATTACAGTTAATGTTTTGGGCCGGGCTCGGACAGAACGTGGGTCGGGCTTGATTTTCTTGGCCCAATCTATGCTCTATTCCCCAACCACGGGTCCACGATGAGCAGATACCATGGCATGGGACGAGATATCGTAGAATCCATATAAACATAACTCGCTGATTGAAGAAGATTAGGAGGGTGACTAATTGTACAAGCGACTTGTTATCTTTACGTGATCGATTTGTCATCATGTTTTGGGCCCATGTGTCATGTGGATACCTTGAGTCTGTGTAGTCCATGTGTTTGAGTCTCTACCTCTCCCTCTTTGTCTCAGCCTCCCCAGCACAGTAAGTACAAGACGTACATGTGTCGCGACATGAAGCAGAAGGGGGGCTGTCCCCGCGGAGCGAGCTGCACCTTCGCCCACTCTCAGGAAGAGCTCGAGAAGTGAGCGCGCACACACACACACACACACACACACACACACACACACACACACAGCTAGCTCCGAACACTCTTTGGGCTGTGGTGATTTGGTGTGATAATGACTTATCGCTCACCATCACCGAAGAGAAGCACCCACCTTTCTCTTAAGGTGCTGTGCTTAACGTTTAGGATTGAATGAGCTGCCATCATAATAAATCAGTCCGCAAATTATGCAAGGTTATTATGTAACGCTTCCAACCCACAGGGGTTGAGCATCCACTAATGGGAAATAGATATCATTGTACAATAATGACTAATCTGATAACTCCTCTCCAGGTACCGCAAGATGAACAAGCGCCTTGCGGCTCGTCTACCCGGCTCGGGGGGGCTGATGGCGGACGACGGTCTCCCCATGGACGTGGCGGTCACGCGGAAGCCGTCCCCCCTCCCCAACGGCAGCGCCCTGGGGCCCTCCATGCCCCAGCTGGTGGCCCGCGGCACCGAGGCCTACGACCTGCTGCGCAAGCCCCTCAAGATGGACGGGGGTAGTGCCCCCGGCTCGCCGCCCGACCCGTGAGTCCGCCTTGTCTCGTTCCCGTCTTAGCTTGTGTCTGGTTGTAGACGCAGGCCTCTGGCTTAGTTATGGTTTCCCCTTCGACGCAACGCAAGGGGGTTTGCGGAACCTCCTTACGTCCACCGCAAGGGCCGGACGTGTGCCTCCCAAAAATTGTAACCTTCCGTCGAGGCGACGCAGCAGCGAGGGCTGTGATTGGTCCGCCCACAAAAACCCGACGCAGAACCAAAACAGGTTCACGCATGCGTCAATGTGTCTGAGTGGTCTTTGCGTTGTGTTGACGTGGAGCCAGAACTGAGCCTTGGTCGTGTGTAGTGGTATACATGTGCGGTTGCAGTGTCCATTTTGTGAGACGAGACTGTCATTTAACTATATCTAGTATTATGGGGTAGGAAGAAGGCCTCTACCACTAATGTACACTAAATGTGGTTTGGCAGCAGGAAGTGGTTTGGGTCGGTGACGAATCGGCGCGTTGCTCGACGGCAGAGGCCACCGTGATGTGCTGCCCGGCCTCCCTTGGAGTCTAACCTGGGTATTTCTTTGGTCCTAGGCATGACGGCATGGGGAAGCCCGGCATGTCTCTTCCACCTCACCCCATGGCCCACGGCAGGCTCCCGGCGGACCACCTGTCCGGGGTGAAGCAGATGCCCGTGGTTCCCCGGGGCTCGCCCATGTACCCCCCTCAGCAGCAGCAGCAGCAGATGGCCGAGATGTACTACCCGGACACGCGCCCGCCGCCCTCCTCCTCGCAGTACGAGTCCTCGCAGTACCCCACAGGTAGCGTCCCCTCGTCCTCTTGCCCCGTCTGGACAGTTCTTTCTGAGTCCTTTGTGGGGCGGCAGTACCTCCAGGTTGCTGGAGTGTCGAGGTGTCCCTGAGCAAGACGCCTCAGCCTCACTGCCGCTGACGGAGCTGGCCGTCGCCCTGTGTGGTCGACTCCGCCATCGGCGTGCGAATGTGTGCGTAAATGGTTGTAAGTCGCTTTGGGGAAAAGCGTCAATAAAATCCCCCTCAATGTAAATATAACCAAACCGGTCATTTGTCATGGGTGATCCTTGGTTGGTTATGTTGTGACGAGCCATATTATAGCTCACTAATGAGCTATTGTTATCTCTTTACATAATTCCTACGGGTGTATCCTTAATAGCGTAGTCTAATCGTGAGTGATGAGGACTGTTTATTTAATGCGGCAGCTCTGTTGCAGTGTTGACGGTGCCCCTCCCGCCCCCAGGTTACCCGTACCAGCAGCCCCCTCCCCAGTACGTCCACCGGAACTACATCCGCAACGCCCCGCCGCCCCCGGACTCGGCGGGGGCCCCCTACCAGGACCCCTACCCCGGCTACGGCCCGCCGGAGCGCCCCTACCAAGCCCCGCACTCCGGCCCCCCCTTCTCCTATCCCCCGCCTCACTACGACAACCGCGGCCGCCACGGCTCCTACCAGGCGCCCCCGCCTCCCCCCCAGCCCTACCCCTCCCAGAGGGACGACATGGTCCGGATGAGCCCGGCGCCGATGGACGGGCCGCCGCCGTCGGGGGGGCCGGGCGGCTCGCTCTACCACCAGGAGCCCGGCCCCCGGGAACGCTACCCCTCCGAGGGGTACTACCCCCCGGCCAACCCGCCTCCACCCATGAGGGCGTATCCCAGGGTGAGTGCACCTTCTGATGGGGGCGGGCCCCCCCCCCCCCCCCCGCAAATCAGCCTAGGGGGTTCAATCCGCTTGTGGTTATTGGGTGACGTCACAAAGGTTTTCCTGGCGTTGAAAGAATAACTGGGGACGGTGCTAAGCCTTTCTGTGCGTCCCGTCCGGCCGTAGGACCCGTCGTACGGCCGCTCCCAGCCCAGCCTGGACTACCTGCACCGCCGCCGCCAGGAGCTGCTCTCCCAGCTGGAGGAGAGGAAGGTCATCTCCCCCCCGCCCTTCGCTGCCTCCCCCACCCTCTCCCACCCCTTCCCCAGCGACTACCCGCCGGAGGTACGTGCACACACACACCACGCACCCCCGACACATCATGGCAGGAGGGTGGCAGGAGAACCTCCTCGTGCCAGTTATTGATCCAGAGGGTCACCTGATCCGTGGTGTGTAACCCGATGCTTGTCTACCCCCACCCCCCCACCCCCCAATAGTACGGCGATGATGGCTCCAAAGCGTTCGGCAAGGCGGACTACGCGGCCCAGTACTCCCCCTGGTCATGTGACACCATCACCTCGTACATCGGCACCAAGGACGCCAAGCCCAAAGACGTCATGGCCCCCGGCGCCATGGAGATGATGGTGAGGCCCCCCCCACCCAATCGCACACAAGTCACGGGGAACATCAACGCAGTGTGAAGAAACAAGAGCTGATTTATTGACATTCTCGCAAACTGTGAAATGTAACGCGCCGTTTTACAAAGAGCAAAACCAGAGTGGAGCTTTTGTGTTGTCGTGCCAAGGAGATGAGATGCGGACAAAAACCATGTTTGTTCGAAAGGCCGACCGTGGGTCGAAGGCTGTTAACTTTAAACGGTTCTCTGGAAATGTTTTCTCACCCTTGCAATGGCTCATTCCTCTTCGTCTCTCTCGCTTTCTCTCTCGCTTTCTCTCTGTCTCTGTCTCTCTCTGTCTCTGTCTCTATTTCTGTATATCCCTCCCTCTCACTCTGTCTATACCTCGCTCTCTCTGTCTGTGTGTCTCCCTACCTCCCGCTCTGGTCTCTGTCTCTCTCTCTCTGTGTGTCTGTCTCTCTCTCTCTCGCTGTCTGTGTCTGTGTACTCCTACCTCTCTCTCTCTCTCTGGTCTCTACATTTCTATACATCTCTATCCATCTCACCTCTATATTTCTACATATTCCTCCCTCTCACTCTGTCTGTACTCCTACCTCTTCCTACCTCCCGCTCTGTTCTCTCTCTCTGTCTGTGTCTCTCTACCTCTCTCTCCCGCTCTGCCTCGCTCCGTCTCTCCCCCAGCAGAATGTGGAGGCCAAGGGTCTCCGGGACCCCTCGTTGGAGGCCCCGCGTCGGGGCGGCGAGGTGAAGGACGACGACCCCATCATCCCCTTCGGCCCCCAGCCCACCGTGTCGCGCTTCGGCGCCATCTCCCGCACCACCAAGACGGGCTACCAGACGGCCTGCCCCGTGCAGGCCATGGCCGCTGCCGCCCAGAACCCCAACTCCAAACACCTAGCCATGGCTGCCGGTGAGACCCTGCTCTCTCTGTGTGTGTGTGTGTGTGTGTGTGTGCGTGTGTGTGTGTGTGTGCGTGTGCGCGTGCGTGCGTGCGTGCGCGCGCACAATTCAAGAGTTATGATTAGTGATTATCAACTGGTCTGCCTCCTTTAGTAAAAGTTCTGTGTAGCCTTGGGGGAGACTCCTGTAGCAGGTAGACAGCCAGGTAGTTCATCTCGGGCCGAATTAAATGAATGGACGGACATATTACAATCCAGTATCTGCGACCGATACTGGACATGTATATTTTTTGTCGTACCGTTTGCCTTGATTGCTGTTGGGACGTAAAGTGAATTTGATCAAATATTAAAAGAACGCTTATAAAATAGATTGCCTATCCTCGCTTTAAAAACAAGAGATGTTTGACTCGTAACGGATCGACGATCGACTGAACGGCACCATTCCCGGTGCTTTCCCTCGCTTTACACTTTAGACGACGCTTGAGCGCTGTGATTTGATTCGGTGGAAAAGCTGACTGGAAACGTTTTTTTATGAATCATTCTCAATGGAACTCTCTCTCTCTCTCTCTCTCTCTCTCTCTCTCTCTGTCTCTGTCTCTGTCTCTCTCTCTGACCAGAGTACTCCTATGGGAACCACGGAGGCTGGAGCGCCGGCTCCTACCCCTCGCACCAGGCCGGCTCCTCCACCTCGTCCTCCTCTCAGGGACACTTCAGTGAACGGTGAGCCACCAGCACCCGCTGACCCATTCCGCCCCCTTGTTATAACACAATGATGGTTATACATGAATCCAAAGAAAACCGCGGTGGGTCGATTCCAGTGTCAAAGGAACGTATCGCTCTGCTGCCCTCGCGGGTTGCTAAGCAGCATTTGCACATGTGTCTCCCCGCAGCCTGCCCATGGCGGCCCCAGACCGAGAGCAGATGGAGCTGCAGATGGAGCTGCAGCAGGTCAACCAGCAGATCAGTCAGCAGACGCAGATGCACAACATGGAGGTGTGTAACAGTCAGGCCTGCCCCTCCGCGACACCACTTCCCGACTGTGCCACCCGTTATTTTTCTTCTTCCTTTATTTACTTTTTCTGACGTCTTAATTCAATGTCATGGCCGCTTCCTTCCTCTTCCCCCCCCCCCCTCCCCGCCCCCTCCCGTTCCTCTTCCCTTCTGCGGCGTGGCGTCTCCTTCCAGGCTGCCAGTAACTCCATGTTGCTGCAGAGGGAAGCCAGTGCTCAGGCTGGCCACCCGGGGCAGCCCGGCCAGAGCCAGGGGTCCCAGCAGCACCAGCAGCAGCAGCAGGGCAAGTGGCCAGCAGGTGGCAACGGCAACACCACCGTCTCCAGCAAGCAGCTCAGCCTGGAGCTGGACCACGTGGAGAGGGAGATCGGGAAGAGGACCCGGGAGATGGCCATGGTAAGACACAAGACAATCCCAGGAAGCTTTTTACGATCCCAATTTAGTGTGAGTACTTGATGGCTTTGGGAGGCCACTGCTGTTACACTGCTGATATTCTTGGCCTTTGCTTTTACTACTGCTTGGCCTTGGTTACTGTTGGCGTGTGCAGGGTTAACCCACATCCAGCCACCTACTTCCGCTTAGCATCACACCACAAGTCCCCATGCGGTCTCTGCACGCGGAACCAGGGAAATCCCGGTAGTTTCTGTGATTTAATGCCGCCCACATGGCCCCAGCGTGTTTCTGTATCCTGGAAACTGGCGCCCCGCCGCCCCGGGGCGGTGTTTACCGGCCCTGACGCGCGCCCTGTGTGCTCCCGCCCCAGGACAGCCAGGTGGCCCACGAGGTGCAGCAGTACAAGATGAAGGCGGCGGAGAACGGCCAGCCCGACCACAAGACCCAGCTGGAGGAGATCTCCATGGCGCTCGGGTGAGCGGAGGCCAGTGGGCGTGTGATGAGGAGTTGTTTTGGTGGTTGACCGTCCGGAGGATTAACAGGGCTGGCCCCCCCCGCCCCCCCCTTAACCATACACCCTGCGTACACACCGAGGCCCCGAGATGGCTCCGGGGCCCATTGGGTGGATAGGAATCTGTAACTGATGATAATTGGTGTTTGATTGGAATGTAACCAGACCAAGAGGTTATTATTTTCATTCATTAATAAATCTGTTACTTATTTATAACCCATTAAACGCCAACAAGACAATGACCGAAACACAAAATGTCATCACTTTGATGGTTTATAGAGCAGACGAAAACCTAAAGTATTATTGAGTGTGGGTCAGAAAATGAATGTTTTCTGCCCTCTCCTCCACTCCAGTGAGGTGTCCAACGGTTCGAGCAGTCTGCAGGAAAATGCGGTGGGCGGTTCCATGATCTCGCTGACCAATAAGACGTCTTCGCTGAGCATGTGCTCCGACCAGGGAGCCGGTCCATCAGAGATGCAGAAGAATGGTGTTGTCCATTCCTGCTCCTAAAAACACACCACACACACATACACACATACACACACACTGATGCGCTCAATTGAAAAGCATGCACAGGCACACACATACACATGTTTTATTTAGAGGATGAGCAGTATCTGCCGTGATATGAATTTTCTTTCTTTTTGTTCTGTGAATGAGCTTTTTTAAATGACTTTCATTGCCTGGAAACCAGGGCATTTGATAACATTTCTTGTTCTTCTTTTTGTTTTCGTTTGTTTTTATTTACTGGGACTGCTGGTTGAACTAGGATCTCGACATGCGTGCGGCAAAAGGAAATTGGTGGTGGTGATATCGGTTGTTGTGACAGACACGGGTTCGAAACAGGCTAGATACTAATTTATCTTCTAACCAATTAGGAATTAGACAATTTGCCACCTTTGCTGTGTAGTGTAATTGTCGCAATAGATCAACAAAAAAATGTATTGAATGGCGGGAGCATCCGCTACACTACAGTGTGGTCACGTGGTTTTTATCGCCAGATCACACGACAACCTGTTGTCCATCGTATCCCATAGTTAACCTATAAACTCGCAACGGACCACTATGAAATGAGCGTCGGATAAAAGGCGAGTTTATCGGAAGCCAGGAACCACCCACCCCCCCGCCCACGTCATTGGAAACACACGACTGGCCAGAAGAGGGTTTTGTCTGAGGAGGGAAACGCAGTTTAACGGAACGCTCATCACCACATTGCCCAAAATGCCAACCATTCAGCCTAGAGTGAGAGGGGGTCACACTACGGAGCCAGAGGGAGGGTGGACGCCAAGCGCCCCATGTCCCTCTCAAACCACCTGGAGAAGCCTGACTTTAGGTGCATTTTATGACTACATCTTAACGTCTGTTTCATAATTGAAAAGCAGTATATTATATATTTAACCGAAGCATTCTGTTTTAAAGATTGCCGAAAAAGAAGAGGAAGAAGAATAGAAATCCTTTTTGATAACGAGGTTTCCTCATGTTTTCTATAAGGGAACTTTACTTTTATGCTTCTCCGGGTTGGTTAGGGGGGACGGGGAATGGGGGACTTGGCACAGGGATCCCCTTGTGCCTGCGCTGCCAAAACGGCGCTGGCGTAGTCTCCGTAGGCTCCCTGGGTTTGTTTTATTTCTTGAAAACAGGCCTTAATTGGGCTCATAGAGAGACTGTATGTGAGCATCACTCACTCTCTCTCCACTCTCCTCTCCTCTCTCGCTCTCCCTCTCTCTCTGACGCGGTAGAACCTGTTTCCCTCCCCAGAGCGTCCCGTCTGGCCAGGCAAAAGGCCTCCCCATTGGGATTATCTTGTTATTAGTTCTCCTTAACTTCTATGAAGTTGCGTTCCCTCGTGTTTTTGTTTAAATTTGTTGTCATGCTTTGCGTTTTGTCTCGACCTCGGCGGGGGAATGGGTGGGGTCTGGCCGTGGCTTTTCCCGCAAAGGGTTCCCGCGGTCCAGACTCCTCAGGCCTTTCGCTGTCATGCAGTATATATACACAGTTCATGCAGTTGGACACAGGTTTTTTTTTTTAAAGATAGTTCCACTCAAGCCTTCCGGCCTCCCCAGTCTGCTCCGCCACAACCTGTTGCACAGCGATTTCTATATTTGTACACTCGCGGAAGCCCTTCCTTGCAATTTAAATTATTTGTAGCTCTACGTATTTTTTCAATTCAAATGCATAATTCTGCGTAACGGCGTTGTTTACCGAGCAGAGGGGGGAGGTGAAGTTAAAAGTTTTTGTTTTGCCCGTTTTGTGAGTAGGCAGGTGGGAAACAACCCTCGCTGTACTAGAGACCCTGCTGACCCACAGCCAGCTATCACCACCACTGGCGCCGTCCTCGTACCCCGGCCTGTACGCCGTTTACCACAGACGCTCCCGCTCCCGCGCTGTCTTTGCCTTTTTGTTATTTTCTTCGCCTTCTAAGCGGCGTACGCGCCCGGGACGCCGGACGGTGACGAGTCGTCTCCCCCCCCCCCCCCAAAACGACGAGCGAGTCCTCGTGCTCAAGACGGTTAAATGTAGAACATCAGGTGTGACTTGTTTTTCAATTTATAGTTTCTGCAATGCCCCACACCCCCTACCCCCCCAACTCCCTCACCCCCCCCCCCCCCCCCCCCCCCCCCCCCCCCCCTCTGTTTGTGTGAGCGGGTACGCTAAAGGGGGCACGGTCATCCCTCCCCCCCCGGCCACAGACAGAGTCCTGTTTTAGTTTGGACGCGAGCGGCGCCGAAGTCTTCTGTGGCCGCGGAGGCCGCGCCCAACCCAACAGCCGTTCGATTTTTTTTTGTTGTAAAAGAAAAGAACAAAAGGCGATTGTTTGCGCGGCGAGCCCCCTCGCCGCCCCCCTGGCGGTCCTCCGCCGCGAGTGAATGTTGTCGGGGGCGTGCTCTCTCTCTCTCTCTCTCTCTCTCTCCGGTCGTCATCGACGACGGCGGCGGCGGCGGCTCCGTCTCGTCGGGGCCACACTTAATGCCCCGCCCCGCCAGGGTGGCTCCTTGCTCTGTTTTTTTTTTGTTTTATAATTTAGGTACACAACTCACATATACATATGAGTATGTATGCATACATTAATATACTAAAGCACTATTAACGTGCCACCTGTTATTCTACTCGCTCAGCATTTATATTAAATGATCTCTACTTAGAATCAGCTTTTTATTTAGTTTTTTGTTTTTGTTTTTTTTCTGTCCACGGGTTGCCAACACAGACTTTATCCTTTCCCAGACGAAGGACCTCTGTGCGCATTGATTTGTGTTCACTTAATCTTTTTGTGTTCAAACAAAGGAAATGTTCGTTATATAGACTATGCTTCCGAAGAAGACAAAATTCTGTAACGTCGGAGAATTTAAGATTGTTTTTTAATTTCTTTTTTCGTGCGTGTGTTTGCTAGATTGTATTGTAGAAGATGTACCCTGACCACGCCCCGACCACCAACGCAACCCCCCCCCCCACCCTCCTCAGCACGCGCTGTACCCAGCGATGCTGGGGGGGGGTATTGGGGGAAGGCGTTGGGAGAGGGGCCCCCCAACAGACAAATCCAAAAAAACAGGTTTTTGGTGAAAGGTCAGCCTTGTTTCCTTGAGAAATGATTTAGTTTTTTTTATATATATTTAGTCTGCTTTAACAGCATGAGTTGATCCCAAATAATTGACACTCAATTGGCATGATTCAGAGTCATAGATATTTTTTTCCTCAAAAAAAACATTATTTTGAGTCCTTTTTTTCTTTTGGAAAAAATAAAAAGATTTCAGCTCACCAAATTACTTAACGTGTGCATTAATGCAAATCTCAGAGATTTGAAGCTTTTTTGTTCTTTGTTTTGTTTTTTTTGTAAGGGACTGTTATTGAGCTAGCGTTGGTTTGTAGATTGTTGCGTTTCCTCCGCGTCTTGTTTCCCCCCCCCCTCCCCATCCCCGTCTCTCCCCTCCTCTCATCCACTGCCCGGTGAACCTGCTGGCTTCCCGGGCCCCAGAGCTACCAGCGATGGGGCCTGACCCCACCGTACCGATGTGTTAACCCACAGCCGTACCCGGCAGTGTCACGCGTTCACCTCGCACCACAGTCGTCGTCGCCACACACCTCGCCTCCCCTGCCCTCCCCAGCCCTCCCCACGCCCTGGTTTACGTTCGCTCTGGCTGGTGATAGACCAACGTCACTTACAGCAAGAGAAGAGATGATGGGTAGGTAGGGTTCGGTGCTGAGTGTTGTTGGCTCTCGCTCTCTCACACGGTAGATGAATGATCCTTGCTCGTCCGTCTCCCGGAGACGGACGAGCAAGGATGTGTGACGGGAGTAGGAGGCGGTGGCTGAACTTGCGACAGTTTGTTTTCTATTAAGTTAATAGCAACGATTGGTTATTTCAATCTCCTTGTTTTCTGAGTGAAACTGCTGCCGATCCCGTTCTGTTGTTCCTCATAGCCAATGAACCCCCCTCTCCGGCCCCTCCCGACCACTGAACCCTGTTACTGCTGTTCACGGTTCACCTTTTATTCCCTAGGTCTAACGGGGAAACACACAAATGGCTTTTTTATATGATTACTCCCTTGTAAGATATCTCTTAAATTAAGGTACAGGTTTGATTTCAACAAGAAAAAAAAGTTTTTATATGTATATTATACTCCATTAAGGAATGTCTAGAATTATCTTCCTCCAATGTGGATGTAGCCATTATTACGCCATTTTATGACTTTGTAAGAGAATTCACTGTGTGAAAATTGGTTTGCATTTTTGTATAATACAATCTGCTTTTTTGTTTGATACGAGAGGGAGGTCAAACTGGAAGTTTGAGGAAACAAAAAAAATGAACCTGTGAAATTGAGAAAACAAAATGTAAGTTATGTACTACAGTGATTCTAAGCTGAGGGGAAGAATTAAATGATTGCTAACTGAAACCTTTGTCATTGTTTTGTTTGAATATTTGTGCAACAATTATGATAGAGCAAATCAAATACGATTTTTTTTCTACAACCACCTATTTTCATGCATAGCTGGGCGTATACCTTTCCCTGTTTACATGAATTACTTGATATTCAGATTGGTCAGATATGACGTCTTTACTACCAATATTAAGCACTACTTGGCTATTAATCAATGTGCCGGTAACACTGATTTGGGGACACCTGCTGGTTAAAAAAATATAAAGGTACACAGGACGCGCCAGTGACTCAAGATGTAGGGAGCGGCATCATACGTAACAAGATATGATGACATAAAAAAAAGTCACGCTAAGAACAATTCATATTTTGTGTTCGATCATTCATAACTTCCATCTCAACATTTGATTAGAAAAATCGTATTGGTAGAATTAATATTTAATTAGGGAGAAATTTGTTGAATGCATATGATTCTGATCATGTGCACGTTCTCCCCCGTTTGTCTCGAAAGAGACAACGAGAGAGAGAAAGAGGGGAGAGAAGGGCTGGCGGTTGGGATGAGGCCGATTGACCAATGTCTGGCTTTTACGCGCGAAGCCCACTTCAGGCACTTGCTGGTTTTTGTGCGCTGTAGTTTACTCGTTATACGGAGGATGCAAATAAATGTATCAATCGATCATGGGAACGTTTCACAACAGAGGAATTTGACTTAAATGCTTAGACCTGAAAGGACAAGAATTAACTCAGTTTGCAGTTTCATTATAAAAGGGCTCAAGCAATGGAATCCAATCGTCCGGGAATCCGAGGGCTGAACCAACAACATACTCTCCTCTTTCTCTACCTGAGTCTTTGGAATAAGGTGGGAGCTATTACTGTCTTCTATGTCGGTTACATCTGTATAGAAGGGTTTCTATCAGCAAGACGTATTTTAATAATTTATCCCACATTAAAGTAAGTATTAACCTATCTTAACTGAATGTAGAAGTGGACTTTAAAAGTGTCAGTATTCAAACCCCTACTTTTAAATTATAGTAAATAAATTCATTCACAACAACCAATAGGCGATAACGTAGATGGTTTCATTCCCTTGGTCTAAGGCTCAATATGCTTTGCTATATTATTGATTATTAATGTAGGATGTTATTCAAAATAATGCAAATGCTGCGGTGGGGGGCTACCTCATGTTTTTGCACCTTTAGCCAACACAACGATATATGTAATACGTGTCATTAAAGGAGTATTGGCTAGGGCATGTTATAAGAAACAGGAACGAAAGAGAAGAGTGCATTGAACTCAGCTGGGAATAAAACATTTCACCTTACCATGAACCTTGCAGAAAAAATGTCAATACATTAGATGAAACTACACATTTAATGAATAATGACAAAGGACACATCATGGACATGGAACATTTATTTAACTTTAAAACCATCACTTGCAATACTTCTTCTTCTTTGTCACTGGCTCTGAATTGTTTAGCCTACACTTATGTTAAAGCTAGGGTCAGGCAATGTGGACTAACCCAGCCATAGTAAGCTACATTTTGAACGTATTCAACCCCAAAAAAATCCCAACCCAGCCTTCAGGCATCCCTCCAAAGTCTGTCTGCCAACAGTTGAAAGATTTCTCCCACTTCCAGGTAGCGGTGGCGATGCACCCAGATTGCGCCATCATCTCCCATCACCTGCGGAGCCGTGAGATTTGCCTCCAGACCAGGAAGAGCGAGGAGCGGAACAATTCGGGCAGCCGCAAAGGTTCAACAATTTACCTCGAACACTCTTAATATTGAGTTGTTTTCCCAGGGTTGCAGTGACACACCATCATGCATCTGCAACATGCAGATCATTAATTAATAGAAATAGAAGAAATATATTGGAGGGGAAATAGTTTTACAAACACATTCATTCGTTAAAAAACAATCGCTACCTTTCATATGGACACGCACGCACACGCACGCGCACACGCGCACGCGCATATTTGTTATACTTTGATTAATACCCCAAGTTGCATTGAATTGATATTCTATCATGAAATTAGAGTTGCTTCTGAAGAAAGAATTAATGTAAAAAAAGTGTCAGGTGTCAAAATCTAAATTGACTACATTATGGGGACATTAATTTGTATTCCATTTAATAATTTTCAAATGTGTGTAAAATTTATTCATTTAATAGCTCACACTTAGCTCAAATATGTATCACTTAGTTTCAAATGGAATGTGTTTTCTAGGCAGCAGGCAGCTCTATTGTGAAACACTTCGTACCTCTTAAGTCTCACCTCAATCAGGATTAAAGAGTTAATCACTGATTCTTCAGTGACTCTGGAGATTGGCCAGAAACTGCTTCTTGCACTAATTCACTGGCTCATCTGATACAGCACTGCCTATTCTGAGAGTACATACGCATACTTAAGGTATCTTTGGACATTTCTGATATAAGGTTCATTCAAATGGCAATTATTTGGTATTTTTTGAAGAGAATTTGGAATGTATTTAGGAATGTATTTATCTCACGTACATCTGCAAACATGCACGCTCACACGCACACACACATATACACACACAACATAGACGCTCAAATGGGTTAGGATTCAATACACTGTATGCCCTACTGTATTGGAATTTCAGTTCTATCAGTTCTATTTTACAAAAGGTTATACTTCTGCAACAACAACAATACAGTCATCCTTTATCTATTTTAACAAAGGAATTAATGCATCATTGACCTATTCAGACCTCAGTGTGTTGTGGACATTTGAACTGGAAATTGCCAACTAATACAAGATCCATAGTCCATAGCCCAAGTGCTGAAGTGCTCAAGTGTATCACATTCAAGGCAGTCAGTTCTCAATGTAATAAGTGGTGGACCTGTTTAGGGGCCTCCTCGGTATGGAGGTTGCGTTGGCTGGGGGGTTGAATGGGATGAATTGAGTTGGCACAAAACAGGTGCATGCATTTGTGTGTTAGGTGCATACTGTTAGGTGCTCAATACATCCACGCATATAAAATACAAATAAATAAACAATTGCGCACAGAAACACTCCTACACACCACCGTTACAACCACAACATGCACATACACAAATAGACTCTGTGGCTCCTTTGTGATGCCCACAGAGGATCAGACGTAACCCAAGAGGCGACAAAGGCTTTGGTAGCTTTAGTCTGTGTTAGAAGTGTTGGAAGCACAGAGGAGGACCGCCACAGTATCCAACGGTTTTCTTTAGGGAGCACACTCTCGTGGCTGCGTTCTATCATCCTGATAGAAATAAAGCCTTTCAGGACTGCCTACGATGTTCCTTATTTTATTAACTCGTTCCTCTCAAACCTCCATTTTACACACCCACTCACATACCGACTCACATACCGACACACACACGCACACATATACATCTGTTCAGTGCCAATTCAACTGCCCATTCAACCCCCGATCCAATGCAAACTCCTGCCCAAAGAAGACCCCCACAGGTGATGGTGTTCATGTTGACTAAGGTATTCATTAATGCATCATTTTATAGGGTTGACCCTTACCCTTACCCCTGCATTTACTAGTGCTAACTAATGCTTAATTAATGTACCCTTAGTGTTAAGTGTTTCCAACGCGTTCGATACACATGCTTTTTTTCTGCTATCAATTTGACATGATGTGAACATTTATTTTTACACATTGTTATCGATAAATTACATAATTGTTTTTACTCAAATGGAACATTTCTTTGAACAATGAAAATACATCCGAAACACACTCACTTACTTGGATTATCATTTACAATCCCATCTGTCACATCCTTTGATCATAAGCATGATGCAATGTAAATGCCGCTTCATTCACATTGTGCCACACACACACACACACACACACACACACACACACACACACACACACACACACACACACACACACACACACACACACACACACACACACACACACACACACACACACATAAAGATAGTAACCCGAAAGCATGTTTATTCCACTATTCATGCATCCCATAGTATCATGCAGGGCATGATACAGTGAATTTGAAGATCAGGGGACATTCTTTTCTATTACAGAATACTGAAATAACTCAATCGACAGTGTTTTTTTATTTAGTTGTTTTCAGTGTTAAATGCAATACATTTGTAACTTTTTCCTTTCCATCAATCTGGCAACTCTGTTGCTGCAAGACTTGAATGTCTGACATTTATTTTAAGCACTGAGTCAAAAAGTAGGTCACGATCCGTTTTAATCGACATGGCAGGGTGACAACTCAAATGAGAATTATAAGTATACCACACCCTGCATTTGGGCCTTTAGCTAAAGTTTACTTCTGCTGTTGCATTTCATATTAATTTAATAGGAATTAAAATAGTCCCACGGCCACGTGTGTGTGTGTGTGTGTGTGTGTGTGTGTGTGTGTGTGTGTGTGTGTGTGTGTGTGTGTGTGTGTGTGTGTGTGCGTTTGTGTGTGTGTGTGTGTGTATGTTGTGTGTGAGTATGGTTGCCTGTGAGTGAGTGTGTTGTTAGTGGTCTGTCTTTTGACCTCCAGAGAAGCCACAAGAGAAAAGACATACCACCAACAAAGAGCAAAAACATGTGAGACACCAAACACACACATGTGAAGGAAACCCAATTTCTCCTCTGTAACCCACCTGAGACCCAACCATGAGTCACACAGCGGCCCTGTTCTACCCAGAGCACGGGGTCATACCCCGGGTACCAGAGGGACCCGACGACCTCCTTCACCCATCGATGGAGCTGTCGACCCCGACAACTGGTTCAATAAGGACTACAGTGAACCCCTGATTGGCATGGCCCAAACACTGTTATTTTATATTATTTAGCCCTTTGCTCCTCTTGGGTGCACAGGCCGCAGACAAATATCCTCCATTTCACTCTGCTATGGCTTTTCAAGCAAGCTATTCCCAGTTGGCTTCCCAGTCCAGCTGTTCTTTGGGCTCTTTTCCTTTTCCCTTGGGGGTTCCATTTCAGGGCTTGTCGGGGGATGTTTGTGACAGGTTTTCTTTGAGGACGTGGCTAATCCAACTCCACATTCTCTTTCGGATATGTAAGTCTATGGGGTCTCGGCTTGTTCTTTTCCACAGGTCCACATTGTTGACTTCGTCTTTCCGCCAGATGTCCAATATGACATCTGTAATGACTCTGTAAACCCACCTAATATTGCACCATAGGTTTTATTTTAGATCTAGTTTCTCATTTGCTTTGACGTTCTTGAATCCCTGCAGTTCTGTCATTTTTGCATAGACCTACAGGCAATCAGAGCAATGAAACACATCAGCTGCAGCCATCTTGGTTGTATCTGAAGATGCTTCAAACTGGCTGCCATAGGGCGCTCCTCTTTACAGTCGTCAAAATAAACCCGCCCCATATTAGATAGACGGTTGTGATTGGCCCGACCCGGGCCAATCACAACCGATTATCTAATATGGGGCGGGTTTATTTTGTCTGCTGGATATCAATCTGACCGTGAGGGGCAGCACATGGCAGAGCAAATAAAACATGAGCTCGAGATTCACCTGGTTCCCTGGCTACCTATTCTCATAACAGTGACTCAAATCCCCTCCACGCACGCACACGCACACGCACACATTTACAGGCACAGACATGAATAAGTCAACAACTGAGTGGGTGACAGAATGAGCATTTTATCTTTGACTTTTGGGGTTGAGTGTACAGGTGTTGCGTGTCTGTCCTCCCAGGCTGTGAGACCCAGTGGGATGAGGTGCGCTGCTGGTTCAACGTGGACGAGGGCCAGGTGGTCAACGTGTCCTGTTCCGATATCTTCCAGCACTTCTCTGCCGGTCAAGGTCAGTGGGTTCAGCTTTCGGGGTTGGTGGGAGATGTATTCATAATTCAACTCCATTTCCCCTTTTGCTGTGGTTGAGCAGTGAAAAGGGAAAGTGACAGAATACGCATTCTTGTTCCTTTCCATAATTTACAGAAATTCTCATCTCTGTCTTTGTTTTGTATCCTGGTTGCTGACAATACACAATACAGATTCAACCCAATTTTATCTCCCTCTAAAACCAAGTATTGAGAATTAAAACTGAAGAAAAAACTCCTCTAAACACGCAAAATCAATCACTTCCAAACAAGTCAATTCATTTACAAATGTCTTTGATAATAGTTACAAAATGGATTCACAATGTCATGTCATCCTTCACGCCAATAGGCAGAAATGTCTGAGATTACTTGCGGCTGTGTCCTGATGTTTGTTCAAGCTTAAAGCTATTTGCATGGGTTAACACATCTGTGCGTATGCTTTTTATATTAGTTAGCCGTTTTCCAGGTGGAAATACCAGAACGCACAACCCTGTAGGAATTAAAATCTCTCTCTCTGATCACACAGGGGGCCAAGTCCCACAAATCTAATTTCCACCTGACGACATTTCACTTTATCATTTTATGTATCCCATTCACGGTTTTTAGAAGAATGCTACTCAGCTGGCCCTTTTTCTGAGCACCCACCCATCCAACTGCACACATGTACAGTGTTCCTGCCAGACAAAGTTATTGACACTATTAGAGAGACGGAGTGGGAGGTGCAGGAGGCTGTGTGATATTTTTAGCGTTGAGTGGTTTGCCGGCGGGGACTCTTGTGTTTTGTGTACGTTGGAGCTTCAAGTGTTCAATGATCAGTAGCTTAGATGCCATCTGGATAAACAGGGGCAGAGCGAGAGGGAATCAACATGGATGGTGATGAGTCAATATAACACACCAGGAATAGATCCAATGTCATCTCCCCAGGTTTTGGTTCAATCCTAGCTGTGTGTTTTACTTCTAGTGGATTTCATACGAAGGAGGTGCGTGTGGGTAGTAAAAGGGCGATAGAAGGAGATCTCCTTCTAGACATGCAAAAGAGATCTCTTTCCAGATTTGTGGAAGCAGATCGCCTACTAGATATGCAGGAGATCTCCTGCTAGATTTGTAGACGGAGATCCCCTTCTAGATATGTAGGAGATCTCCTTCTAGATTTGTAGAACAAAATCTCATTTTAGATTGGTATAAGTAGATTTGAAGAGGGAGATGTCCTCCTAGATTGGCAGAAGGAGATCCCCTTCTAGATTTGCAGAAGGAGTCTACAGTCTACCGCAGGTTCTGGAGAACCTCGATTCTGTCCCATGGTCCTTGCTGTCAGACTGCCAAAAAGCTCAGAAATTATCTTTTCCTCTGGCGTTGTATTTTCCCCCATAGTGATAGGTTGAGCTCCTGGGGCTAGATGGTGTGCGTTTGCACGTGCACTCTCTCACGCACGCACGCACGCACGCACGCACACGCACACGCACACGCACACACACACATAGGATATCTGTCACCAGCGGTACGCAGAAGGCAGCCTAATCGTGGACCACAGCCACCCAGCACACAGACTGTTCTCCCTGTATCTGGCCCATGATACAGCAGCATGGCAGCGGGCACCACCAGACCTTAGGACATTTGTACCAGCAGGCCATCGGGCTTCTCGACTCATTGACCTAATCATTCCACTTTGTTTATGTAGTTTATGTTGTGTTTATCTTTTTTTATCCTTATATGACTACTGCTTTTATTGCGTCTGGAGCTGACAACACATTTCATTGTACCATTGACCCTGTGTAAACCTACACTTGACTTTTGAAACAGAAACTTAACTGAATACACACACACACACACACACACACACACACACACACACACACACACACACACACACACAGACACACAAGCACGCACGCACGCACACACACACACACACACACACACACACAAACACACACACTCACACACACACACACACACACACACACACACACACACACACACACACACACACACACACAAACATAGTAACACATCCATATAAAAATAAACTAATCAGTGCACACACACACTCCCAGACGTCAAAGGTGTCACACAGGCACACACCAAACCTGTGCACAATGTTTGGTTATGTGTGTGTTTGTATGTGCAGCTGTTTGTGCTGGAGCAGAGTCACAGAGA
>NC_044055.1:8890651-8905651 GCF_902167405.1 Gadus morhua | reverse complement strand
TCCAGTCAGATAACCTTTTCTGCCTCAGCCGCAGGTTTAAGCATATTTACTGATCCACATGCAGTACATGAATCGGGAAGCGTTGGTCAAGCGCCCCCTTGTGGTTAAATAATGGATTACAGTCGTGTGGCTGTCTTGAGTTTCAGCATTACTATTTAGTCAATCAAATTAAAATATACTGTATATTATTAACGTAAATATACAATATATGCATTATAATTTATAAACATATATATAAACACAAAAAAAAAGTTAATTCGATAGTAGTAGTAAAATGTATTCATTATATATTAATGGTATGGAATATGGAAGTCAAATTAATCAATTGTGCCTTTTCCGTCAGACCCCTTCCTCTGTCACAAATTAAAGCCTCTTGATGTCGATAATTCTTAAGCATTAATTGTCTCAAAATTACTTCTGAGAAAGCATCATTCATTTCCCTACTGATTCAGTCTTTTTTTTTTTGCCTGTGATGAAGAAGCATATGACGTATCAAAGGGTTGATAGGACAAAATAATCCTGCACTGTGCTCCAGATATCTGATGAACTTTACTGTCATGTGTGGCGTGCACTGTGCTCCAGATATCTGATGAGCTATACTCATTGTGTTTACATATGGGCAATTCACATATGAACTCCTTTAATGTACTGCTATCAACATTGGGTTATCATTAATATGAAATAATTTGTGAGGAAAACATTCATAAACAGAATCAATGTTGCATTATCTGACTTATTTTTTTTGCATGTACGTCGTAATTAAAACATATTTTATATGAAAGGGGTGCAATGTTGGCAAAATGAACCTGAACATCTTTTACGATTTTAAACACATCAAACAATGTTTGGAGCAACCGCATAAAATGTAACTAACTGTTCCACTGTATGAAAATAAATGAAAAACAAAATGTTAGTCACGACGGATGGATTTATTTTGCAATCAAATGAACACATTATTTTTTAACATTATTTGAGACAACAGAACCGTGTAATACACACTCATATTACAGGCAGAGCAAAAATAAAAGTTGATTATACCAGTTCTTTTTTTTTTTTACACTTAGATAACCCATTCTCAACCAAAGCGTGTCACACACACACGCACACACACACACACACGCACACGCACACGCACACACACTACCAAAGTGTATCTCACACACACACACACACACACACACACACACACACACACACTGCCTTTACAAAGCAAAAACATAGAAACACACACAGAGACGCACACACACGCACACATCATCATATCCTTGCTCTGTCCATCAAGCTCATGAATAGACACATTATTCCACTGAGATTCAAATTTGTACACGCTTAAAATACGGCGGTGTAACAAACAAAAACATTCAAAAGAGAACACGGTTTACAGGTATCACAGGTCGTCATCACCGAGAGGTCGAGCCATTAGCAAAAATATTGAAATATTTGCATTTACATGTGATCAGAAGAGAGAGACATCATTTGTACACAATGGCAATTGTGAAATAGCAGGCAACGTTTATCAAAGCGATGATGGCACAGTACATTCATAGAGTTCAATGGCCACCGAGAGAGTGTGCAGTACACACACACTCATGTATTACACTCATATAGATATATACACGTATTCTTGTATCACTACACGTTACAGGCTCCACGGGCACAACTGCCAAATCAATGGCAAGACCGTTGATTATTTAAAGAGTTGTACTTGTACACATGCACCAAATATCTGTCTGTGTGTGTGTGTGTGTGTGTGTGTGGGTTTGTTTGCAACTCCGACTTGCTTTTCAAATATAGACCCCTGGAAATAAAAACCAAGTCAAGTACTAGGTGAACCATTGTAGAGTAAAATATAAAGAACACATTTCAAAGACTAAAACTAAATATGCAGTTCTTTTTTTTAGAAGATGAAAAATACCGGCCGAGGTCCCGAAAACCAAAACAGCACACGTAGAGTATATGGAGCTCATGCTCATCATACATCCACCTCCTCACACCACTAAAACATTGCGGCATCGCCTTCGCTCCGCTGTAAAAAATACTTAAAATCTGATTGGGGTCCTCTTGCTAATTTCAAAGGCAGCCCAATTAACCTTTTCTTTTGCAGTTCTTAATATCGCCAAATGTTGTATGTTCTTTTTTTTCTTTTTTTATTTGCCTTTTGTATTCCACCCCGTGATGGGCTGCCCCTTTGGCCAGGACCCACCTGCGAAAGAGTTTTGAAATCACAATTTGTTTACCTGAATAAATAAAGTAAGTAACTAAATTCTCTCATGTGCTTGAGAAGCACACCACACCCAAAACCAAAAGAAAACTCCAGCTGAAAGACACAAGTAGCAAAAATAAATAAAAGCAAAAGACTAGCTTACATTTAGCTTCTTATCGCACCAAAATCACATTACAAAACCTAAGAAAAAATTAATAAATGGCATTTATTTTATCTAAACTTTAACACTGAGCTGCCACGCTGTGGTGGACGTGTCACATGGCACGATGACGATGAAGAGAGGAACTCTTTGTGTGTTTTATCACAGTAACAGCTTTGAGACATGGTCGTTTCACATCAGAGCTGGAGGGGCCCGCATTGGGGGCCCCAGCCAGATGAGGTATCGGCGTAAGGCGCCACCAAACAATTCAGATTTCCTGGTCATAGAAACACACCAAAAAGGGGAGAGTGATCTTCAAATGAATACCCCCCACAGTACCCTACCGGCACGCACACAGACTACGTAATGTACTCAATACACATATATACACGTATACAGTATATACTGTGTATATACTGTATATATATGTATGAATATCGCTATTGTTACACAATCTCCACAGTGTCTAATATCTAATATATTTATATATGTACACAACCCAACCAATTCTGAATCAGCAGTTATCATCACATCTTGAGTCTATAATAAATCTATAAATGAATAAAGAATGAAATCACCCAAGATCGGATTTCAACCTCAACAACTATGGTCACCACAACTTTGTGGCGTCAAGCTTGCTGCCTTCAGGACAAGTACACACCTTTGTTGAAGATGGCATCATACACCGTTTCTGCGTGTATATAAACGATGCTAGCTTGCCAGCACTTTCACTTTCTTTTTAAATTAAATAGATATATCTAGCTTCAATTAGGGATAATCATACCCATTGGAGCTTAGGACAATATAATACTGTAGGAATACACATGCCTTTTGCATTGATCTACAATAGATTGGTTTTAACAAACATTTGGCCTAAGTGTCGCCTCAAAAAGATTGCACTTCATGAGTGGTCAAGAGCAACCAGTTTCATTCATTCATATTCATGTGTCATGGAACTTTGTTGACCGTCATTTATGTGCAATAATACAGCAGGTATTCAGTCCTGTCAAATAATACTGACATCCTGTCTATAAAACGTTGTCTGATTATGAACAATGTTATCTCATCAGCATATAATAAATTCTTATTTTCCACCTCAAGAAACCTGATCATGTAAGCACAAAACATGTGTTGTTTTCTTTAGTGTTTTATAAGCATGTCATGAATTATGGTTATGAATGGTTATTGTTCTTAAAATGTTCCAGGATTGTCAAAAGCTGTCGTATTAAAGCATTATTTCCCTTATTTACTTGTTTATATAACTTATTTGTCCCAGTGCCAGGTCGAAATGGATTTGTTTTAGTTTTATTTACTGAGCGATGGTCACATAAAAGTGTAAATGTTGCTGTAACAAATGGCCAACACATGTGTACAGTTGCACATCATCACATCACAAAACATAACATTTACCCTTGCTATGAATATCAAAATTTCTTCTTAGCAATATTTTAAAGAAGAAAAAAGTCCAATATCAGCCAGAGAAAGGAAAAAAATCTGCGACATAATATACACCAAAATAATACAATAAATAAACAACATTTGAAATTTAAGATGTATCTAAAATTAGATCATAAATTAACAAAAACCAAATCAATTAAACTAAACCAACTAACCTACCTAAATTAAACTCACATTAGCACGGAGTCCGGACATAAAATGAGTGCATTATTGAATTACCGTAAAATTAATGTTGTCGTTAATTCTGACTGACTAGGCACTTGGGAATGTCTTTTGCAGAACAAGCTGGGAAACAAGACAACACTGTTGTTCTCATGAACACTATAGCTGTTGCTGTCGCGGTCGTGCCTGACGCTGTAATCCATATAAATACGTATTAGTGCTTACCTAATTTTGTCTACTACTAATCACCAAAATTCTGAGTGATGTCCTTCCCAGAGGATACCAAAAGTGTTCTTTGCGATGAGGAGAAAGCGATGAGATGAGATGTGAAGATGATGGCAGATGAGCTAGATGATTCGCCCGATCGTTAACACAGGGAGAGTGTTTGTCTGTTTTTTTTTCCGCCAAACCAATTAGTTTGGCATGCGCAGGCTTTTGTCTCTAGGATACTATTGTAGGGGTCGCGGGACACGGGATGAAATCTACAGATTGGAGCTCCAGTTCCTTTTGTTGAAAAGGTCATTAAAAAACAATCTATTTACAAGGTACAAGGTATCAATCTATGATTTGATTATTAGTATTTTCTTTAAATAAATATCTTTTGACATACTCTGTACTTATGGCTGAGTGTAAAAAACGTCCTTTTTGTTTATGATTTGAAAAGATATAACACTGAAACAGTTAGCATTTGTACAAGCAAGGCGGTGGTTTGGTTACTGTTTCAATGTTGGGTTGTCGACCGACCCGTTTTTGGGCAACCTGTAATGCACTTTGAAACACTTTGTGTACATTACAAAAGCCACGCGTTAAGCTCTCCAGTTGTCTCATCCTTTTTTTTTTCAATGCTGATCAATGGTTTGGCATACAGTTTAGCAATAATAACAAACAACACTAATTGTAAATGATCTGCACAGAGAAAGAGTAAGAGAAAGGGGGGAGAGAGAAATAGAGAGAGTATTAAAACGTTTAAAAAAATAAAATTGAACAGACGGAATTGTCTGCATACGTTTAAAAGCATCTATACTATATCACTATTCAAAGGGTGTGGTTAATTAAGAGTGCATTGTGCCATGAACACAATTCCAATACATACAATAAATTGTACCCATTTCAATCCAGCTCCTACCAAATAACTTTCAAACAAAAGCATTTGCATTTGTGGATCACCAAACGTTTGCGGAAAACTTGGAGCTGGGGAGTGGGATGGGACTGGAGTGGGTCGGCCCACTTTTGGTCACTCTTATTGGTCTAGAATGTAAAGGGGCTGGGGAGGGGGGGCAGGGTTAGTACGGGGACACCTTTTATCGACCAATCAGGCGCTCAGGTGGGCAGGCTCAGGTTGGCGTTCTCGGCCAGGGGGCTGGACATGCGTATCTGGGAGCTGCTCTTGCTGAGGATGGACAGCTGGGTGCCCCCGTTGACCCCGCTGCTGGCCAGAGACGGATGTCTCTGCTGCTTCAGGTCCACCGCGAAGTAGCGGTTCACCGTCCAGCTGCGCCACTTCCTCTTGATCTCCGACTGCACCTTTGGGGGAGAAACCTCAGGACGTCACTTCTTTTGACTCCCTCTGCGGCCGTAGTACCCGGGTTTGATCCCCCCGGGGGTCTGCGGCGCGGCCTGCCTGTAAGGCGTGGCTGGGTTGGGGACTCTAGAGAAAGAGTCCGAAGCCCACTAAATCTCCTTAAATTGAACCTTTCTACTGGAGCTAATTACTCTGTTAAACAAGAATAAAACGAGCCCATCAACGAGTCAACCCATTCTTGGGGATTACTCGCCATCAATTGTTTTATTCTGGTCCATATTTGCCCCCACCTACAATGGGAAAATCCCAGGCATCTCTGAGATGATTTAGCTGTAACTGTAGCTACACCCACAAGCCACCGGGGGCTGCTATTGGGAAAACATACATAGTGCAGGTTTAATGACATTGATCTGAAATCATTGCCGGTTGCCCTGGATAAAAGCGTCCCAGGTCGTTAAGGAAATAGTCGTGACCCTAGCGATCGCTTTACAGAGCGGCAGCGTTGTCTAGACAATCATGGTTGGATCACTGGTGTTCTGGGGCTGAGCCAACGAGCCATGCTTACCTCTCCGTTCAGGAAGCAGTAGAGGACGGCGACCACGAAGCCCTGAGGGGAACAGAGGAGTCAGGAGTGAACACAGTAGCAGGACTAGGACGTGCCGCTCTCGGGTTGAGAGCAGCACCCTGCAAATGAGACTCCCAGTATACCATAGTGACCTCTGACTGTCATCGCTCATGAAAAGGTTATGGCACACGTGTGATCCGTATATGTGCATAAGATGTGAAAAAGTGAAACATTACATAATATCCTAGTTTATCACATCAAAAAAAGAAAAATACTAAAGCAACACAATGCACCTTTATAGCTACTGCCACGTGACTTAAAACCTCTCATTTGATCTTTGACCTCTTGGGCTGTATCTCCCATCTAATCACGTTTGTCAGCACTAGGCAAAGCTCTGTGTGTGGGTGTGTCTGTGTGGGTGTGTCAGTGTGTCTCTGTGTGTGTGTGTTTCAGTGTGTGTGTGTGTGTGTGTGTCAGTGTGTGTATGTCAGTGTGTGTTCGTGTGTGTTTCACTGTGTTTCAGTGTGTATGTCAGTGTGTGTGTGTTTGTGTGTGTGTTTCAGTGTGTATGTCAGTGTGTGCGAGTGTCAGTGTGTGTGTGTGTGTGTCAGTGTGTGTATGTCAGTGTGTGTGTGTGTGTTTCAGTGTGTGTGTTTGTGTGTGTGTGTTTCAGTGTGTATGTCAGTGTGGTGTGTTTGTGTGTGTGTGTGTTTGTGTGTGTGTGTGTGTGTGTGTGTGTGTTTCAGTGTGTATGTCAGTGTGTGCGCGTGTCTGTGTGTGTGTTTGTACCTGGAAGGATCCAAGCCCCAGCTCAAACACCAGCCTCTCTCGCTTGCTGACGTCCTCGGGCGAGAAGGCGAACACGGTGTAGTGAATACCAAACAGCGGGATGAGCAGGAGGGTGGAGCGGGCCAGGCGCCTGCACGTGCACAACACACACACACACGCACACGCACACAGACACACGCACGCACACGCACACACACAGGCAAACACACACACACACACACACACACACACACACGCACACAGACACACACACAGGCAAACACACACACACACACACACACAGGCAAACACACACACACGCACACACACACACACACACACACACACACACACACACACACACACACACACACACACACACACACACACACACACACACACAGGCAAACACACACATGCACACACACACATATGCACACACACAAGTAAACACACACACGCCACACACACACACACACACACACACACACACACACACACACACACACACACACACACACACACACACACACACACACACACACACACACACACACACACACACAAACACAAGGTTACACTCCTTCAAATTCCATCTATCCTCCACCATGACAAAGAGAAAAAACCCAGGATGCGCTAAATGGTTTCAATACGTTTCAATACGGCACGCAAAACACGCACACGTCAGGGTCATTCCGCCTGAGCGCGTTTCCATCGGCGCTTCCACTCAACGCGGAAGAGGGGGGGGTGGTGTTTTTTTTATTTTGGGGGGGTGTCAGTGAAGTCACATCAGGGAAAGGTTCCAGACTGGCTGCTGCAGCTGTCGCTTTTTAATTTAGCGTAGGTACGTTTCCATGATTAGGACACGGCGCGGAGTCTGCCGTGGTGTCGGCAGACGTGACAGGGAGTCGATATGTGCGGGACTCGCTTTCTATTCCCGCACCCGTTTCCACTATCACACTATCACTATCACACTATCACGTTTCATTTGCCGCCGGGTTCATTTTCTTTTCGAGCGTTCCTCTCAAGACGAGTATGAGACTGTGTTCGTACAACATCGAAACGCATTTAACCTAATGGGTGTTTCACACAGAGACATTTGTTCATTTGTGTTCAAGCATGGGGTGGAGGGGAGAGATTGAGATGCAGTACAGTCAACACGAACAGACAAAGCAAGGAAAACAGGGTTTATATGGTGTGCATTTCAATGACGTCCCCCCTTATCCATAGATTATTATTGCATTTATTTAAATTGAACTGTGAGAGAATTGTGCAGGATTTTTCCCTAAAATACTACAGCCAATGTTAAATAAGAAGCATTATAACTTTCCTGCCAAGCGTCCATTAGCTATAATAAACATATATAATCAATAAAAAATGTATGTAATATAAATAATATTTCCTAATATTGAATGACAAACGTCCGTCCAGTGTCCGACTGCCAAATATGTGCATTTTTAAAACTTGTTAATAATGAAAGGCAAACTCCCTTTTATGAAATCTGCTCCTCTCATGTTATATTTGCTTGTATCACTAAATCCTTAACAATTCACATCTAGGTCTAGAAGAGGCTGTTTGTAGTGTAAAAGTGAGGGAAATACACAAATATCATTTCACGCAATGAGAGGAGACACACTACCAAACACACGTGCATAACGAGAAAGACACACGGTACAAATGCAGACTCACACACAATCACACACACAGACACAATCACAAACACACACACACACACACACACACACACACACACACACACACACACACACACACACACACACACACACACAGACACACACACACAGAAACTCACTCATAGTCTAATTGCAGATACAAAAAAACATAGACACAAAGACAAACGCACACACACTAAAATTGTAATGGCGGATACGAGCAAATAAAAACACAGATACACACATACACACAAAGACACACACACACAAAGACACACTGACACACAATCACACACTTACAGTGTGATGGCGGATAACTCTGACATCCTGCACGAGTGCTGAGCCGCCTGTGTGGGCTCACTGAAGCATTTCTGAGCACAGCTGCTACACAGCACAAAGACAACAACAACAACAACACAGCCACAAAACAAGGACAACGTCTTTAGGGACACTCATGTCTGGAGGAACTCACACAGACAGACGGTTGCACATGTTCACGTGCGCCCGTACACGCACACACACGTGAACATACACACACGCTCTCAGTCAAAAAGACACGTACCTGGACAAGTACACACACGCAACACACACACCTACACACATGTATAAATATACTTGTGTGAATGCACACCCACACACCCCCACACCCACCCCCCCCCCCCACACACACACACACAAACACATTGACTTATACTCACACACACACACACACCCTCCTCTTACGCACTTCCTCCAGAAGCACTACACCCACACACACACACACACACAAATACATAAACACACACACATAATATGTATATATACAAAAACACCCGCACACTAATCATGTCTGCAGACACATGGAGATTATCCAACCAGATGACAATAGAAATGTGGGGTCTTCAAAGACCACTCGCCTTGTCGCCTAGCTGGTGCAGAACAACAAGGCTAAACATACATACAGTCCAGTCCATCCTTCTGTATACACTTTATACGCACACTGTACATACAATACTGGCGTACAACGAGATCAAAGCTTACTGTGCCAACAGCCAGCACGTAGCCATGGTGATAAGGTGATGAAAGGCTAGTGTTTAGGAGGAGGAGGATGAGGAGGAGGAGGAGGAATGCATTGGAAGCTGTATGGTCATGATCCCACTGCCCCCAGCGTGTTTTATCACCAAGGGGAGCAGGGATGGATGATGGATTAATCTTTGACGTAATGCAATGATCTCAAGTGACACCGTGGTGTTGCGTGTAAAGGATTCAGGTATCTGGTTATAGAGCAGTTTGTAGTTCAGAACTGTTCAAGGAGCGTTTAGCAAAAACAACTCGGGTCTGCTTACATATGTCATGATGCTGAGTGTCGCATCGTTTACAGCGTGAGCTCACCGTTTCCTCACTGACTGTTCAAAGCCAAAGCTACACTGTCCCTGGGATTGGTTCACTTACAGGTAAATGCTGGACTCATTGCCACCGATGTCAGGAGACTGCAGCTTCTGCACCAGGATGATGATAATTCCAACGAACAGAACAAAGTTGATCTGCGACAAGAAACAGAATTTGACATTGTAACCAAATGTGTCCTCCTCACCACAAAGATACAATTAGATGGAAAACAATATTTTAAAGATATGGTATAATATGCACATTTATTTCAGTTTGAAGCGTGCTCTGACACTAATTCTGTCATGTTCAAACGAACATGACCAGCAGCAGATATCTCATGGTCAACGTTTTATCATTGAGCTTCACTTTTCTTGGGTGTTCAGGGTTTGAAGAGAGCAGAGAGCAGAACTATTGCATAATGTACCTTAAAATAAAATGTTTTTTGTGTTGTGATGGTATATACGCTTTGTTTAGTTATTTGCCTTCATACCATTATGGAAGCTACCACCGGTCCCTTGATCACCCACCAGAGGGCAGTGTTCTCATTGGTATCCCAGCATCTGGAGTGGAAAATGGAAACGATGTCAATTTGCATGATCAAGAGTCAAGACCCATGATGGAACGCATGAATTTGTAAGGCAGAAGCTTTTTCCCTGCTTTGATGTTAATGAAATTAAGATAACTGGATATGACTGGATATAATATATTCATTGTACGCGAAAACATCTGGGATTGTTTTCCAACTGTGGTGTTGTTGGTGATTCGTTCAGAATGATTTTTGTCTATTAATCATACAACAACATTCAAGTATATATTTAACACAAGACAGAAGGTACTGTATCAGAACTGCTTCATAAGCTGTGTTGACGGTGTAGATAAAACCTTTTCTAGGGTGAAGTAGTGCTCAGACTCACCCAGTGTCATCAAAATGGAGTCTGAGAACAGCCCAGACTGCTACACAGATAGTAGGAGTTCCTGTAATAACAGTGATGAGTATTAAAACCCTGCATTGTAACAACATGCCATTTATTTTATAAATCACATGAATCCATACAGAGATTACAAAAAACAATAGTAATATACACAATACATTCATTCTTAGTATGATGAGCACATCTGATGGGCCAACTGCATATGGGAATGTTCCAGAAACAAATCAACCCAGTGTTTGCTTTTTTGCATAGCTTTTCCCACAATAAGACTACATTTCCCATGAACATCACAAGACACACTGCCGTGTCTTGTCTCACAGCACTGCCTAAGCTCACTCAGGTAATACGAAGATCTCTGTTGGTGTTACAGATCTATAGAATACTTTTATTTTGAAATGATACACATTGGGGTTTCCGGAGTTCAGGGCAGATGGTACCCACCCCAGCCGACGATGGTGTACCAGTAGAAGTAGCGTCTCTCTGGGAAGAAGGTCTCCACTAGCAGGGTGAAGAGGTAGAGCCCCTCGATGAACAGCCAGAAGTAGTTGGACATCACACAGTAGTGGAAGAACACCATCACAGTCTTACACGGCACCTGCAAACCAGAAATCACAGAAAATGTGCCTTCAGAAAAATGTAATGTATATATATATATTTTTTTTTCAGTTGTAAAGGGGAGGATAAAATTCCTAATTCCCTGGTGCATTTGGTTTCTTGCCAAATTCTTGCCCCAGAAATAGCTGATTATGATTGTGCCAATAGCAACAATCAAAGCACATTTAAGCCCCTCTGGGATTATAATAATAATCGTTTGTCAAAACAATTATTTTTTGTCCAAGCATTTTTTGGTTTTTCTAAAAAACTAATGTGCCCTTCTGGTTGGGAAAAAAATGCAAATAAATAAAAATGCTTGACAGCAGCCAACATCAAAAGAAAAAAAATCCCTCCTTGCAGCGACTCTGTTTCACCGGAGATAGTCGTCAGTAGCGACAGGGATGCTCTAGGGGGCAGCAGAGTGTAATGACGAGTTTCACCTTTAACACAAACTAATTATGAATTACCCACATTACGCTCCAACAGCAGACAAGCAGAGGACCTATACGCTGGATTAGCCGGGGCCACGTTTGATGACATTATTATTGTCACCGTGAGGCTGTGTGTGTATGTTCCCCAGCCCCCTAACAGGCGACTACATGCGACCCATGTTTTCCACGGTGACAGTTAAAGGCCAAAGAGCCTTTAAAAAAAAAAGAGGAACCGGCGAGAGCAGCAGCGGCTGGGGCCATTGATATGATAATGTGTCTTTCCAGTGGCCTTGCTTAAAAAACATTAACATACATAAATAGCTTTAATTATCAAAAACAATGCTTCTGCATGGGTAATCGGGAGGGAGGGGAGAGTGTGAGTCATCTAATAGCATGTTTCGCTTTTTGTTAAAAAATAAATAAACAAATAGCAAGCCTCCGCGTTGGGTTTGAAATCCATTTGAACGACGGACGGCGCTTAAGAGGGGAGACGGAGAAAAACAAGGAGGACCATGAAAGCTCACTTAAAAGCCTATTAGAATTCATATAGCAAGGCGACGGTGACTCCCCATAATTTTACATAATCAACTGACATATAACACACACACACACACACACACACACACACACACACACACACACACACACACACACACACACACACACACACACACACACACACACACACACATACACACACACACACACACACACACACACACACAAAACACACACACAAAACACAAACAAAACACACTGGTGATTAAATTTAGAATGGGGAGCTCTTGTGTGGTTGGGTTAGTCATCACCGTGTAAGTAGCTAGCTGTCAATAGCATATGTTATAAAAGCAGCTAGCGCTTTAGGAACATATCGTGCTCTTTGCTAAAGAGCTACACATACGGAAGCATATATACATATATATATATATTTGTAAGTATATATATATATATATATATATATACGGATGTATATATATCGGAATATTACAGGAGACTTGTGTAAACCAGGCCCTGTTGAGAGTGAATAGATAGAAATAAAATGAAATAGAATAGATAGTGGAGGGACTGACGGTGTGTTCGAAGCAGTGGTCACTGTCCTCCTCTTCAGCGTACAGAACGCCGTCCTTGATGAAGACGGAGATGGCCCGCAGGATGAAGGACACGAACAGGTTCATGTGAATGAAGTTCCTGGTGCAATGGAGCTTCCTGGAGCATGATGGTGGTGGGGGGGAGAGTAGGGAGGGAGGACTATTGAGTAGGAGCAGTTGGAGAGCGATACCATTCATATGCATGTCTTTTAAACACAAGTTACACAACATCAAAACAATGAAATGTCAACATCTGTAGATGACCGACGTTTTCGCGTTCGTTATAAACCAGGCTTCCGAAGGTATTGACGCATGTTTAATGTACACTGCCCCGTAGCTTGAATAGTTCTTTAAAAAATAAAAACACAACAGTGACCAAACTCACCTGAATCTACATAGGATGACCATGGCTGTCGTGAGAGACACCAAGGATGTGCTGTAGCCCACGGTGTACAGAGCCTTCACCGACGCATAGTACATGTCCTACACACGCACACACACATGCACGCACGCACGCACACACGCACGCACGCACGCACGCACGCACGCACGCACGCACAACCAACCACAGACAAAAACAAACAAACAAAGAGAATGTGATTAAGGATAGAGGCAGCCATACTGGTGATGGGTGGTTATATCCTGACATATAAGTGGGGGGGGGGTCCTACTGGTTTGGTGGTGTTGTCATCAAAGAGGCAGACGTCTACGTAGTGCGGGAACGGCTCGGACCAGCCGTCCTCCGTACAATTGCGGACCACCTTTCCCATCTCTGTCCGGCACAAGGAACACACAAAAACCACAGTCCCCATCACGAGCCCGCACACGCACACGCACGCACACGCACGCACACGCACGCACAGCAGCAGGGGTGCGTCAGAGACGACGCGGCGGAACCAGAGTTAAAACTGTGAATGAATGAGGAGGCATGCGCGACTGCTGTTGCTACGACGACAACGACGACAGGGACGTGCCTTCGTGAGGGTTCATGAATTCGTTGAAGAGTTCTGGACAGTTGACCTCCACGACCTGGCCCACGCCGGCCGCCTGCCAGCAGGTGAGGTTGTCCCACAGCCACGGGCACCCTGGGGTGGGGGGTAGAGGGGGTAGAGGGGGTGGGGGGCAATGGATCAGACGACGCAAGTGAAGGGTCGTTTATAATTAATTTTTTATTTAATTTTATTTTTTCACGAGACCACAATAACAATAACCACAACAACAATAAAGACATGTGGACACAAAAAACCCGCAGATACAACATCAAACAACAATAATAACAGCAACAACAACAACAACAGTAAAGAGTGAAGGCTAGATTAAAGAGATGGCACTTGTTTACGCAAACAATCATTTCGTGTTCGTAAACAACACATTTTTAATTTGGCGTGGATGTGTGTGGTTCAGGAACAGGGTTGATGATGGATGGAATGAATGTCGACATTCAAAATGATCACACATTTTTTTGTTTCCTTCATAACAAGGTATGTCCTTGATTAATGAGAGAGAATACTTCAAAGTTCAATTCAAATGGGTACCTCATTTTCAAGATCAATGCACAACTTCAAACCACAGTAAAAAACAGTTTCTACTGCTCTACAAAATGGCAGATTTTCCCACACACTGTTTTGCTTCAGACTCTGTAGCTGAATCCTAAAGCATTGTGACCAAGCGTGAGACCCCTATAAGTAAAATAAACAACTAAATAACTCCAAATAACGTAGTTGACCCAGCAGCCCACTGTGGTAAGCGGAGATCATTCGCATCTTTAGTCAATTTCGAAGGATGCACCCTTTTTATATATTCCTGTGAAACAGAGGGCTTCAAAATGTATCATCATCCTCCAATTCAGCAAAGGGCCTTCTGAAAGACACCGGCATTGGCTCAAAATGTAGGCTGAGAGAATCCTGGCCTGATTTAACGAGACTAACGAGGTCAGATTCATGCAGAATGCCGGAAGTCAACTCGGGTTCATTCCATCACAATGTTCATGACTCTACACATATACCATGTCCTGGTACCAATGCATAGTGCCAGCTCCTTTTTTCATGACTTTTTTCTTTGAGCAAGTTGTGAGCG
>NC_044055.1:8885651-8888151 GCF_902167405.1 Gadus morhua | reverse complement strand
ATAATCACCAGGTAGAACTTTTGAATAACTGCAACTTTGAGTAGACAGCATTTACAAAGCATTGTTCTTAAATTAACACACAATAGTAAGCAATTCAAGTTATAAATGATTAATCAAATATCGACAAAATTGTTGATGATTTACAAGTCGGTGATTTAGAAACTAATCACAACGTATTAATAATGCTTTATAGGCATTTAATTAATGCTGAAAATCTTTAATTAATTCAGGTAGTTATGAACCATTTGTTAAGTATTTTGTGTGAGCTCATCTAAACAGAGCACTATCCATGCCCTACTACTTATTACTATACTTGGTACTTCTGCAATGGTACTTGAGGCATTTCCAATCTTGAAATCCTATTTATAAATGCTTGGTAAGGCACCGATAGTACTCGCTTTAGCTGGGCTATCACAGATTACCTAAATAGTTATTCCTTACTCCATAAAGTATTCATTAATTGTAGTAGATTATTCATGTATGAATACTCGTATGAACCATGCTTCTTAAATTAGGAACTTCCTGTTTACTACTTCTTGATGAATGCTTAACAGTTGCAGTTACTCTAAAGTGCCAACAATGACCTAAACATTTTATATTCAGCCGATTTTGGTCAAATGCTCTGTTTCAGGTAAAAATTAAACATTGAATTATTCTATTGTAAATGTATTTCCAACCAGTACCTAAAACATACAGTAGGTTGAAATCCTCTACAGCAAGTCGGCAGAACAGAGATGAGGATATTAATTATACAATGGATGAAGTAGACATTCAAGGTTAATCTTAAGGTGCGGCCACACCAGACGCGTATCTCGCGTACCTCCCGTATAAAATCGCCATTTTTTCCATAGGGAACCATTGGTTTACGCGCGTATGAGACGCGTACACGCGTATAAGCAACATTTTACTCGCGTTAGGGGCGTATGAGGCGCGTTTATATACGCGCGTACATATACGCGCGTATATAGAGTTCAAAAAATTGAACTTTTTACGCTCATACGCGTGATACTTAGCCGCAATAGCCAATCAGCGTGGAGCTTGTCCCGACGTCGCTGGCAGAGAGTAGTGTCGCTTGCACAGAAGCATACGGCCGACATTTTTCTTTATTCTGGGTGGAAATAGTAACATAGTTACGCCATTAAATGCGTTTATGGAAACATTTCTAGCGAGAAATGTGCATTTTACTTCCATAATGTTCGCTCGGTGAATGTGAAGGATGTTTGGTTTGATAGTTATGACGAAGAGTGAACGCTCCGTTCACTTGCATGGACAGAGTCTCTGATTGCTAAGCAACCTCAACGTCTTGGCGGACTATTTCTCTGCTGATCAACACTACGAATGCTGGAAACACACCAGACACACCATGTGAAGTTATTTAACCCGATTATTGTTATTTATATCCGAGATTATTTAATCTAACCCGATCCAAGCTCTATCATCCACCCAAACACGGCGGCGTTTGGGTTTCCTTCCTCGGACTCCTAAATCCAGTGCAGCCACAGGCTGGGGGGGGGAAGTTTTGGGCGGTCTCATCTACGCGCGTATGCGTACGCGCGTATCTGACCATTTTTGACACAAAATGGTCAAGCAACATTTTAGCTGCGTTACGCGCGTACATGGTACACGAGGTACGCGCTTGGTGTGTTCGCACCTTTAGGTACATCCCGTCAAAATGAATCGTTCTCAAATTCCTCCGATTCGGTTTGATAAATTCAGTCTTGTGAAATATAAAGTCTCCCTTTTATGTGCGTACTCATGTGTGGGTGCTGGCATGCATGCTGTGTGTGTGAGTGTGTATGCGTGTGTGTGATTGTGTTTCCGACACTACAACATCACTCTGGCGGCTCACAGAGACATTCGCTCCCTGTCATGAGTAACGTTACTCACATCCCACTTCCTTCTCCAAAAAAAAGCTCCTGCAGTTCATGAAATCAAAAACTGATTACGATACACCAAACAGAACATTGAATAGCAAAAAATAACTCACTTATAGGCCTTTCACACATGAACTCAAGATTAACTCTGGAGAATAAGGTCAGAAGATGATCAGGAGTTGCAAATTTCAAACATGCAACTCACAACAGTAGATAGGCCGTATTAGACGTGTTCGAACCTATCAGAGAAACTCTGCATACTTTAGATGAGTGTGTGTGCCTTGGTAGAGGAAGGCCGTAACGGGAGAAGTATGCTGTGGCATTCGCAGTGTTTAGGCGAAACACTTTGAGGCTGGTGGCTGAGGCTACCAACTCCGTATTGCTCAGTCTTTTTGTGGTGATATCATCACTGCATTCATTCAGACACATCCAAAATATAAACAGAAGAGTGGAAAGCAGAAAGAAGTCAGAACGGAAAATACAGGCCAGAAGAGGGGAGTACGGAGCAGCTTCACTCCGTACTCCGGTGTGGGGCCAGTGGTGTGATAGAAACATCTGTAACACGCCAACTCGCTCGATGGGAATTCTCCGGCTCTCAGATTCTCAGGCCTGTACAATTGGGAACG
>NC_044055.1:8873151-8883151 GCF_902167405.1 Gadus morhua | reverse complement strand
CTGACCAATCCCCGAAGAGATGCCCGGACTGGTTGGAAAATAGGCGGGAGCTGTCTGAAATCTGAATGATCGAATTGAAAGACAGGTGCAGCAAACTCAAAACATTTATTCTCACAGTGCATTTGACTCACTAATGGCTTACGGATGGCCATGCCATTTCTTTAAAATGACACTCAAACAATAGCACTTAAATCCTACCTACAGCACCTTTAATAATTTAAATTCCTAAAAACAACCTGCTATATCCCCCTCGATGTGCATGTTGGTTTTGGTGGGTTTTTCTTGGCGAAGCGGCAGGTGTTTGTCACTACTGGAGGGGTAGAAAATGTGCCAAAGACCTTGTTGCTCCAAGTTGTTGATAGTGTTTGATACCTATTACTGTAATGAATGCCACACCACAGGCATTGTAGCAGCGAGAGGGAGAAGGAGTTCTTTGTATCGCCTAACAAGCATCCACGTTGCTAAGCAGCAAAGGGTTCTGTGAAGCCTGTCGCCAACACGGGTAACGGAGGAAGATCAGGCCTTCAAGGAATTGGAGGGAAATTTAGAGCATGATAGTTGGCACGAAAGGCAAGATGGAGCATGGGACCGGTTAATGAATAAAGAATGTGAGAGTAGCCGAGATATCAGGGTTATATTTGTTGTTGTTTTTGCGTTGGCTTGGTTGTGACTTTTTGTTAAATGTTTTTTTGCATGTAACTCCGCTGGGAAGAATTCAGGGCTTTTGCAATGTATCAAAATATGATACAATACATGCCAGCTCACTGTGTATGAGTGTGTCTGAGTGTGTGTGTGTGTGTGTGTGTGTGTGTGTATGTGTTTATGTGTGTGCGTGTGCATGTGTGCGTGTGTGTGTGTGTGTGTTTGTGTGTGTTTGTGTGTATTTATGCTGTCAAAGAAACAAGTTTATCTGTCTGATCCCAACAAATGATTGTTGTGTGTTTACCTCACCGGGGTCAATCCCACACTCACCCCGCTTTCTCCACACACTCACAAAACTCAACCAAAGTGGTCATTGAGTGGAACTCCAGTTTACGCACACACACACACACACACACACACACACACACACACACACACACACACACACACACACACACACACACACACACACACACACACACACACACACACACACACACACACACACACACACAGCCCGTAGTCTTAGCAAGGACCTCTGTGATCAAAGAGTTTGCGGTACCTTCCCAACAGAAAGAAACTGCATTTATTTTAATTTGTTCCTTCATCTTTCCTTCCTCTTCCATTGCGTTTGTTTCCCCTTGTCCGACAGTCGCTTTCCAACCTACTGTTTATTTCTGGTTGAAAACAGATGCATACACGGATAAAGCATTTATGTCGCAGTGCCAGAGCCCTGCTTCAGGGTCTGGGGGTTGTTTCTGTGTTCCTTTCCCAGGACCTGATAACGTAACAGCCTCAATCCCTGCTGCAGATAGAGCACATAATGAACTCAATACTATGGACCATGAGGACATGTGGAATATACACTAAACACAAACACCGCTCCATACGCCACCACACACACACACACACACACACACACACACACACACACACACACACACACACACACACACACACACACACACACACACACACACACACACACACACACACACACACACACACACACACACGCACGCACGCACACACACTCAAGAACCCCAGCTCCAGTGTAGTTTGTGTTTTGCACCATTACTGTTAAGCCTGGCAAAAAAAAAAAAGGCTTCCAATTGTATTTCTTACATTCACCATTATCTTAAACCATGCTACTAAGTAAACGACACGTGTTTAAGGCGTCTCATGCTTAATGCACAATACCGGCTTACCGATGGCAAAACGAGAGACTACTTTACAAACGGTCATGTTCACCAACACTGGGCTGGCGGTCACCTTCCTCCTACTCCTCTTCCTCCTCCTCTCTGTTATTCGAGGCAGTGATCACAGTTACTGGGAGCAGATGGACTGCCAGTCCGCCGGTTAACCCACCCACCCTCCAGCCCCCGCCCCCCCCCTAACAGGCACTCGGTTGCCCTGAGACCGACTGCTGATCCACGCTGGGGGGTTGGGGGGGGGGGGGGCGGAGGCGTATGCTGATGTGCTGATGTGGCATTATGTGCCAAATTGCCTCTCCGTTGCAGAGCGGCGGTAGCCAGCAGCCCCCACGATATGAGAGACTGACAACAGTCCTAAAGATGGCAGCCGAGGAGAAGCAAGCGTTGATGGAGGAGCAATATCCTGCATACACACAGGCACGCACGCATGCACACGCTTAGCATACACACACACACACACACACACACACACACACACTGACACCACCAAACAAACACACACAACACACACACACACACACACACACACACACGCACACAAACACTGACACTGACACCACCACACAAACACGCACACACCACATCCACATAAATGTTTACTTGCACCTTTTGCACACGTTATTTACTTACCAAGGGCAGCACAAAGATAGCAGCAAGCAGGATTCCTGTCATTGTGTCCCGTGAAGTTGATCTCTCGCAGAGTCTGTAGGGCCGTGTGTGTGTGTGTGTGTGTGTGTGTGTGTGTGTGTGTGTGTGTGTGTGTGTGTGTGTTTGGGTGTGTGCTTTTCACAGGGATGCTGTGATAACACTCCTTTGGACGTTGGCACACTTCAGCATCGAGAGGGCCTCTGTAATATACAGACACACAGACACAGACACAGAGATATGAGGGACTGAGCTCTCCATTATACCTCACGGTTAAAACTCTCCTCGCAGGAAACTAGCCCTAGCCACACTACGACGACAAATTAACCAGCATTTCCAAATGCCTGAGTCAAAGTGGATAACGGAGCCCTCCATGAAAGCACACACTCCACTCTGCGAGACCATGGTCCGATAAGATCATCCCAAAAGTACACTTGGCAGGCGACGCCATATTTGCTCCGTCCTCTGTGAACCATTTGTTGACCTGTTTGTTGTTGTGATTATCCTGTGATATTACAGCGGTTAATTGCTGTAAGCAGGCTGATTACCGATTTTTTGTAGGCAGCCAACGTATTTACATTTCATCCAGCCGGACATTCCCAAAGAGATGCTGATGTGCACGGTGGCACTAAGGTATAGATCTTTAGAGGTGACATTTAAACGGCCTGGGGTCTCAGTGGATTGGGCATATTGTGAAAGAATCTGCCGCCGACGAAGCCAAAGGAAACGAGAGAGTCGTGCACAACATCGAACGCATGCGTCAAGTCCCTTTGGTGCACAGCGCTGTCTGCTGCCGTCCACCAAGTCTGAACACACATTCTCCTGATAAGGTTAGCGTGAAGCAGGAAGGGGTCAAGTTAAGCACAATCCCAATTCATTAGGGAAGATGAGGGCCTCACTTAGCGTTGCTTACGGAGCCACAGCGCCTGTGTTTCACAAAGACCCGTCAACAATAACATTCATCTGAGTCATAGGTTTGTAATAAGGAATACCTGGATAGCATAAACGTACATACTGTACAACTGCAGTGAGGAAATGGACGGAGCGACTAGAGAGAGGGATTTCTGTGATAAGCCTTTTTAGCAACAACTGAAAACCCCCACAAGGAACCACTCATAAGATGGACGTGGATGTTGTTGCGCACTGAGCAGGCAACAGCATCAAAGAGAGAGTTGGGAAACAGAAATAGCTAAATGCTAACCACCACCCCCATATCTTACTCATCTGTAAGACCTTTGCAGCGGAATCACAAAACAACAAGTGTAGCAAACTCGAGTAATAAAAACAGCACACAAGCACGACCGATACTTTCAAGAAGGTAAAAATACACAATAGGCATTGTGTATTGTTACGTATTTTGTATATTTTGGGGGTGTAAACATGCACAGTAAACACAGATGTTAAGTGGAACAATGCATAAGCCTAATGTGTACATAGAGTTAAATCAGAAGAAAGCAAGAAAGAGATACAAAAAGGATAGATACAGGATAAGATAAAGAACGAACATGGCAACGTTTTTACAACTAATCCTATCTGTTTGTGGTATTCTATTTTTGAATGTCTAAGTCATGGCAGCTAACTTATGCTGGGGCTCTGAGTCAGAATGTTAAAGGAAATAAAGGGTTCCTGTAGCTTAACACAGGACACATCCCAGTAGAGAGGTCTTGGAGACACTATAAGATGGATGTGATGAGCAAACACTGCAAATAGATCAGGTTGGGGAAGGGAAACAGGCATTTGCAGTGCAGATGCATTTGACACAAACACACAGTCAGACAGATAAACAAAGACACACACACACACACACTCTCTCTCTCGCCCACACTTTTACACACACCTCCACAAACACACACACACAAAAACACATGCATGGGGAGATGTATATAGCCTAACGAACAGATAGAGATATATAGAGAGATAGAGTGAGAAAGGACGAGATAAAGCGAGAGAGAGAAAAAGAGAGAGAGAGAGAGAGAGAGAGAGAGAGAGAGAGAGAGAGAGAGAGAGAGAGAGAGAGAGAGAGAGAGAGAGAGCGAGAGAGAGAGAGCATGAAACATAACATCAATTAATTTACATAGTACAGACAGAGCTTGATCCTCCTGAAAACTCCCATGTGGTATTTCTCTGGAAGCAGCGTTCATTAATATGCATTTGAGAATAACAACCCCATCTACCTTATAGCAAGCACACGACGAGAGCTTCGTATGGATGCTCTACGGGTAAATATTCGATTACATTTTTACGCATAGTGAGCACGGTTTATGCGTGCGTTGAATTCCTCCAAACATGAGGTGGTTTAAATAATTGATCAGAAATAGTTTGGACCGATCCCAATTCAACGAGACAATCATTTCAATTAACCCAACTGCAAGCAAGCGGTTCGGCTGTAGGCTGGTGTGGCTGTCAGAATGCAATAATGCTGCAGTTCACCATGGTACAGTTAACATTTCGTCCTATGTCGTAAAGACTCTGACCTCTATGGCGGGTTTTTTTTATATCTTTCTTAGACAACTGACTTGAGATATTAGCTTTTTTTAATTCTAGCGTGCAAATGCTTGCACAGCGCAAAAGGGATGAAGGCAACAATCGTATAACGAATAACCTAATATGTGCAGAACATATGAAATTATGATTAATTAATTCCAGATCAATTAGTTCCTCAAACCATCAGCCATTCCAGAAATTAGAAAACGACATAAAAACATATAGCGCATACGAGATCCCACCAAACAAGCCGTTCGAGAAGGAAGTGAAAAAACACAAAAAAAACATTCAATGTTAAATGGAAAAATATTCTTACAAAGGCTATCAATACTACCAGTGGAAAAAAAAAACATATGACACTTGTCAAGGAGCAATTGAGATGCGAGTAAAAGAGCTCACCATTGCTGTAGAAAGACAAAACAGGCGAACTTACCATTGCGTAATCTCTCCTCTGAAGCAATGTCGGCCTAAAGCCACGCGCTTGTTCTGGAACACGTGCGATGTTTTAGTTTTTTTTCTGCTAATTGTTTGGCGGTAAGGATAGCGCGTGCTCCGCTGTCCCTACAAGAGGAGATGCGCGCGTCTCAGTTGTCGTGTGGAAATGATAGGTAGTGGTGCTCGTGCTGCCTGCCGCAGCGCGCGCTCACCGTGTTGGCTGCCGCTGCGCCACGAGGAGGAGGAGGAGGAGGAGGAGGAGGAGGTATGCATTCCTAGGAGATTTGTTTTTGCCCATCAGTAAAGACAGCACACGATCTAACTATGGCCATACAGATGCGCAACGAGAATAATCATACAGAAATCGATTGTGGCATGCCTCGCTGGCTGGCTCTCTTACTGTATCGCAGTGACTGTATCTCACTGACTACCTCACTGATGTGATGCACAACGCTGTAGGCTACTTCCAATACGACGCAAGGCTTATGCATAGCAATGCGTAATTTATTAATTTATACAACAAAACTTTACGCATGTTTATAGATTCAGGTTCCTAATCATGATCTAGGCCACGCATCACTTACCCATCGCCGCTGGTGTCTCATCAAATCCTTCTGTATGTTTGTCATGTAGAGATGTTCAGCCCCACGGAGAGGTAGCAGGCATCATGGGCCTGGGGCAGCCTCAGGCACTGGGGGTTAGGGGTGGTGACTGGAGGAGGTCATTAGTCCATCAGAGCGGTCTTCAAAGCAATCGATACACAGATGGACAGACCAAGAAACAGACAGACAGGTAGACAGGTAGACAGACAGACAGACAGACAGACAGACAGACAGACAGACAGACAGACAGACAGACAGACAGACAGACAGACAGATACATAGAATAGATAGATAGATAGACAGACCGAAAGGTAGACAGATGGACAGACAGACAGACAGACAGACAGACAGACAGACAGATACATAGAATAGATAGATAGATAGACAGACCGAAAGGTAGACAGATAGATGGACGGACAGACAGACAGATAGATAGATAGATAATAGACAGACAGGTAGAAAGATTGACAGACAGGTAGAAAGATTGACAGACAGACAGACGGACGGACAGACAGACAGACAGACAGACAGACAGACAGACAGACAGACAGACAGACAGACAGACAGACAGACAGACAGACAGACAGACAGACAGACAGATAGAGATAGATAAATAGACAGATAAGACAGATATACAGATAGACCGGTCGATAAATAGACCGGTCGATATTGATATAGATATAGATATAGATATAGATATAGATAGACAGGTAGATAGATAGACATATATAAAGACAGATATGTCTGTATTAATTGGTTTGCAATTATGAATTGATAAACTAATTGATGGATTGACGGCATGCATGCATGAATCATTGATGGTTCCTCCCTCATGCTGTGCTCAGTGGGAGCCCAACGTGTCCCATAGTTCTGTTATCGATACAGATTAAAAGTTAGTGGTTGAAGTTAACCCATGCAAAAGACTAGGATATTTTTCAGGCAGCGTCGTCGAGATTTGAGTGAGGGCTGTTGTTGCAGCAACGATTGATCACCACACAGCTGGGGCCAAGGTATGGCCAGGCCATCAATCAATGGAGCATGAGTCATATTAAAGCTGTTCTCTGTGTGGATCAACTCAGAGAACAGAGCAGAAATAGCTTGCACACTGCAGCTGAGACAGCCCACCACTTCCCAACAGGTCCCTCCACAAAGATATATATATATATATATATATATATATATATATATATATATATATATGTATATATATATATATATATATATATATATATCAGGAAAAAAACAATCACACTCGTAAAAATAACTGGTGATTGTTTGCCTTTTTGAATTGTTGGATAGTTGTTGTTTTTTAATCATCCCTCAAGGAAATATTGTCCATTGACAAAAAATCACCACCTTCTTTCTCCTTCAGTAGTGCAGCTATTTCTATCACGCTAATAGCAAAGCAAAGTTGAAATCTGTAGTTGCCATTGCGAATGCTTAACCTTCAACCAGCTTCTATAGTTGTGTCCGGTTCTTCAGTTTCTGAATGAATGCATGAGGTATAAAATCAGTCAGACACACACTGACACAGAAAGTAGGCTTCTGTTTGTGTCATGAATCAACACAAAAAATCATTGCACTCTATCTTCCATTTTCTTCTGGTCATCTGTGGATAGTGCTGCTTATCAGATAATTATCAGATAGTCTCCCACAATGCACCATTGTCTATTCACCGTCCTATAAGGTACTGGTTCCCGTTCCTCCATGTGTAGGGAGACAGACAAAATGACAGACATGAATTTAAATAGCTGAATAGATAGACAGACAGAAAGAGAGACAGAGAGACAGATGAGACAGACCGACAGACAGACCGACAGACAGACCGACAGACAGACCGACAGACCGACAGACAGACAGACAGACAGACAGACAGAGACAGATAGAAGGAGCTTAGCCAAAGCTTAGCCTAGCCATGATGCATACATATATATATATATATATATATATATATATATATATATATATATAGATAGATAGATAGATAGATAGACAGACAGAGAGACAGACATTTGGACAGATGTAAAGATGGACAGAAAGACAGACATATGGACTGATGTATAGATAGATAGACAGACAGACAGACAGACAGACAGACAGACAGACAGACAGACAGACAGACAGACAGACAGACAGACATATGGACATATGGAACGATGAATAGCTAGATTGATAGATCATCTAGATGTGCCTTACTGGTGACCTAATAGCTTCTCGTTGGACCATTTGCTGCTCTGCTCGTACCTACCCAACAGCACTGTCTCATGTGTGCAGACCAGAATACCATTCAGCTACATCACCTCTGCAAGCCTTCTGAACCCGCTAGTTATTTGATTGCAAGCGTTTTCTGTTCATCACTTCCTTGCTTCCTTAAGGCTCCCAACCCCCCTCCACACACACACACACACACACACACACTACTACTCCTTAGTGGAGTCTGTGGGATGAGACTGCAACGTGGAGGATGCCTACTCACCCTGGTGGCTATGAAACTGGGCTGGCTGCAGAAATCGATTATCCAAATATAATCTGAACGAAAGATCCCATATCGCTCCCAGCTCTAGGAAATACTCTACTGATTTGGATTGTGTGTATGTTTGCGTTTTTTTAATTTATTTTTTATCTTATGCATGTTGTTATGTTATATATTACACACACACACAGAAGTAATCCTTAATAGACCGATTACAGGACTGATTACAGGACTACGGGACCTGATTGTATTGTAAAAGAGTGTTGTGATGGTGAACAGGGCTGCACAATACTGGGACACCGGACGACTTAGAGGGAATTAGTGGTTCTGCTCTGCAGTTTTTTTGTTTTTTTGTCAAGACGACACAGAGGCACACAATCGAGGTTGTGTGTGATCTCCTGCTCCTCCACTCAATGATTCTCACCACAGGGCCACCCTCTCTCTCTCTCTCTCTCTCTCTCTCTCTCCCTCTCCCTCTCCCTCTCCCTCTCCCTCTCTCTCTCTCTCTCTCTCTCTCTCTCTCTCTCTCTCTCCCTCTCACTCCATCTCTCTCTTTCTCTATCTCTCTCTCTCTCCCCCTCTCTCTCTCTCTCTCTCTCTCTCCCCCCATCCCTCTCTCTCGCTCATTCTCTCTTTAAATTCCTCCCTCCTTGTCTCCGCCTGCACCTCATCCATCTGTATTAAACACGGTGTCTGTTTTTCCATATTTTGCGGGTTACTGTACAACCATAAAATTGGCGGCGTCGCCATGGCAACCCGCCTCCAACGCGTTTGCGGGACGGGATCAGCGAGGGAAGGAGTGTCGAGCCCACCCGTCGACCTGGATCTCTACCATGACTCAGCAGGAGACCAGACAAGACCCCCCCCCCCCCCCCCCCTGCCCCCTCCTGTCTCCGCCGTCTCCATGTTCACTGTACCTCTCTGAATGGAGGAAACGAGAGTGATCATTGAATAAAAAAGTTAAATGGCTGTGATAAAAAACAAAATAGGATTTTCTTAACTCATGAGTTTCATTTCAGTTCAGGATAGGATTGAGCAGATGAAGTGACGAGAAGCACATTTTATATCGGCGGGATGTTTTTACGGGATAAGATATCCAATTTTATTTCAAACGCGAGACATGTTTTACCCAAGACCACTCCTAACGTCTGCTGCGAAATGCAAAACCAAAAAAACGGTGCACTTGGACGTCCATTTTCAGTGCTTCTCTCCAGCAGCGGAGAGCGAGCCGCCGACGGCTGATTACCTTTAATGTGTGGCTGGCTGTGTGGAGCGACTCTCTGGAGCGGACAGCCATAATTGTAGGGTGTCAGGCTAGAATGTCGCAGCACACTAAAGTGTTCTCTAATGAACGACGTGTGTCATCGCCACGTCCCTTCCTTTATGACGGGAGAACGGGGGGCTGTCACGCCGAGCCTCAGCCTGCCCTCTCATCGGGACTTGATGAGAGCGTTTGTTTGTGTGATGAGGATGTTTCATCACTAAAATGTTGCACTGCTGTTTCT
>NC_044055.1:8798151-8868151 GCF_902167405.1 Gadus morhua | reverse complement strand
CACTCATGCTTTAGTCAACACTTACATTCCAGTCAAACCACAGTCAGTTACCCAGTAAAATGTGCTTGGATTCTTGGATTTCTTTGGCTTTAATCAACTAATTTAACTTGGCAGAGCTTGGCCAACATTGTGCAAGAGCTAACATGCACGACTCCAATGATTGTTGTTGTTGGGTTGCGTATGCCTAAAACTTGCGTTTGTGTGAGGTCACGGCAAAGATTAAAATCTTTCATTTATTTTTTCTTCAAGAAACGGAACAGTGGACTCTTTAAGCGCATTAAGGCAATAGCCGTGCTTTCTTTTTATTTTTAAACTTGAAGGTTTTCTTGGCAACAGTCAATCTGGCAATAATTTGTCATAATCTGTGCTAAACAGTAGTATCTCCTGGAAGACTGTTTGCACACAAAAACATACTTGAAAGACTTTCATTTTTCTTGAACCTGAACAGTGGAAAGCCTACCGCATCTGATTATCATCAAACAATGTTTTTCTTAGTTATGTACTCCAGCAAATAATAATAATGTATACCTGGCTGCATTCCTATATTTATTCTCTCTATCTTTTCCTCTCTCTCTCTATCTTTTCCTCTCTCTCTCTCTCTCTCTCTCTCTCTCTCTCTCTCTCTCTCTCTCTCTCTCTCTCTCTCTCCCTCTCTTCTGTACCTACCGAACTGACAAAAGCTATGCACACTTTTTGACGGCCCAACCTTTCTATTGTTTACAGTGTTGACATTTCAATTGAATCCATACACAGTCATTTTAGAAAGTACATTTCCCAATTATTTTTGACAACACTTTTAATTGTGTGCAGGTGTGTGTATGCAAATATGTGTGTGTGTGTGTGTGTGTGTGTGTGTGTGTGTGTGTGTGTGTGTGTGTGTGTGTGTGTGTGTGTCTGTGTATGAGGGCACCCTCGGGGCCTTCTGTGTGCCTTTAAAGTGCTGTGTGGCGGCTGCTACACGGCCGTCGTAATGAGCCCATGCAGCGTTCACACTGTGCCACCGTCGCTATTTCAGTACTAGGCGGCGTTGACGCACTCCGTACTTCACACGGAAGTTGTGATTCATACTCTTGATCGTCGCCAAGTTAGCCAGGAGCTAACTGCATCTTGCGCACATGAAGCAGGTAGACTCAGCGTGGAAATAATTAAAGTTGGAGTAATGTCACCATAACTCCAGGCCGAGAGAGGGTCATGAATAATTGTGTTTTTCCCGTGCGACAATAATGTAATTTCGGGCTGCATATGATCTGTGTACGTCAGTTAACAGTGCCTCGAGCGAGAAGATTAAGAACGTGACAAGAAGAACAAGAAAAAAGACAAGGAGAATGAATATTACATTTTTTGACGAATAATCTGACAAATATCCGAAACGTGCAACGGAAACTAATATCCCTCTATTAGAGGTTTGTCTCCCTCCCCCAGCCACCCCCTCCCTCTCCCTCAAATAGGTGTAGGCTACTCTATTTTACCAACGGTTGACAAGACCAGGGGTCTCATTTATAAAACTGTGCGTAGGATCGTTACTAAAAAGGTGCGTACGCCCAGAAGCCAAGTTTTGCGTGCGCCAAAAAATATTCAGATTTATAAAACACTGCGTACGCACACCTGTACGCAATCTTTGCTTTATAAATCACATACTGACTACAATTGTGCGCAGCTGAATCAGCTTCACGTTCCGCCCTCTACACGCCCCTTTTTAACCATAAATGGTCAATGCAAATGACCTCATGAATGCGATCTGCATATAAAACAGACTCAGATGCCGGTATTATGTCTTGTTGGAAACAATGGCAGAAGTACTGAGAAAATCAAAAAAGCGAAATTTCACGGAGGTTGAAGTGGAGACACTTGTGGGTGAGATGGAGGCCCGAAAGGTAGTTTTGTTCGGCGGTCACGGGATTGGGATCGCCAACAACAAAAAGCAGAGTGAGTGGCAACATGTTGCTGCAGCAGTGAACTCTGTCAGTAGCACGGAGCGCACTGTCCCAGAATTAAAAAAAGAAGTGGTCTGACATAGTTACATATTTTTATCTAGCCTACCAATGAATCGTTATGGTCCCTAAATACCCTCTCCCTCCGAATCCTGCCATTTGCATGGTCCGCCAGAAGTGCCATATGGTGCAGCGTTACCACGGCGCTCACCTCTGTATTTATAGGGTTACGGTAATAAGACTGACGAGAACGCCTTGGATAATCAGTTTGTAATTACCCACGTAAAATGTTCTTGAACATAACCCCTTTTTAATGCCTGATTTGTCATGAAAGCATCAAGAGTAACGGACAACGATTGTGATGTGTGGCTTGGTTTTTCACACTTGGGATTTAATTGACATTCGATCATGTGTTTACAGTGTCACATAAAAATATTATGTTATTGACACATGTTGGACAGATGCTTTATTCCATGCAGTCGCGCCGTCAGTGGACAGTATGGATTGACGGGATTAAATATAGGGAATTTCTTTTTATTTCTATTCTAAGGAGATATTTCTGGAGTTATAACTGAGAAATAACGCAGTGGACTTAAATTATTCTGATTAGGATTTAACGCATGATACGGGTTGAAATTAAATTGATGAAGGGCGATGATAAAACATAATCGTTCTTCTCACTCTGCAATTCTTCGGTCTGACTTCAGTTCACCACCACACCGTCTGCGTCGCCAATTCTCCTTTTCCTCCAAACCATGCGTACGCATGGGTCAGAGTTTGCTTAGGGCTGCGCACATTTTCCCGTCAAGTTGGTTTTTTATAGATCACAACCTTGGCGTGAAAAGTCACGTACGCCAATTTCAGCCCCGTTTTGTGCGTACGCAACGGTTATAAATGAGACCCCAGGGGTCTCATTTATAAAACTGTGCGTAGGATCGTTACTAAAAATGTGCGTACGCCCAGAAGCCAAGTTTTGCGTGCGCCAAAAAATATTCAGATTTATAAAACACTGCGTACGCACACCTGTACGCAATCTTTGCTTTATAAATCACATACTGACTACAATTGTGCGCAGCTGAATCAGCTTCACGTTCCGCCCTCTACACGCCCCTTTTTAACCATAAATGGTCAATGCAAATGACCTCATGAATGCGATCTGCATATAAAACAGACTCAGATGCCGGTATTATGTCTTGTTGGAAACAATGGCAGAAGTACTGAGAAAATCAAAAAAGCGAAATTTCACGGAGGTTGAAGTGGAGACACTTGTGGGTGAGATGGAGGCCCGAAAGGTAGTTTTGTTCGGCGGTCACGGGATTGGGATCGCTAACAACAAAAAGCAGAGTGAGTGGCAACATGTTGCTGCAGCAGTGAACTCTGTCAGTAGCACGGAGCGCACTGTCCCAGAATTAAAAAAAGAAGTGGTCTGACATAGTTACATATTTTTATCTAGCCTACCAATAAATCGTTATGGTCCCTAAATACCCTCTCCCTCCGAATCCTGCCATTTGCATGGTCCGCCAGAAGTGCCATATGGTGCAGCATTACCACGGCGCTCACCTCTGTATTTATAGGGTTACGGTAATAAGACTGACGAGAACGCCTTGGATAATCAGTTTGTAGTTACCCACGTAAAATGTTCTTGAACATAACCCCTTTTTAATGCCTGATTTGTCATGAAAAGCATCAAGAGTAACGGACAACGATTGTGATGAGTGTGGCTTGGTTTTTCACACTTGGGATTTAATTGACATTCGATCATGTGTTTACAGTGTCACATAAAAATATTATGTTTTTGACACATGTTGGACAGATGCTTTATTCCATGCAGTCGCGCCGTCAGTGGACAGTATGGATTGACGGGATTAAATATAGGGAATTTCTTTTTATTTCTATTCTAAGGAGATATTTCTGGAGTTATAACTGAGAAATAACGCAGTGGACTTAAATTATTCTGATTAGGATTTAACGCATGATACGGGTTGAAATTAAATTGATGAAGGGCGATGATAAAACATAATCGTTCTTCTCACTCTGCAATTCTTCGGTCTGACTTCAGTTCACCACCACACCGTCTGTGTCGCCAATTCTCCTTTTCCTCCAAACCATGCGTACGCATGGGTCAGAGTTTGCTTAGGGCTGCGCACATTTTCCCGTCAAGTTGTTTTTTTATAGATCACAACCTTGGCGTGAAAAGTCACGTACGCCAATTTCAGCCCCGTTTTGTGCGTACGCAACGGTTATAAATGAGACCCCAGGGCCGTCGGACTGCGGGGACAAAGGGGACAATCGCTTCCCCCCCCACGAATCAAGCTTCATTTCTTGTTGAATGTTCACTGATTTGACATTATTTATTAATTGATCACGGTATATTCAATGACTCAGACAATAACAAAGCGACAAATGTAAATGTAAGTTAAAAGGTATCTTATGGAACTGAAAAAATATACAACTTAAATTTCAAACTACCTAGTTACAAAGTAGGACTCAGTTTAAACTTAACACTTGAACTTAGATCAGACTTAAGTCAGACTGGTGCAACAGGCTGCAGGGATGTTACACAGGATAAAGGGATTATATTGAGTTGTGATACTTAGATCTTGTATTATACTTCCATCTTTTATTTTACTTTTTGTTGCCTCTGTGTCTTTGATGAAAAATAAAATAGCCGTAGACAAACAATTCTATGGTGAGTGGAACAAAATAATATCAATTTGTACCCTTTTTAATTTAAAGACAAAAAAAACATTGCTAGGCTAAGCATTTTGTATGTGTATGTGTTCAAATTGTTTACTATTGATACTATTTAGGAACAGTTCAAATGTGCAAGTGTTTGCAGTTCTGCCGTGCATGATGAGGGTTTGGGATTTCAATGGTTTGTTGGTTCTAAGCATCCCCAAACTATTCCTGCACACTGCAAAGGAAATTATATTATTAGCACACCGTAGACAGTCAAACGTTTACATCCAACAAAAATCCAACAAACAGCGTGTGTCGATGAAATGGAATTAAAGAAAACGATAGCTAAAGATAAAGAAAGCAAAAAACAATAACACAAGGCTGATTTCAGATACACAAAAAGAGCATCTAATTCAATTCATTTCAATTCATTTCAATTCAATGGAAAAAACAATTGACTGAATTCACTTCCACTCACTCACTGTCTCACACATCAAATAGGGCGTCCAAAGGGCCACCGAGTTCTTCATCTCCGCCTGCCCTGCTCTGCCACCATCCTTATTGATCCTACACTTCGCATATCAAATGAGCGTCTTTTACATGACCACGGCTAAGCTGCTGCTTTGAACATGCGTTGCGGTTGTCCGTGTGGTCAAACAAGCACAGCACACTCAAACGTTTTCAAAGGAAAAAAACGAATAGCAGTGCAACATGACCCCCCTCGCCTCATTATCAACCCTAGCCACCACGGTTATACTGCTGACACTCTGGTGGTCCGTCCCTTGATAACTCTGTGGGCACACACACACACGGCAGCAGGGCCTTTTCATGTCTTTGTGTCGCTGAGCGCTGAGGGAGAGAGAGAGCACGTGGAGTGGTCACGCTGCAAAAGGTGGCGGCGCCACACCAGGGTCATATCACAGCAGAGGAAGAGGGAGATGGAGAGATAGAATACAGACAGCCAGAGGAAGGCAGAAGGCTGGATCAGATGTGGGTGGTGCGTGTTTTTTAATATGAGATCCCACTAGTATTAGTGACTCAAGCTTGATTTATTATAAGCAACTCCTTTTATAATTCCGATTTCTTCTTTCTACGATAATGCTGTTTACTTCGCTAAACAACAACAGTAAAGACATGCACTTAAGCCTATAATGAATAATAAGATAAATAAATACATGAATAAATAATACCTACATGGGAATGAATCCCAAGATTCGAATGCCGATAATGATGTGTGCGATCTTGGATTGTAAAGAATCAGAGTCCTGCCTCAGTCTCACGCTTGTAACGTTGGCGCTGTGTCACCGGTTGCCGCGGCCGGCAGCGCAGAGACACTACTCAGGATCAGGACAAGGTGATGAATGGGAGAAGACACCAAAGGGCCACGGGCCAGCGTAGGACAGAGTGGCACAACGGCCCTCGCCGCATAATGGTACACGGCATTGGATTAAAAAGAGAGAGAGAATAGCACCGGACAGAAGGACACAAAAAAGCTTTATCACTCCCCCTGACTTAGACAATAGAGCGAGAGAGAGAGAGAGACAGAGAGAGAGAGCAAGAGAGAGAGCGGGAGAGAGAGAAAGAGAGAGCGAGAGAGAGAGGAGAATAGAGAGAATAGAGAATGAGACAGAAATAGAGACAGAGACAAAGACAGACACAAGGACGGACAGAGCCAGACAGACAGACCGAATGAGATTAAAACAACTCATTGAACAGGGAGGTCATTTTACTCGCCCGAGGGCAGCTGGTGATAAGGCAGGGCTGATTGGATGTCATAGGCTAATATGACGGGTCAGTTAGTCCCTGGGTTGTCAATGTCATGATCCTTCCTGAACAACAAAACCCTGTTTCATTCGCCCATCGTGGGTGACTTGCAATCAGGCATGGGTTAATACCCTCATCATGTAGACCTCAAGACCTGAGCACCTCGGAATGGATCAAACACACACACGCACACACACACATACAAACACAAATACACACACACGCAGGCACACACAGGCACAAACACACACACACACACACACAAACAGACACACATGAACTGCGTCACCTACTGACGCCTGCTTCGTATTGTAAACACCTCTGGAAAAAAACTGTTTAATGAGGGACTGAATACTATGGCGGTAATTTAAAGAAAGAGAAAGAGGCAACCATGCAGCAACCTCCTAGTACGGAGTTAGGTAATCCGGGAGTACCTAACTCCTAATGTTATAGCACAACTCGTGGGGAGAGACGGCACAGAGATATACTAGCAAGGAGAAACTCATTTACGCGAGTGGATGAAGCTTTCAGAAGGGGTTTTAACGGGGATATTCTTACAGTGGCCAGTTACTATGGTGCGATCTGAAGCCTTGAGACACCTCTTCTGATTGGATATTGGTGTCCGGACGAGGAATTAGGTGCCTTGCTCAGGGGCAGCACCATCCTTCTACAAGAGGAATCCAGAGAATTGGATTTGCAACCCTCCTTCCTTTCTGGGAATCATTGTAAACTATTAATGCATGAATGTCTAATACATTATGGGGTTAGCTGAAAAAGTACAGGAGAGAGTGTGCCGTTCTTTTGACTGGTTTGAATGTGCTTTTGATGGGAGGAGGGTATAGCAGGCTGTATACCCTCCTAATGCTGTCCTAACCATCTGCTCTGCTGTTCCCACTGCACGGCTGTCAGGACATTCTGACAGCCCCTGACCCTGAACCATGACACACACACACACACACACACACACACACACTCACGCAGACATTTTCTATTTTTCTCCCCGATGATGCCCCCTCCTCCACTTCATCCTGCTCCTTGTCGTCTGCTATATCTAAACATGTGCAGTTTCCCTCTGCGTCTTGCCAATCCAGCTGGTGGTTCAAAGAATAAGGAATGGTGTGTGTGTGTGTGTGTGTATGTGTACTATGAGAGAGAGAGAGAGAGAGAGAGAGAGAGAGAGAGAGAGAGAGAGAGAGAGAGAGAGAGAGAGAGAGAGAGAGAGAGAGAGAGAGAGACAGAGAGACGCACTCTGGTGGGCTAGATGAATAAAACATCACAGGCTAACCATCATCATATATTCTGTTTTTGGTTTATAACTTTTTTTCTTTTCGGAAGTAGATTCATATTAAAAATATAAAATATAGCAGGTTATAAATGCTGTATGGAAGAATGTGCGTGTGCGTGTGTGTTTGTGCGCGTGTGCGTGCCCAAATTGAGGATATATACGGTAGTTAGCTCTGACTATGAATGAAAGACAGCTCTCTCTATATAATCTATTGCCATCACCATAATGTTATTTTGCGTTGTTTTTCACAAGGATAATAATAAACACGGGTTAATCCCGGTGTTGGAAATATCCTGAACGCTCCCCATGTGGGAGATCAGACAATTACATCGTCTCTCATCGCTTCTCCAGGTAAACATGACGCGCGTCCCCAGCTGCATTACTATCCGCAGGAAAAAAAAGCAATTGTGTGCTTAAATGCGCCCCCGAGGTCCGAGGTGCTTCGTCCCCGTGGTCGCATTCAAAGCTCGCCGTTGCAATTAGCCGGGTTAATATCCCGGGCAACATCTCTAAATGAAATCTTTAACTCCGCGGTGACGGTGCTGAGTGATGCACCTGTTCCCGTTAATTAGGGGTGCGAGCGGGAATCGCGTGTCCGTAATGAGCTGGGATAGTCAAGGTTGAATCACTCTAAAAGGCGCGCGCACCGTTTTACCGAAAATAGGACTCGCCGTAATGGACGGAGAAGATGCGCGGAAGATAAAGCAGTTCTTATTGTCGTTCAAAGTTTTGTATATATTTGAGTTGGTATGATGCTGCTAATGTTGTCAAAAAAAATGGTAAATAAACAATGTGGGAGAAATAGATAAGAATGAATGGGGGAAAGAGAGAGATAAAGTAAGAACTAGAACACAGCCTATAGCCTCTTAGCTAAATATTGAGTCAAGATGTTTCCTATCATGCATTTTAATAACCATATTCATGATTATATTTATCGGCTTCTAGTTGCAATTAAGAATATTGAATGCTTAACTAACAAGCCTTCTGGCTTTTTCTATTTTCATCATTCACAAAAGTTGGATGCTCTGATATCAATTACTTTCCCTGCTCGCATTTCCTTTTTGGGCGTTTCCAACTCTTTGAAGCCATCTCTCTGCGTCAGTATGTGCTCAGCCAAGATGGCCTCCGCCGCTAATTTAAGTCTAATGACACAAGCCGGGCCCCTTCCAACCAATTGCATCACCATGGAAACGGGTTCTACTGAGCCATGTCCGTCCAAAGTGGCCTGCAGGGAATTACTGTGCTGTGCGTGGCCATTTGAAGCCTTGACACCATGGCCTGTTGGGTAAGTGGAAGGACGGGGTCCAGCAAGACTAAACCCAGCACCGGGGATAGTGGGGATAAAGAGATCCGCTCACTCTTGGCGTTTCTCACCAAGGGTTGTGTGGCTGCCATGGCAATGCCCCGGAAACCAAGTAACATGGAAGGACGTCGCTTCTATTAAGCCTCCTCTGAACGATGGCTGCAGGAATGGCCAAGCTGGGCGACGCATAATGAGAACAAATATATCTCAATGAGCAACCGGGGAGGGACAAAAACAATGGCAAAAACAGAGGATCATCAGTTCTGTGTTTGTGTGCGGCACTGCAGGTTTTCTTTAATCAATTTTAATTATATTTCCCAAATTTCCCATCTGCGAACAATATAGCACCATTATATCCTCTTCTGTGCATTCAAGCATGCAGACAATGGGCCCAGAGGGGTCAAAGAAGTGAAGGCCATGGCTCCGAACCACACCCCCAGAACGGGTTTTATGAGCTCAAAGGCCACGCAGCCTGACCGGAACGTAGGCGTTCTCCGTCAGTCGACAGGGTCAGGCTGGAACTAACCAGGTTGTGATTAAGTACGTTATGGATCAACACCATGCAGTATAGGTCATCCATGGACAATGCATCTACTGCAGCAGAGAATCTCATTTGATTCTCCCAACAGGTTGATATTGAACTGGTCTGTACCCGCAGTGGCCTCTTTTTTCTCTGCTCTGGTCGTCTTTATCTCTCTCTCTGAAAGAATGTACCACAGCCAGGCTAGAGGGCTAATGAGGAGAAGTGTTTGTCAGATGCTCCTCAGTAGCTTCATGTGCTGCCATTCAGCTGTGCAGTTACACACACACTCATGTAGCCACACGTGAATGCATGTGAGAGAGACAAAATTAAATGTAAACATTCTATACACGCGGCTGCTGCCACACACACACACATACACCTACGTGGACCCATCCCCCCCCCCACACACACACACACACACACCTGATAAAAACCCATGATCAGTAATAAGCATCATTGATGTATTATAAAAGGCGAGTGTGTGCAGCAGAGGTTCTTCTTCCGCTGTTTTCAGTTACCATGGAAACAGCGGTAACCATCATCCCACCTCTAGGACGTTCTGAAGGAGCCGCAGCGTCCTTAAAGCAATCCCCCCCCCCCCCACACACACACACTCCCCCCCATCCCCCTCAGTCTTAGATTGGGGGGAGAACGGGGGAGGGGGGGGTGAGCGTGGAGGGCCTTGCCTATAAAAAATATATTTATTGGAGGCGTTGAGAAAAACAACGCATCGGAATGCAATAAAAAGCCTCGTCCTCCATGTTGGTCACTGAGTGGACCGCGGCAGCGATGGCGACGAGGAAACCCCAAGGTGTGTGTGCTTGTGTCTGTGTTAGCCCAAGGTGTGTGTATGTAATCCAGACATGTGTGTGTGTGTGTGTGTGTGTGTGTGTGTGTGTAATCCCAATGTGTATGTGTTTGTGTGTGTCTGTAATCCCAAGGTGTATGTGTGTATGTGTCCGTAACCCCAAGGTGTGTGTGTCTGTAATCCCTAGGTGAATGTGTGTGTGTTTGTGTGTGTGTGGTTGTGTAATCCCAAGGTGTGTGTGTGTGTGTGTGTGTGTGTGTGTTTAAAAACCATCAATTTTTAACTTTCGGCTTGCTGCTTGTGTACATTTTGACGAACAACGAGACGCGAGACAACACACACTCACCAAGTGCACACGCACGTGCACATTGAAGTGGGTGACAGCGCTACGGGAGGCTATACCCGGGTCACCGGGGAGACCAGAAGGAGGACGCCATGGATGAGGTCAGCGCCCGGAGTGGCGGGCCGGGGACATCACACGTCGGGTGTCTCGGTGTCTCCCCACACCATCTTGAGCTGTACTGTCAGAACTCAACACACACGCTCAACTCCCTCCGAATGCTTTGAAACAGCCGCAGGACTCGAGGGCAGAACAGTAGATATAACACATCTTTCTGCCTGCTACAAAACCAACGGACAGTTCTGTGTTAACCTCACCACGCAAATGCAACATTTAAGGAATGGCTATAGGAAAATATTGACAAATCCCTGTGTATTTTGGTCTGCACAACTTTTAAAGCGGGAGCACCTGATAAAGACACATTTCAGACGTTTACCATTTGATAGGGTGGAATACAATCGAAATTTCCATTCACAGCAAAGTTTACTGCTGAGAGACACATTTTTCAATCGACTGGGGAGGAATGCCGTCAAACTCACAGGGCAACAGCGCGCACAAAGGCCCTCGAGGCAAATGACAGACGACACATTCCAGGTCCCGAATAAAGATCCAAAATGGCCGACCGTCTGCCATCCACTATGCTCCATCGCAAGCGCTGCCTAAACCGTCAAAACATCCTTAGCTCCAAGCGATGAATCATAACAGTTGATAAAAAAATAAGTATTCATTTTGTGTTTCATTTCCTTTCCATGGTTACAAAGCCCCCCCCCCCCCCCCCCCCACCAGATTCCCCCCCGTCAGCGTATTGACGCGTGGAGTGGGCGAGAGTTCTTCTTCGTCATGTTCCCCGGTGTCTGCGTGGGCGTGTGCGTGTGAGCGCACGTGATTCACGCCACGGTTCTGAAGTGTGACACTCGAGGGGGAGATGACATGAATAGTGTTCATGGAGGGTGCTCCTGGCGTTCTATAGGGGGACGGAGGGACTGAGGATCGGGGGCAGCCATATGTCTTTAATGGACACATGGGTATGGAGCTCAGCTACGACAGGGACAGCATACATCTTGGCCCGTTCTGTTTCTACCGCCACGCTGATTTTCTGCCATTAGGTTGTGTTATCCAGGGTCTCGCTTGTATAAATTACCAAATTATTGCTAGAGGTATCTTTCCGACAAGCATGGATATGTATGGGAGCGCTTCATGTGTGTGTGTGTGTGTGTGTGTATGCTGTAGCACACATTATCTGTGTGTGTGTCGGCAGAGGACATCTGAATGCTATTAGTATTCGGGGCACACACACAAACACACACGCGCACAGACACTCACACACACTGCAAATCACAGATCAGTGAAGGCAGGCAGGAACAGGGAGAGCAGGCAGAAAACAAAAGCAATAGGAGAGAGAGAGCGAGAGAGAGAGAATCTGACATGATTTACAATGAGATCATTAACCTTGAGAAACGGCCTGCCCTCTACTCAATAAACACAGTCTGTCAGACGGACACACACTCTGCAACCACACACACACACGCACGCATACACGCACAAACCAGGAGGTATAACATAAGGCTCTGTTATATATTTTTATTCATTGATTTATTTCGTTTTTATTCATTTATTCATGGTCTTCAAATCCACCCTATTACAAATCCTACAAAGTATTTGGTCAGAAATCATTGTACTACATAACATCCAGAGAAAACATCTGCAAAATACAGATGATAAATCAATTCCTACAATCACACCTACAGACACACTGGTAGAAAAGAAAACTAAAAAGAAAAGCATGCATCAACTGGCACAGAGGTAACATAGAAACAGATTCAAAATAGCCCTCCGAAAGGCGCACCCTGTAAAATAGTTATGTGATAATGCCTTTGAATAGAAATGTATATGTCCTTCTCATATAATATACAAATATCTGATTATTTTGGCTATTTGGCAAAGAAAAGAGGTGTAGGAAATGTGACACTATATTCCTCCAGTAATCATGTCAGTTGAAAATTTAGGAAACCAAAGGAAATTTGTTGGAAACTGTATCAGAATTTGATAAATCGTCACAGCACGGGAAAAAGTTCATAGTGTGATCGTCCAAAAAGTTTAAAACTACTCAGGGGTTTATTGTGTCCTGATCTTTAGATAGAAAAATGTTTTGGGCTGTTAATACTTTGATAAAAGCACATGTGTACTTCATAAAATAAAGATACCTTCATAAAACCTTGACATAATGCTTTTCCTATGTTTAGTGTTCTTCTTCATCAAACATACATATTATATTAGCATCACTAGTATAATCTCCTTGTTTATCATTACTTAGTGTTGAGCTATTGTAAGGGAACACCTATTGTCATGTGTCTAAAAAAGTTAATTCTGATAAACACTATCTCATAAAATATGATCTCAATTCTCAGCATTGACGTTGGAAATGGTAAACAAAAAATATAGTCCGAAGCACTGTACTTCTGAGTGGATGTGAACCTTAAAACACCAAAACACATTCTCTCTTCCTGACCTTTGTTTCTCAGCCATCCTCTGGCCTGCATTGAAATTAAAGCCACTGTGATATATAAATAGAATCCACGCACACAGTACATTACAGGGCCAGCCGTGGTCCTAAGACATCGCTCTGTTCACAAAACGAGAAGACGGCAGGTGTGAAACTTGATTTGAGTAAGTGACGTGGAGAGTCTTGGACAGAGCAAGCGGTGAAATCAGCTCAACGATGTCTCCTTCTACCCCGGCACAGCCCTTCGCGTGCAGCCTCTCAAACAGCGACATAGTCTGCTCCAATATTTAATATATTTTTCCACATGAATATTTAAATATTATAAATATTTTGTTACGCTTTTACAGTGACTGACGGTGCACACAATTCTCTCTCTATTGATAAATGTCATGTGCTACGGATTTTTCTACAAGTTATGCAGAATTATCATCTATTATTTCCCTGTTCTCAAAAGGTGACTTTGGCTTTGCACTTAACACTTTAGGAGCAAGCACTTGCTTGAGAGAGGAATCTTTCAAGCGGGCTTTACCAGCTGTTATGTGTTCGGTTGCCAGAATCAGAGGCATTGCAAACAAATAGTCCATCGCCCTTTGCTACTGCAGAAACAGACCTGCTTCTAGTCGGCAGACTTGATTCTCTAAGCTAACCAACAGAGGCACACACTTTTCACACATGGATCTACTGGATATGGTTTGGGTGATTTGGGAAATCGACAGAAAAAGAGAAATTGTTCTCTCTCTCTCTCTCTCTCTCTCTCTCTCTCTCTCTCTCTCTCTCTCTCTCTCTCTCTCTCTCTCTCTCTCTCTCTCTCTCTCTCTCTCTCTCTCTCTCTCTCTCTCTCTCTCTCTCTCTCTCTCTCTCTCTCTCTCTCTCTCTCTCTCTCTCCCCCCTCCTCTTCTTTTTCGCCTTCTCACGGGCAGTCGCTTCCATCGTAGACCACAGGCTTGGCCACACTCAGGCGATACAGCACTTTCTTGGATATGAACCTGATTGATGAAAGCGGGAACAAACAGGAGATGAAACACAACAAACACGCAGTCAAAAGGCTTCCTGGCACTGCACAGCCAGCCTGTGTAGAAAAGACATGTCGTGACTGAAGTGTGCTGGGTAAGTGGGTGGGGAATGGTGAATCACTAACTCGCGACAGCTTTTCCAAGTTACCAGCATCATGAGACTATTGACATGAAATCCTGGCATCCTCGATCAAAGTGACAGTGAGGAGGTTCTGCCAAGCCTTCTTGGATGATGAAATGGTACACAGAGTGCATGTATATACAGCTTTGGTTTGCCCCTTTGAAAAATGAGGTTCATTGTTCCACTTTCACAAACTGCGGGGTTGGCGGTGTCCCCAAGCGAAAGCACCAGGGCCCCTTGCTCGAGAAAAAATGTCCAGGTTTCAACCGGCGACCTTTCAGATGACTTCATCGGCGCCACCGAGGTCTGCAGCCTATGTTTCTATTCTATGACGTGTGAGGAAAACAAAAATGAACTAGTAACTAAGCTTAAGGGATCCTTTAGTGGCCGTTTTGAATGCTTACGCTCTATGGACTGCTGACGGGAGTATACTACTAAACACGGAAAAAAAAATCCCAGTATACCTGGGATTCTGTTCCCTGCATGGATTCATGTGATTTTAGTGGATTAAGTTCACTCTGAATGCCACCTTTGTCCTGAAACAGGACTGCAAGACTTACCCCACACGCCATTCAGGCTATACCGTTCACCGAAGACATTCTTTTTTTGGACACTGGAGCTAAGTCTTTTCAACTGTGGTCAATAGAGGCGAGACAAAAATCATTATTTTCCATTTAGAATTGAAATTGGGCTCCAATCATGTATGGTTAACTGTAATTACAACAGCTACAACAATTTAATCACCCAGCCAGTACACAATACGCACGCCCACGCCTGCATATTGGAGTGTCTGTCAGGCATAATCCGGTGCAATTAAATAAATATATTCTACTTTCTCCTGGCGTAAACCTTTTCCTGAATGCATTTACATTGCCACTGTTTTCTCTGCTTCGTCACACTGGGACATCAGGATGAATCAACATGGTACCTGGTGTTGCAGATTCATGTTGAAATCATTGGAAAGGAGACATTTGAATATTCACTCTATAGGACAGAGCCGTGTAGCGACTTTTTTGTTTCACATATTTTCTGTTCATGCGCTCGTTGAAAAGATTGATGCTGTGTTTCACCTAGATTATTTCTGGTTTTAAATATCCTAATTTTGCGTTAATCATTTATTAACCTGTAAAATAACCCCCCAAAAGAAAACAGGGATATTCTTTGGTGATATTCTGGCGGGCTTTGTCGACAAAAATAAAAGTGCAAGCCGCGGAACTGCCAACGGTGCAAACGGAAAACCCAGGGAACCTGAGGAACGGTGTGTGTGTGTGTGTGTGTGTGTGTGTGTACAAGTTTGCGAGTGCGTGCGTGTATGTCTATGTCTCTGTTTGCGTGTGCGTGTGCGTGTGTGTGTGTGTGTACAAGTGCATGCATGTACGTCTATGTGCGTGTGCGTGTGTGTGTACAAGTGCGTGCATGTACGTCTATGCGAATGTGTGCGTGTGTGTGTGTGCATGCGTGTGCGGGCGTGCGGGCGTCTATGTCTGTGTGTCTGTGTGTGTATGCCTGAGGGGGACTGACCTGGAGAAGGAGTTGTCGAACACCAGGGTGTACTCCCCGGGGAGGCGGACCTTCAGCTCCCCCTGGATGGTCTCCTTGTGGGAGTTGCAGCGGGTCAGGGGGATCAGGACCTGGGTTGGGGGGGGGGGGGGGGGGGGGGGAGGGGAGAGCCTTACCTTCTGTGTGTGTGAGATGACCCACGCTATGGGTTCTAGCGGTTTAAGCGGTTAACCCCCGGACGAAAAGTTCTGGAGTTCAAAACCCAATGCCGCCAGTCTAAATGTAGGCGTCCGCTCCACTCACTTAATACATTAAAAAGATGTCTCACTAGTCCCGCACATGGGGTAGAAGCATCTACTAAACTAAACTAAACTAAATGACAAAAACAATGTACAAAATATATGAACAGACGAAAGCAAATCCTTCCAAACAAAACTCGCATGAAGATAAAATATGTGGGGACGTTTTTTTTGCTCCATAATGGTGTCATCCAAAACGGTACGATGAAATATCAAAACAGCAATGCCAACCCAATGAACTCCTGAATCATCACCCAACCCCCCCATACCCCCCCCATAACCCACCTTGGCGTCCTCCGGGGGTGTGAGGGGGTCCTCGCGGTACACCACGCTGAAGGAGATGCTCTTGGGCTCGGAGGTGAACACCCAGGTGACGGTGGGCCCGTCCTGGGGCCCCACGGGGCCCACCGTGATGGGGACCACGCTGTAGCAGCTGGAGCGGACGAACAGCTCCCGGGACGCGTCCCCGAAGCCCTCGATGTCCTCCAGGGTGTAGGGGGCCGAGAGCCTGCAGGCAGGGGGTTGGAGAGCTCTTGGTTCAGAAGGGATCTGATGGGTTGGTAGCGGAGGGGCAGGTAAGACGAGGCCCCGCCCCTTGTGGGAGGGGAGGCCGCACTTGGGTTCAGCGCTGAGCTCCCGGCCAAACCCCGCTTGGATCCCAAAGACCATTGGCCTCCGTCCTATTGAGCGTTGCAAACCTTTTAAGCTAATGTCTTCCACATTTGTGTACGTTACGTTTGCATTAAGCGGTTGGTATAACAAAGAAATAAATAAAATGAATGGTTTCCACAAGGCCATCAATGTCATCCAAAAAAGGGGCCGGCGACAGTTGCTAAGCAACAGCTGCAGAATCCCTGATACAATGGACGAGGCCGGTCCTGAACCACTCCTCGTCGACCTCGGGCCGACCTTGGTCGAGCGTCAAAGAATCAGAGATCATTTTGTCGATCAAAAGAAAAAAGAGCCAAAAAAATAATGGATGCCTAAAAGAAGCAGGTGGAAGCTGTGTGCCTCAGCGGTGTTGTGCGCCTCCCACCCAAACACGCGTCTCAATTAAACACCCCAGCCGGAGGTGAGGGGGACGGCGGCTGCGTGGGACGGGTTCGCGGCGAGACACTCACGTGAGTTCCCCGGCCTTGAGCAGACAGATTTCGGCGTCTTGCACTGCAGGGGCCATGGCCTCCTCGGGCTCCTCCGTCAGGGGCTCCACCACCACGGCGGCGGCGGGGGGGGGGTCTTCAGCACCGGCACCGCTCCTACTGAGAGCCGGAGGGGACACAGGAAGCCGCTTAAACGAACACACTGCCATTTTGGAATCTGCTCCCTGTGCAAGGCGGGGCGGTCTGTGTGTGGGGTCGGGTGGGGGGGTGGGGGGATGGTTGTTAGACGTTTATCTTGAATCAGTGACGGTGAAAGAGCATTCGCTGCACCTGAGGTCGATGCAAGCAACACGATGCGTTTTTTTGGCACAATATTGAACATGGCAAGGGGAGATGTGTGTGTTTAATGTGCGATTGTCAAAAACATCGACGCAGACGGCGAGAAGAAAGAGCAACTTCAAACTGAGGCAGAGAACAATTATGACAAAGCCTGCACTCAATACAGGAGTCAATACAGGGAACTACAACTTCAAGTGCTTCCAAAAAAACAACTGGATACGAGTGGATAGCTGTGGAAGCATTATGTTTCCTGTAATCAACTGCTCCTGCAATCTAAGCTACTCAAACATGATCTCTTTAAAATTTCATTATGTTCCCTTTGTTATGTGTTGGAATGATTCAATGGTCTTGATTCATGCAGGTCTGGATTGAGTACTGGAGAATGGATATAAACATATTTTTTCTGAATCCCTCTCTTGATCTTTGCTCTCTTTATACTAGAAGGAACATTAAGAGGTTAGGGTTATGACTAAATAAAGACTCATCACCTGTTTGGACCAACGGACGCGCGAAGCACCGAGAGAATCTGTTGTTGCTGTGGTTCTCTACAGACAGGGAAAGCATCAAAACATGTGCATGTGTGCGTGTGCGAGATGAGTGTGTGTGTGAGATGAGTGCATGTGCTGTTTACTTACAGCTGTGCTGCCCCCTCCTGGCCGTGTCCGGGAGAGCAGGCGGTGGAGAAGGAGAGTGAGTCGCTGTCGTACACGCCGCTCACTTCCTCCTCTGTGATGATGTCAAAGACGCCGTCGTCCCCTCCTGTTGGATCACACACACACACACACACACACACACACACACACACACACACACACACACACACACACACACACACACACACACACACACACACACACACACACACACACACACACGATTCCTTTTCTGCAGCACTTCATGGAGGAAATTTCAGTAAGGAAAACTTAATAATAAAGAGGTGACCATTCAGATATAAGGCTGCTCTCAGACATTCTGCATCGCTTTCAACAATTTATCCTCCTGAACATCAACTTTTCTCCTCTCATATTATTCATGCTGAGTCAACACACACATTCCTCTTCTGTTGTCTTCTATGCCTTTGTTTGTGGAACTGTCTGTGCATGTGTGTGCTTTTGTGGAGTTAAAAAAAGACCAAGTGCTGAAGTAAAAATACCTTCCCCTGCCGGAGGCATTGTCGAAATTATAGAGGGGTAAGGGCACGGGTTCTAAATAATGACGGGGATTGCGTAACCCACTTTCCCACGTTCTGACTCTGAACCTGCACCTCCTGCCCCGTGTGAGCGCATGTAACGCTGTGGATCTGTGCACAGCGTCGTTAGCATAACACCCCTCTTTCCCCCCCCCCCCTCACCTGCTGCCGCCCGGTCGCCCGGCTGTGGCAGGGCGCCGAAGGGGGCGTCGGGTGCGTTGGCGTCCTGCTCCTGCGGGTGGCGCTCCACCACCGCGCTGTGCTGGTCGTAGCAGTGCCGGCAGCAGCGCTCCCTGTTGCCTGCTGCGCCGCCGCCGCCGCCGCCGCCGCCGGCCTGCAGGGTGCTCACGGTGTTGCTGCAGCAGTAGTAGCAGAAGGGACGCCCACACAGCCTGCAAGGAAAAGGGACGCGCGTTACGGCGGTATCGGCTGGCCGCGACCCCTGAGGGACGCCGAAGCGTGGGACGGGGACGGGGGACGGGGGGCGCCCCCCCGTCCCCCCCCCATCTGCGATGCCCCGCAGGCTGCTGTTGTTGTTGTTCCTTGTTTCCTGTGAGCGTTCGTGTCGTCCCCAGACGCCGTTTCTCTGCTCCCTTCTTTTTCTCACAGATCGGCGCCCAGGTTGGAAACAGTGACGCGAGTTCTGATCCAACTGGAGTGTTGCCCCCCCCCCACCCCGCACCAAATCTAAACATCCCCCCGACGCACTCACACCCCATTAATCTCTGAGAACAACGTCGTTGTCTTTGTGCCTAAAATAACTGTCAATTGTTTCTGAATTGACTGTAAATTGTTTCTAAAATAACTATAAAGTCAAACTTTTTCCTTGAATAACCGTTAAATGTTTCTGAAACAACTGTAAATTGTTTGTTAAATAACTGTTAATTGTTTGTAAAATAACTGTAAATTGTTTGCAACAGGAGCAAACTGTCCTGGATTAGCTCGGACAGTGTGACGCGAGAAAGGCATGTGATAGAGGGCCAATGGGTCACGGCCCGGAGTGTGTGTGTGTGTGTGCACGTGCACGTGCATGTGCGGGCCTGACCTGCAGGTGTACTTGCGGAGCCACCAGCTGAACTGGCTGTGGCAGTCCAGGCAGTGATTGACGTCGCGCTCCGTCTCCTCCTCTCGCAGCTTCTGCTCAAACTCCAGGGCGTCCGACTTCTGCCACAGTTCATCTTTGTCCCTGCAGAGGGCGGTGTTGACCACGGAACGGATACAGAAGGGGTTTTCATCGTTGGAAAGTGGTTTTCAATGCGAGGACGAATGGTCCGGGAACGGGGTAACCATGATGGACTTCCTCAGACTCGGAGGACTGAATATCTTTGATACTCACACAATATGGAAGAACACACAGGCTTACCTTGAGCTATAAGCACTGTAGAGTGCTGTGTCACTATATGTTACATAGTAGTTATCTTATCTTTACATTCAAGAGCACAAGTGTGTTTTCGACCGGTTCCAGCCGTCACCGTAACAACACATAGCTCACATTGGCTGTGGGTGGCTGTGAGTGACAAGAGGCGGGTCCCGTGTGTGATGGTGTACCTGATCAGCTCTATCAGTCGCTCCTCCAGGTTGATCTTGGTGCGGTATAGGTCGTCCAGCTCGGCGGCCATCTTCACGTCTCTGCTCTGTTGTTCCTGATTGGCTCTTCTGAGTCTGTCGCTCATCTCCTCGCAGGACTTCTCCGCCATTGCCAAGCCCTCTGCCGTCCTACACAAATTCAGCGGGTACATTATAGTGTGCACCCATATAACAGTTTTTGTGTTGCGAAGCGGGCACTGAGAGCTATATAGACATGTCACTGATATGATGCGGTTTTAACTTCAATAAGACTTACAGAACTAGCACTGATTCTATGGGCGCACAACATGTATAAGACATGACGTGAGGCAGCCCTTTAATGTCGATGCAATCTATAGAACCCATCACCTCAATAATTTCCCCTTCATTTGGTTCAGCTCCTCATCCCTCTGCTGAACGAGGAGCTGAGATTGAGACATCTGCGCGCTTTTCCCTTCAATCTGCTCGCTGTATCGCCGATTCTCCGCCTGTAATCGGTGCACCAAAGCAAACCATTTTCCTTCCGCACATCAAACACCCGTGTTCGGCAATGCGTCGAAAGGGTTTACCTTACATATTTTTTTACATGCAATTAATATAGGATCCTTGTGAGGCATACGACGCGCCCTTGGTTGCGCGCGTTCAGGAGAACATCTCTGAGAACGGATCGGTAATGAGGCTGGCCTTCTCACCTCCAGCTGTTTGACCTCGCTCTCCAGAAGCACCGCCTTCTCGCGCTCGACCCCCAGCTTGGACCTCAACTCCTGAAGCTCCTCATTCACACCCTAAATGAGGAGACCGGAGAAACCCACCTTTGTCATCTTGCCAGGTGTTATACGCTCGCACGTAGCAATTAACTTATTACCGTGGACGCAGGGATCCTGAACGACCTGCTAATGCTCATGCTTATGATCTATTTATGTTTTTGTCGCACGTGCGGTGGACTTTGCCGAGCAGAATCGGTGCTCACCTGCGGCAGGTCGGCTTGGCTCATGGTCTGGCAGCTCTCCTGCTGGGTCTCCGTCTCCTGCGGGGCCTCCTCCTCCTCCTCCGGGGGCCCGCTCCGCCCCCCCGTTCCCTGCTCCTCGCCGAGCCGCTCGGAGAGCCGCCGGTTCTCCCGGCTCAGCTGCTCCATCCGGGCGCTGAGCCTCTGCGTCTCCCGCGACGCCTCCTCCTCCAGCTCCCGCAGCTTGGCCGACAGCGCCTCCCAGCGCAGGCGGGCCTCCTCCTTCTCGGCGCTGAGCGTGCACACGTGCACGCCCAGCTCCGCCGTCTCCGTGTTGGCCCGGTGTAGGGCCTCGGCCGCCTCGGCGCTCTCCAGGCACGCCGCCTCGTAGCGCAGCTTGAGGCCGCGGAGCTCCTCGCGGGAGGCCGCCGCCTCCGCCGCCAGGTCGTCCCTCACCCGGGCCTCGCCGTCGCGCTGGCGGCCCAGGGTGTCCTCGCGCTCCCGGGAGTGGAGGATCTCGTCCACGTGCCGGCGGTTCAGCTCCTCCACCTGGGCCTTGAGCTGCTCCACCAGCATGCGGAGGTCCTCCCGGGAGGCCTCCGTCACCTCCTGGAGCGCCTGCACCTTCATCCGCTCGGCGGCGCCGGCCAGCAGCTGGGCCCGCAGCTCCACCACCTCGTCCTGGAGCGTGGTCACCTCCCTGAGGTTCAGCTCCAGCTGGGCCTCCGCCAGCAGGTGTCTCTTGCCGGCGTCCGGGTGGGAGGCGTGGTGGTGCGCGTTGTGGAGCTTCTGCGCCTTCTCCGGTTTCTCCGCGGTGCTCTTCTCGCCGTCCGTCTTCCTGCCGTCGCTCCGCGTCACCTCGGCCCTGGACTGCGGGAAATCGCACGGGAGCGGCTGACCTCCGAGCTGGGTCTCCTTTGTGGCGATCGCGTCGAGGTACCCTTGAGTGGAGGCCAACTGCTTCTTCAAGGACAATTGAGTCTCCATAATCTCCTTGTTGTCGCGCTCCAGCCTCTTCAAGGTGGCGTCAGACGCTTCGCTCTGGAGGAGAGCCTTGTGGACCACTTCCTCCAAACGCTGATTGGCCTCTAAGAGTTTGGTTTCTCTCTCCTCGATGCTCAGCATGGCGGCCTCCTCCTGCACCTTTAGAGGGTTCTGGGAGGCCGTTAAAGACGCCAGTTGATCCCGCATGGCCGCCCTGCTCTCAGACAGTTCTCGGTTGCTCGCCTCACTCCGTTTCACAGTTTGCAGCAGCTTCGCGTTTATCTCCATGAGACTGGCGCACTGGGATTTGTAGTCCTCCAGAATCTTGGACTGATCGATGGGAAAAACATCGTTCCCAGCGTTCAAGTGTTTTTTCTCCACGTCTAGCTTCTCCACCACGGCTTCCAGGTACTTCACTCGCTCCGAGCTATGGGCCAACTCCTGTTCTCGGTCCTTCAGCTTCTCTCTCAAGTCCAGCAGCTGGCTGTCCAGGAACTCATTCTGGCTGTTACTGCTCCTCCACGTCACGTCTCGTCGTTCCTCCCGCAGCCTCTTCTTCAGCTCCTCCGCCTGCCTCTCCCGGTGCTCCAGCGAGGCCTGCAGGTCTTGCAGCTGGGACCGCAGGTTCCCCGCCTCCTTCTCCTTCAGCGTCAGCGCCCCCTCGATCCGACCCACGACCCCCTGGAGGTCCTCCAGCCGCTTGAGCACCTGCTCCTGCTCCCCGCGGGCCGCGGCCTTCACCTTGGCCAGCTTCTCCTCGCTCGACCTCCGCGTCTCTTCCTCCCTGAGCTTCAGCTTGTGGATCACCTGCTGGGCCCGCTTGGCCCAGTCGTCGGCCTCCCTCCGAGCCGCCAGCCTCTCCTCTTCGGCCGCCTTCAGCTGGTCTATGAGCTCCTGGATCTTTAAGGCCGAGTCGCAGTAGCTGGCGGTCTGCTGTCCCTTCTCGCTGAGCGCCCCGTCCAGCTTGCCCAAGAGCTCCACGTTCTTGTTCTCCGCCGTGCTCAGTCGCTCTTGAAGCGCGCTGTTGCCGGCGTTGCTGGTGAGCTGGAGGTAGCTTGCGTTCTCCTGAGTGGACTCCTCCGGGGTCGCGTTGGGCTCAGAGGACGGGGCTCGCTCTGAACCCCTCCGGCGCTCCGCCAGCTGGCCGCGGAGGTTCTCCACCAGCGCCCGCAGCTCGACGGCCTCTCGGTCGGACGCCTGGACCTGCGCGAGCAGGGCCTGCTGCCGGAGCTCCGAGCGGTTGAGCTCCAGCCGCAGCGCGTCCGCCGCAGAGGAGGAGGGCTCTCCCAGCTCACCCAGGTCACCCAGTAGGCTGTGGCCCATCTCCAAGTTGGGGGGGAACTCCACCACCTTCAGGACAGCATAGAGCAACCATGGGTCTCCGCATTGGTCTCTGTTTGCGTGTGTATACATTGTGCGTGTGTTCACTGTATGAGTGTGTTCCCTCAGTGTGCATTTATACTGTATATATATTATATATACATAAAAAAAGAGAGTCAGAGAGAGAGAGAGAGTGTCAGAGAGAGAGTGTCAGAGAGAGAGAGAGAGAGAGAGAGAGAGAGAGAGAGAGAGAGAGAGAGTCAGATAGTGAGAGCGAGGGAGATGCACATGTGCGTATACCTGCGAGTGTGAATAGTTGCTGGCCAGGCTGTTGATGCTGGAGCATCGACTGGGGGGTTTCCACAGGTATGCTGGTGAATTAACTCCTAATGTTCTCCTACGACACAAAAGCAAAATCTGTTACTACATTGTATCATAACCTGTTAGGCATAGCCTATAATAAATCACGATATTGTAGGATTAGGTCTACGATTTACAGAAATGAAAACAATTAGAAATCCATATAAAAATTACTAATAATAATTAACGGAACACTAATAATAAAAAGTAATAATCATTACAAGATGCTGTGAGATCTTCGCTATATTCTCCTTCATGAAATATATTTGCTTATTGAGCAACATGAAAGCATGGGTTCTTTCCAGAATGCATCATCTTGATAATGTCACCTCTGCGTCACAGAGACGACGATTAGAGTGAGCACGATTACAACATGATAATCTAGCGTTTATATTAGCGCTGAAGTAAATGGAGTCCTTTTTCTAGGAAAGGTTCCCTTTCTTTACCTTCCTAGTTATTTTTTGGAAACCTAAATCTTTGACTGTACACTGAACATAAATCATCCCGGACCAAATGACCATATATGGTATCATCAATTATCATATTTTGATTTTTTTCAAACAGCACTTTTGAACAGAATCCTCCCTAACTGAAGCTGGAGAAGCAACAACATTAGAAATATAAACAATACAAGCAATACAACAGGTGTGGGATTGTTTTTTTCTTACTTCTGGTAATCTCACAACCACATGCTATCACTAGCAGTCTCGCTCACATGACGAGAGGTTCATGTGTGTGGGGGTGCGTGTGTGTGCACTTTTTTTTATAAAAACAAGAAGTGATGACAGGTGAAGGTGCATATTGCTGCCCACAGTGTTTTTCCCCTCACAAAACCGATAACATAGTGGCACTGTTAAAAGCTAATGGGGAAATGAATAGTTTTTTCAGGAGGTGATAACATGAGGAATAAAGACACACATGCACACATGCGAACACGCACTCACACACCCGCCACCCAACACGCTCGGAAAAAAGGAAGATGAAATTAACAACTTCAGTTGTGAATTGCAGACTTATCAGATAATTAAGTGTGATATCAGGTTGTTAAAACACCCATCACTGGGGCCATTTTAATTTTAGATTAGCTTTCACAGCAGCTCTTATGATGTCTCATTTCAATCCATTTACAAATCTTCTCCAACTGCTGGTGGTCGGGCCGTCACCCATGGGTTCCAAACCAAACTCGTTTCACAAATACATCATTTATGCATAATTCTATTGGTTTCTCTGTTACTTTTTTTGTCAGTAATTTGGCAAGTAATTCAAGTATATTTAGGGCGCAGCTCCGTAGTATCGGAGAGACAGTCATTCAGCCTTCATCTGCTCATTACAGAGAAGGTGAATGCTAGTGTTGGTTACCTGGCGAAAGTTGGCCAATCAGCATCCAGATCGTGGCCCCTGGATGCCACATCAAAGAGGACCTGGTTGAGCTCGTAGAGGTGGTTGATAATGTCTGCAGTAAGGTGGGACTTGAGGAAGGGGCTTCGGGCGTAATACCACTCACTGTGGGGGGACAACACAACCGAAAATATATATACACACAATACAATTTGATTTCATACACAGTAAACATAGCAGTGAATGCACAAAAATGAAAGCCGTATCGAATGGAAACAAACATGTCCACAGCAACCCAATACGACATAGTTTAAGACAGTCTTTCCCAGAGACTGGGTCACGACCCACATGAGGGTCGTGGGAGATTGCAATTGGGTCACCAAATGAATTTAATTAAAAAAAGAATTAGAAAATACTTCTTTTTTTTTATACATTAGCATTTAAAAAAACTTTCAACAAGAAGCATATGTTTGATTGTATTGAATGTTTGTATTGTTCTGATAATTTTACTTATAAGATTGAATCTAGGTGAAAGGCTAATGTACATTGTGTTTGTTTTACTGATGAGAGGAAATAAAAACAATGAGATAGCCAAAGCAAGTTGATGTTAACTCTGCCAAAACCCATTTATTTGGTCTCATTTATAAAGTATTTAATATGTGTATTATGTTTTCAATAGCAATCCCTTCGAAATTGCTGGTTTAAGTTCATACAGTATGTATGGGAGGCAGTATAAACTTTCAGAAATGTTGATTTATGCACAAATCTTTTCACGATTTTATAGATAAGGCCTATTGTGAATTGGGTCGCAATGGTTTGTACATTTAAAAAAAAGAGACTTTCGCTTTTCTGCATGTTCTTGTTTAATGGGAGAAGTGAGAAGGTGCCTCAAATGGAGGAAGAGAAACAACATATTCAATCCAGGAAGTAAACCCTGGTATACCACATCATCCTTTCTGTTTAACCAAGCCCTTTGACCACCTGACAATTTCTGATTCAACCAGAAGGATGACATTAACACATTCTGTATCTATAATGACGTCAATAGTATTGATAGTACATAAAAAGAATTGGCGAGTTTGTTAAGACCGCAGGTTAATGGTTGACACCTTGGTATCTTAGTTTGTGCTATCCAAGACTCAATACTCATGAGAAAGACATTTAAGTAAAAAATATATATATTATTCGCCTTTTAGTCTCCATGTCCGAGAGCACGCGCAGTGGCATGTAAACACAGAATGCTAAGGTTGCGTTCAAATCAGTTCAAAAACACTCCCTCCGGTTATATGCTATAGACCCTATAGTATCTGTGGCATAAAGGCTGGGACGAATTTTAAATGATAAATATGTACACTTTATGTTGAAAGTATTAGACCGTCGCGTTTCCTATTGAAACGAATGGCGCGGTGATTCCGTCTTCAAAACGAGAGCTGGCAAATTGTTAAAAATGAATTAAACTGTAATCAGACAAGGCGGTTATATGCTATAGACTTCGGTATAAAGGCTGGGACGAATTTTGAATTATAAATATGTACAATGCATAACGTTAGCTCTCTCGCTCATAGCTGAGCGAACTAGAATACCTCCCGTTGCCAAGTCGTAGCTAAGGTCCGTCCTAATTAGGCCTACTGGAGTAGTGAACAACGATCCGTGGCATAAGAACCTTACGGGAGGGTAATGGTTGCTCCAGGAATTAGTCAAACCCTCAGGCGTTACCAGGGAAAAAAAAGTTATGGCTTGTGAAAAACTTTATATTTGGACCGTGAAACGCATGAAAATATAAATGAATGGTCTTAATTTATTATTCTTTGGCAAGTTTAAGCATTATCCCTTACCTATAACACAGCCACTACACTGCCAGCCACTCAACCGAGATACGAAGAATTTCAATTTGATCGTTTGTGGGCACTATTGGAGAGAACTACCTAACCAGGGCAATTCGGATGCACTTAATTGTTAAACAAAGCTAAGGTACAGCTACGGGAGCTGCTAAACACTAATTTGGAATCTAATGGTGTCAATGGACCGCCAACTGCCCAATTTTGGAACCCGCCTACGTGAATTGAACAAAACTCATGGGTGATTGACATCTGGACATTGACAATGTTCCTTTAATAAGAGTTACAGTCTCAAAGAGCTTCACAGGAAAAAAAAACCTAAGCACTATAGCGGGCTATGGGTTATATTTAAAAAAAAGGGGAATGGAATGGAAAAGCATCAGTACTTTTATAGTTCACTCCCCGTCTACTGAATTTACCACTACCCATTGTTTATGAGACTAAGGCCAACTCTTTCCTTATTGGTTCGGAGAGTCCATCTTTCCTGTCAATCATACGTGTGAGATACACTTCTTAATAGGGAGCAGAGGGGGCTGGTGCTGTTTTGTTGGTTGCTAAGTTTCAACTTATTCCTCTCTTCTGCATATTTCTAGGCACTTTCTACACAGTTCCTGTATGTGACCTACAGCACCTGATGAAAACTGAAAAATAATTTGTTGAAGTGCCTTATGAACCCACCAAACTACAACAATTGCATGCAAATACAATGGGTTTCGGTTTTTGGCATTTGTTTGTGGTATGGTTGGTTTAGCTGTTTGGTTAACTTGTGTGGGTTCTCTTACCTTGTGACCTTATGGTTGATGAGACATTGCTGCAGTGTGTCAGCGAGACGTTGGTGAACCAGAGAGTAGCGGATGAAGGCCCTTCCCTTCCCCAGTGAGGTCTTCAGCTGGGGAAACACACAATCAATTATTTAGAGACTCATGCTGCTGCGACTTAGATTGCAACACACTCACATCACAGATGGCAGATCCTTAAATCAAAACAGGAAGCAACATTGAGATTAGAGACGAGTTTACAAGAGACCTCATTGGGACCTTTTTGCCTGCACATTTTTTGCCTGCTAAAACATTTGCATGCATGTACAAATAGAGATTCTCAATGGTCTTGCATGGAGCATCTAAAACACACAGTTTCCTTCCGGCTCCCTGTGGTCACTAAAGATACCATGATACTCATCATCGCAAGTTTAGGGGTGTTAACCCACGGGAGCCAAATTCACATCCTGGCTCACATACCAACACGGCCCCCGAATCATCCCCCGGTCGCTAATTGAAAGTTGAGTCATTCTCCCCCTCTCCACTTTAATAGCCAGTGTGTGGTTCTGGCGCATACTGCTAATCTGGGCCCCACTAGGCTGGGTGGTAGTGGATAAGGTGTCATAATCCCCCCCCCCCCTCCCTATCTAATGCAGTTACCGTTTTTTTTACTGCCAATGCAAAAGGTCTAGCAAAATCAAAAACAAATCCAGGGACTGTCTTTAGCTTCCTAAAGTTCTCTGACGGCAGATGGAGGAACTTAAGTAACGGAACAGAGACGCTGCTCAACCATAAGGACACCAGCTGGAGACTCCCACATGTACGAGGCCGTCTAATAATTGTTTTTATTATTTACATTCAGAGTAAAATTCGACTTTACAGTATCAATTCTGATATCATCTGGTCATTGGCGCTTGCCAACTTCTAACAAGATTTAAAATACATATTTTCAATCAGAAACATGTTGATCATTGTGAAGAAAATTGAGATTCGAATTAAGGTTATATTGATATTGAAGTTCATGTTTGTTATAGATCTTAGACGGTGAGGCATTAACGCATCACATGTGTTTCACATGATTTGGCATAGAGATAAGACAAAGCTCACACGAGGTGCATTGCCATCCACCTGTTTTTTTGCACATCTTCATTTGGTGCGTTAAAAAACCTTGAGTGGAAACGTTGAACATTCGAAAAAATCTAGCGGTGGAAGTCTTGTAGTGTTTTTAAAAAGGTAAACGTGGCTAATTCCACACAGCTTTAATTTCTGATGTGTTCAATCTTTCCATTTTCATTGTCCAGTCTGCTCTCAGTCACCAAGCTTTCCTTATCTTTGTTTTAGCTTTAACTTTCTCTCTTTAAATTACTTCACTTTGTTGCCCCCTCTTCTTCTGCAGTGGTATAATTGCACCTTCTTATGATCACGATGAACAAACACCTAATAGCAGCACAGCAGTAGTGGACAAGGTTGCTATACAAAACAATTGTCAACTCGTTGCACTCCATATCCACCTCAGTCTGACCTTGCCTACACTCTCACCAATTTCTGTTGGATATCTATTTCTATTTGACATGAAATGTTTGACACTTCTATTTTACTGGTGTACAGCTTGACAACGCTTAACAACAGCTTGACAACAGTGTTAGTGGCTGTGGCGCTGATTGGCTAATCAGTGCCCATGTTAAAGCGCCTTGTCAACCAAGAAACCGCAATCTACTCTTGCTCAAGTCCTGGCCACAGGCAAGTAGTGGTTGGTAACGTGCGTACTTTCACACATAATGCAATACATTTGGATTGAAACGTGATGACTTATTAGATTGCATTATTATAATTATATCCACCTTTAAGTAACAAAAGCAACTTGCAGCCCCATAGACCTCACAAACATGCAAAGGCCTATTGTTATGTTCTATAAGTATGAAATGTATGCATGTCTTATTATTCATACAAAATTGTAATAATGTCAACAATAGGTAGGCCAAACTGCAGATGACAGAAAGTGGGTCCTAAGTGCTACAACCTTATGCCACCAAGACTTCTTAACTTTTTCACCTGCCGCTACAAGCAGCTGCAGTGGAAAGCTGTAAGCTTAAAGTGTGTGTGTGTGTGTGTGTGTGTGTGTGTGCGCGTGCGTGCGCGCGTGCGTGCGTGCGTGCGTGTGTGTGTGTGTTGCCATGTATGTCTGGTAGAGGATTACCTCAGGGATGGACTTAACAAAGCGAATGCCATCATTCACTCCCTTGATCTTGGAGAGGCAGTCAGAGAAGTAATCCCAGTAATCTTTCCTCTGGCCGAGGAAGGTTGTCTTTTCTTTCTGGTCAAACTTGTGGAGAAGAAGATACAGAATTTCGACTTTGCATGTCAAATATTCTATATTTTGGTGCATAGCCTGTATAACTACTTGCTCCATGATACCATCCTGACCCCAGAAGCGCACATGCAGAATTTTTGCTGAGGATCAGTCTGGCCTCTAGCACGTTGAAAGCCTTTTCAAAAAAATTTAAAAAATGTAGGACCAATCAGCACTGGGAGACAGTTCATGATAAACAAGGAGTGGCTCAATCTGTCAAATTAAAACAATGCTTTCCTCAGATGAGCACACGTTTTTCAAACCTATTTTGCATTCTTCGCCCAAAGCGGAGAATGCAAAAGTGTCGGTTGAATTGACTGGAGGAATTACTGCACATCCAAGGCCAGACTGATATTTATTGAGACACACCAATGTGATTGCATGGACCGTCTCACAAGGCTATGCCACTACTGCACTAGAGAGTATGGCCAATGTTAAAGCTGAGAAGGCAACATATCATTGACGTACCTGTAGCAGATATTCTAGTTTGTAGGAGAACTTGTGTAAATTGGAGCTGTCGTCTGTTATGGGCTCACCACACTCATTGTGCTCCTTTATCAACTCCAACACAGCATCTTGACACACAGAAAACACAGGGTTACACAATATGTATAAGAATATACAGTATACTATACACTATATCAGAATTCCATTTGAGGGATTAAGCGGTGGAAATGCTTAGACTACCATACAACCTTACTGACAGACATACATCCACAATATCATTGTGCTAGTCTGAGAACATTCTACTTATGAGTAGTGTCTTTACCACGCAGGTCTCTGATTATCCTCTGCAGCTGATTCTCACCAACAGACGTCGAGGCCATTATGAAAAAGGGGTAAGGGGGGGGGGGGGGGGGGGGGGGGCACTTGGATTATACGAATCCCTTCTCCTGTGGACCAAAAGAAAAATCATATCAATATTTTATAGCAGATTGTGATGCTGAAACACTTCAAAAGACACTGTTATTAGAGTAAATGTTAACACGTTACATGACTCCTTGACTAGTGACGTCTCTCATTTCTATGAATAATGACGGCATCGGCATGTCATTCTCAGGCGTGGGTCTTTAAATCGCTCAACATGCAACACAACACAAAACATGCTTAAGACCTCCCCCGATTGAACAGCATCGGAACGCCTGTAAAGTGACATACATGCTCCAATGACTGTACCCTTAATGCGTCACACAATGTCATTAAACAAATAACTTGGGGGTGGGGAATGTACTTTATTTACGTTTAATAAATACGCGCTGGTTTTAATCGCTGAAGACAGGTAACATATTCACCCCAAGGACGGTCAAGATACTCAGTCTAATCACAGAAAAATGTCTTCATTAATTTGTCGCAACGTCTAAAATATATGAAGTGCATATAAAGTATCCGTGACTGAACCGCTATGTTCGCTATGTTCGATAAAAGGGGCGCTATGACTGCTACTAAAGACATGCACCTGCTTGTATTCTTCAATGTCTTATGCTACGCTGTTATTATTAGTCCATTTATGCCAGAAAGTGTTTTGTTTAAATCAAAATAAAGACAACCGCCATTAGACTCGACATATAATACATAATTGACGTACTTGATCGGCAAAAAGGTCCCAGACAATCCAGTTATTATTACAGCAGAAAACTTGCTGTTGGGTGGGCGGGCTTTAGCAATGATTGACAAATCGGATTGTTGAATAGCCAGCGATAGCCAGAAGAAACTGCTACTCTAAATCCAGTTTGGTTGAGCAGCACTAGGTAAATAAACAGTAAGGGAATAGGGCTGCCGCCACTCAGCAAATTTAAATGTGGATCTTATTGTAGTTATCATGTTTTCTATACATTTCTTTATTTTTGTCTTTTAGGTATAAATGCATGGCCCCCTGTAAATAATTGCACATATATCAGTGCAGTGTGCCATTCCTATAATTCTTTATAAAATATTTGTATTCATATTTGGAATATTATTATTTAGAATGGAAAGTGAATGGGGCAAACACGCTCAAATCAACCACTCCAAACCCGAACAGCTGGGAGTTGGCAAACTGAATTTGCATATGGGGACCAGAGGCACGGAGGCCTCCAAACAAGTTTGTCCCACTATGACCACAGGGGGCGCTATAACTAGTGGTCAAGCCTATATGGTCGCGCCCCTAGCCCCGTTTTACAAGTTAAATTAAAAGTTAGTAGGCCTACCTTGCAGGGGCGGATCTACTGGGGTGGCATAGGGTGGCAACTGCCACCCTAAAAAAAGCCTTGCCACCCCAGCTGCCACCCCAGTTGGCAGTGCCAAATTATTTTTTTTTATTTTTTTTTTGCTTTTACAAGTCATTTACGAAAGCGAGTTTCAAATGTCCGACTGCAAGTGAATGCAACCAGGAAATATTGCCCCATCCCGCCTGCCCCCCACCCCCCCTCCCCGAGACTCCCGCCGGCACTGATTTTGATTACAAGGAAGGCGCGAGAGTCCTCCAAACGAACGAAGCAAGCGGCGCGGCAGAGAGACTACATTCTTGAGGTAATACTGATCAACCGTCTATCTATGAAGAAATTATAATAATTAGAAAAGAGCAGGGCTGTGTATTACAGAAACATCATAGTTAAAGACTTAAGTTAAGATTGGAATGCCTTATAGCTGCATAGCAGGCGCGTGCCGTCCATATGGGCAGGTGGGGCGGCGAACAACCTGCAAAAACATTCTCCCAAAAAAATAGTTCCTCAGTAAATCATTGCTCCAAGTTTATTTTTAATAATGTGATTGTCACATTAACTATCTATAGTTTCTGTAGGCTTTCCGACTATTTTTGTTCTGTTGATATAAAATTGATGGTGGCGATTCTAGTTGAGTTTAAAGTGTCATGCAATGTGGGGCAGCGGAGCTCAACGAACGCGTCCCTCCGTATGTTTCTCGCATAACCCTGCAGGCTGCAATAAGAATTGCAATCCGCGCTAAAGACGCGCTAACAAACACAAACCCTTCTACACTCAGCTGGTTTTCCTGACCGTTAACTTCATGTGCCTCCTTTTATATCAACAGTCATTCGATTTGATTATATTAAACTTTGTCATTGAACCAAGTAACAGGTACTTGGACAACAAAATGCAAGTCATCTTCTGTAAATTATTTACAAATGGCCATCTCTAATCTACTTGGTTGCACACCTATCTGAACTTTTATAAACCAATATAAGTCATCAATAATTAATAATAAAACAAGCTTCACATCAAGAGCAAAAAAAATAATATGGTAAACCCAAAGGGTCTTGAAAATACTTAGAAATTAAAGATATAAAAAAAGAAAGACAGGGAAATCTTTGATAGCACTTCCCCTGAATTCCCATTTGGCTCTTCCAAGCATGCAGGTAATACACTCTACTTTGGGAGTTATTCTATGTCACCGCGCTTTGAGGGTGGCATTGTATGTAAATTATCGGAATCAGGGAATAAAGTGATATTTGCACTCAAGTTGGACTGATGATTGACATCTGATAGGAATATCTCATGGACAAATACCAACTTATTGTTAACTAAAGTACATATTGCAGCTCTCTTTGCATATATTTTTAGCCCCATGCCCCTGCTGGTGTAATGGTGCAGGTGTTTGTTGTAAGGCAGGTTGATTTTGTAATTATTCAGTAATAATTTATTAAATTTTGTCTGAAACCTTTTATGTTTAAATGTAAGGCTTTACTCATCCCACAATAAATTAAATATAATGTTATTGAGTCAAAATATCTAAATGTGGGGGCTTTCCAAGTAAATATTGATTGATATGGCTTTAATTAAATCGGCATACTGTATATACTTCTGCCATAGGGTGCCACCCCTCAAAATCTCCTGTCCCACTCTTGCCACCCCATGAATATTTTTCTAGATCCGCCCCTGCTACCTTGATCTTATTTGATGAGCTTGATCTGTTGTCTCTATTGGACCCATAAGGTCCGTCTCATAGATTTGGCTGTACCTTGAACGTTTCGAAAAAATGTCCCCAAATATGGTTGACTTACACCTTAATACGGCCAGCCCTTATGGTATTGTTTCAATTTTTATTATTTTTACAATGGCCAAGTTATGGCCGATTAATGTGAAAATACCAGTATGCAAATTAGCTTCCATTATTCAACAAATCTCAAGACCACTTCAGAGAATCCTAAAGGCCTCAATTTGGTTTGCCCATCACTCAATCCCTCTTAGGTGATGTGGAAAGTTTTGTTTTGATAACAAAATTATGTCAAGGGTCAAATTAGCACTGTTGCAGGTGCTCACGGCGCTATTTTTTATAATGGAAGGCAATGGGGAAAAAACGTTGACTTCAACCACTCCGAAGGCAAACAACACCGTTTTGAAAGTTGGTACACGTATAGAAACGGCCCCCAAAAAGTAAAGTACCACTTTGGCGAAAAGGGGCGCCATAACTCTAGTTGTGTTTGTTACTTCTCCTTCTTAATTACAAGTGACTATCTCAGTTCACCTTTCTAATCTCAGTTCCCATGGTCATCCAACAAAATGGTCAAACACTCCATTGCAGCGCTACCTGATGTGCATATGTGTTGTCAAAGAATCTTCCTCATTTGCTGTTAATTTATTCAGGGAAAGTAAAGGATAACAAACTGAGGTATGATATATTATAAATGTAACCATAATTCTGTAGTTTTCTAGATATATTCCACAGATATTAGGAAGGTTTCTAATTTTTTTTTAAATTTTTCTGTTTTTAAAATAGACTCCCTGGAGGGAAAATGGATGCCGAACAACGAAGTCCAGATGAAAGACTTGATTACACAAATGATTATTATTATAACAGCAATGACTCGGTGGATACAGATGAAGTATGCGATCTGGGAACCGTTCAATTTAGACTGGTCTTAGTTCCAGTATTCTTCTCTGCTGTGGTGATAGTCAGTATCCTCGGCAACATATTAGTGATGGTCCTTTTGGCTAAATATGAAAATCTCCGCTCTCTCACTAATGCATTGATCCTGAACCTGGCCGTGTCAGATCTGATTTTCACTGTTGGTTTACCCTTCTGGGCCTACTACCACTTGTATGGTTGGAATCTAGGGGAGACGGCTTGCAAAATAGTTTCTTTTATTTTCTATGTGGGCTTCTACAGCAGCGGTATCCTCCTCATCTTGATGACTGTTCATCGCTACGTGTCCGTCATGAGGCCTCTGTCGGACCTCGTGACCTCCAGGGGTTACGTCGGTGTCCTGGCCTCTGTGTTCATCTGGACCCTGGGCTTCTTGGCCGCCTTGCCGGCCTTGTTATTTACCAGTGTGAATGAAAACATGTGCGAGTATGCGGATGCATACTGGAAGGACTTTGGCATCTACCAGCAAAACATAATGTTCTTAGTGACTGTGGTGATCTTCTGCTTTTGTTATGCTCAGATCCTCTGCAGACTAATGCACTCCCGTGCACAGAGAAGGAGGCACAGGACTCTCAAGCTAATCTCCACTCTTGTTATGGTTTTCTTTGTGGGCTGGGCACCATACAATGTTCTCATATTTCTACGATCTGTAAGAGAGATTAAGGATTGCGAAGACTACAAAAGATTGGGCTATGCATTTTACATCAGCCGGATGTTGGCTTATTCGCACTGTTGCCTCAATCCTGTGTTCTATGTGTTTGTTGGGGTTAAGTATAAGAATCACATGAAGAGAATGCTGAGAGGTTGGGGTAAGCAGACAAACAGTCTCCGCAGTAGACACAGCCGGCTCACCATCACCTCTATGACTAGCGGCGATGAGTTCTCAATATAATGTACTATAATGTACAAGGCAATGGTTGCTTATGAATATCTGCATTTTCTGTGTGATCAATGTGATTTTGCATTGTATTTCTAAGGCTTGTACTTGACTTTTAGTTTAGTTCAAGCTTAAAATGATTGTGAGATTTGGCTTTTTATTCATTAACTCTGATATATTGTTGTCATCGGGGGTAATGGACAAAAAATGAGATAATGCTAAATATCTTATATAAATGTGTTAATATGAATCTGCAAGCTTATAATCTGTTAATATAGTTGCACAAAGATGTTTATTGGTGTTTTAAAAATCATCTTTTGCATTTCATGTTGGCTTGGTGTTGTTTCCTCAAAACCTTGGAATTGTAAAAACCTTGGAAAAGCCGTTTTGTTGTGGTTTATTTGAGTTTAAAGCCAATTCATTGACTATTAGATTGCATTGCCAATTTTCAACTGATCAAAACCATTGCATCTGCATTACTATTAATGTGACAAAATCGGTGTCAGTGGCGACAGTGTTTGAATCTATGGGAACAATCGCTAATTGCCAATAATTCTAAGTTCACTCCTTTTCCATACACTAACCTAACAGTGTTCATAGGCAAAACACTCAGATACTAACGAGTGTTCTGCCAGCCCACAAAGTGGCCTTATGCCAAAGTTCTCCTTTTTCCCTCTTCAAATTACCAGGACCAGGGGAGACAGGATCACTGTATGATTTGGTTTGTTGGTTAATAAGGACTGTTTTGGGAAAGTTTGGAAGAAACGTGTTCCAAGCAAAGTATCTAAAAAGGACCGAAATGCACCAAAGTTGTCCAGAAACGTTACAACCATAGAACCGTTTTTTAGAGAGGATGGGCACGGAGAGACCTGTAGAGACATCTGTCTCTTAGGTGGGCGGATGTCCAAGGGCCATGCGGTAGCGTGTATCCCCCTGCCGGAGAGCATGAGACCTAACCCCACCGAGCTGGGTCGCTATGGGTAGTCAGGCTGAGGACACGGCTGGGCTGTGTGCGCCAAGGGAGGGGCGGGGGGTGGGGAGAGATGTGGGCGGGGGACGCTCAGATGGCTCAAACATAGGTGGCATCTTCGAAAGTGGGTCCTATATTCTTTATTTGTGTGCACTCGGGGCTGGATAACCAGAGGAGCGCTTTCCCCCTCGTTCCCCTGCCCATATAAGGGACACAAGCCCCAGAGCCCCAGAGGGCAAAAAATGAAATTGCTTACTTCATCTAATTAAGCTACACAGCGATGCTGCCGTTTATCATCTTCTATCATCTTCTATCTGAATATTACTTACTGCATAATACCGGGTTTTTTTTTACGTCACCCTTCCGTTTCAGAAAAACTGAAATGATGACAGATAAAAATGGTTGATGTGTTGTTTTGAATGTGGGTTACGGTTAACAGAGGGAGAGAGAGACATCGACTGCTTGCCATGAAGCTATTAGCCAACAGTGACATTGAGGGTAAGTACTAATTAGATGGATTATTATGATGTACCTGTTATTTATATACAGTTAGGGTTGGATTTGAAGATGAGATGTTTGAACATAGTTATTGAGTTAATAGTTATCGATGATTTGCAAAATACTTGACATTGGAAATCAATCCATATATTTATCTTATGTTGTGCTTACTTCTACCCACCTTTCGTTTGTTTTCTAAAGAAACACCATTGGACCCTAATCTTCTCATGGGGCGCAGTTTCATCGACAACCAAAACGGGACAGAATCTTTTTATTTAGTTCCTGATAGATCTAAAATATTGTGTGGAGCAATGATTTACGTCATTTTCATCCTCAGTATCATAGGAAATACGCTCCTCTTCCATGCTCTTTTCTGCAACATGAACGTGAAGAATGTCACCAACATGTATTTCCTCCACCTTGCCTGCTCGGATGTAGCCTTAACAATCGCCCTGCCGTTCGCAGCCACTGGGCTGATCAACGGTTGGTCCTTTAGTGAATTAATCTGTAAGCTTGTTGTAAGTTTATATTACTGTGGGATGACCTCAAGTATCATACTATTGACCGCCATATCAGTGGATCAGTTCAGCACTGTTGTCATCCAGAATGGTTGCATCGTCCCAGTGAAGAGACGAAGGTGTGCCATCGGAGCCTGTACGGTGACCTGGATGGTCAGCCTGGCTGTGGTTGTCCCTTGCCCCTTCTATTCAAAGGTAGTGAGGCTAGAGGATGAAGCTATGTGTTTTTCTCACCAAATTCACGCCTTTTTTTCTCTGCTCTCAATCTGCTTGTTTGCCGTCATTGTGTTCTGCTATTCGGCAATTCTCTGGACCACGGTGAGGGCTTCAACCAGAAAGAAGCTCAGGACTGCATCCCTCGCATTATGTATATCTGTAGCCTTCTTTGTTTGCTGGGCTCCTCATACTATATTGATGAAAACAAGTTCCAAGGAGTTGGATTTGAAGCAAACATTTGCATATCATGTCACGTTTATAGTGTCTCTTTCTCATTGTTGTATCAATCCCATGATCTATATGATGTCACAGAAGTACCGTAAACATGTACAGAGTGTCTTTTGTTGTGAAAAGGTGCACACAAAGAGATAGAGATAGAGTTAATTATCGTAATGTTTAATGGGAATGCAGGGTGTGAATGCATGGTATATTGTATATGGAGTGGCATGCTATTCTTTTATGGCCAATGTGGTCATTGTTGTGCAAATATTATTAACCTGCGAATGTATGCATACAAAGATTGTTGCTTGATGTTTTAATAAAATAAGAAATCCTATATTCTCCATTATTTAAAATCATAAAAACAACAATGTTTAATTCTGATGTGTTTTCTACATGAACCATTTAGTCAGAATCGTTTAAACTTTGCTTTGTGTGGTTTTCACCTCGCTGTAAACCATGGCATTCAGTATATCAGCATGTTCTGTGTGGTACAAATGTGTTTTTAAGATCTCAGTTTCGTGGTCTTTTGCGGCATCTATGGAGAAATTAACTGCCGAACTAACTCTGTTTCAAATACACTGATGACATAAAGTGTACTTGGTGTATATTATCACACAAATGGAATATCCTTAAAGTTTGTTTTAAATGTAGTAGATCCATTGTTAAAGTGTAACAAATTAAAACAAAGCATACTATAGTATAGTATAGAATACGAATAAAAAAAGAAACAATCAGATACTAACAGGTGTTCTACCTGCCCATAAAGTGGCCTTTTGGCAAAGTTCTCCTTTTGCTCTTCCAGTTACCAGGACCAGGGGAGACAGGATCGTTGTAAGATTTGGTTTGTTGGTTAATAAGGACTGTTTTGGGAAAGTTTGAAAGAAACGTGTTCCAAGCAATTATAGCTAAAAAGGTACCGAAATGCACCAAAGTTGTCCAGAAACAGTGCAACCATAGAACAGTTTTATAGTTATGAGCCTGATTTGGAGTGGACGGATGCGGCGGCTAAACAACACGTTGCAAAACCAGAGAGACGGCAGCAGGACCATATCATGCACTGCCTTCCAGAGCCCAGTAGAGTTTGTATAAGTGTCTTAATATCATTCATAAGTAGCTCGGACCACTGTTGTCTACTGTTCTTCTTCTTTCTATGCCGTAGTGGTGCAGTTGTGGCTCGGCCCATGGACAAACCCCCAATGAGTACGGAGGGAGTACACAGGTATGGAGAGGATGGGTGCGGGGAGACCTGTAGAGAGATCTGTCTCTTAGGTGGGCGGATGTCCAAGGGCCATGCGGTAGCGTGTGTCCCCCCGCCGGAGAGCATGAGACCTAACCCCACCGAGCTGGGTCGCTATGGGTAGTCAGGCTGAGGACACGGCCGGGCTGTGCGCCAAGGGAGGGGCGGGGGGTGGGGAGAGATGTGGGCGGGGGACGCTCAGATGGCTCAAACATAGGTGGCATCTTCGAAAGTGGGTCCTATGTTCTTTAATTGTGTGCACTCGGGGCTGGATAACCAGAGGAGCGCTTTCCCCTCGTTCCCCTGCCCATATAAGGGACACAGGTTCCAGAGGGGCACTCAGCAGTTGAAGGAGAATAAGGCCCAATGTTGTCTTCTACGAGGTTCCCATCGGCCCAGTGAGGGGGCGAAGGTGTGCCATTGGAGTTTGTACGGTGGACTGGATGGTCAGCCTCTCTGATGGTCTTTTAGACACCTTACAGCGAAACAACAACGCAACGAGACGTTTCAGGGCTGAGAATCATCAGGGCAACCGTAATCTCATTTGAATCATTATTATTATGTATCTTCATATTTCTACTGATGTGTGCTGTTGCCATACCTACAGGTCTATTATACCTTTAAGGCCAAAAAAAGGAAGATTGTGAAAGCAGCCAACTGTTTAGACCTGCATGGGGAGAGTTCACAAATAGACGTACCTGTATATTAGTTGTCTAAAATGTGTTGCGTTGTATTTCTAAATCTTGAAGTTGACCTATAGCTTAATACCATTAAAAGGGAAATTGTTTACTTCATCTAATGACGCTACACAGTGATGTGGCTGTTTATCATCTTCTTTGAATATTACTTATTGCATAATATCCGGGGTTCTTTATTTCACCTTTCTGTTCCAGAGAAATTGAAATGATGACAGATAAAAAATGTTGATGTGTTGTTTTAAATGTGGGTTATGGTTAACAGAGGGAGAGAGAGACCTTGCCTGCTTGCCAGGAAGCCATTAGCCAACAGTGACATGGAGGGTAAGTACTCATTTCATGGATTATTATGATGTACCTGTTATTTATATACAGTTAGGGTTGGATTTGGGTTTAAATATTTTTCATAGAATGAAGATTAAATGTTTGAACATAGTTATTGAGTTAATAGTTATCGATGATTTGCAAAATACTTAACATTGGAAATCAAACCATGTATTTATCTTTTGTTGTGCTTAATTCTACCCAATTTTTTTTTGTTTTCTAAAGAAACACCATTGGACCCCAATCTTCTTGTGAGCTATAATTTTACCGGCATCCAAAACGAGACAGATTTGCACACCTTTCCTAATGGAAGTAAAATATTGTTTGGAGCAATGATCCATGTCATTTTCATCCTCAGTATCATAGGAAATACGCTCCTCTTCCATGCTCTTTACTGCAACATGAACGTGAAGAATGTCACCGACATGTATTTCCTCCACCTTGCCTGCTCGGATGTAGCCTTAACAATCGCCCTGCCGTTCGTGGCCACTGGGCTGATCCACAGTTGGTGCTTTAGTGAATTAGTCTGTAAGCTTGTTGTAAGTTTATATTACTGTGGGATGACCTCAAGTATCATACTATTGACCGCCATATCAGTGGATCAGTTCAGCACTGTTGTAATCCAGAATGGTTGCATCGTCCCAGTGAAGAGACGAAGGTGTGCCATCGGAGCCTGTACGGTGACCTGGATGGTCAGCCTGGCTGTGGTTGTCCCTTGCCCCTTCTATTCAAAGGTAGTGAGGCTAGAGGATGAAGCTATGTGCTTTTCTCACCAAATTCACGCCTTTTTTTCTCTGCTCTCAATCTGCTTGTTTGCCGTCATTGTGTTCTGCTATTCGGCAATTCTCTGGACCACGGTGAGGGCTTCAACCAGAAAGAAGCTCAGGACTGCATCCCTCGCATTATGTATATCTGTAGCCTTCTTTGTTTGCTGGGCTCCTCACACTATATTGATGAAAACTAGTTCCAAGGAGTTGGATTTGAAGCAAACATTTGCATATCATGTCACGTTTACAGTGTCTCTCTCTCATTGTTGTATCAATCCCATGATCTATATGATGTCACCGAAGTACCGTAAACATGTACAGAGTGTCTTTTGTTGTGAAAAGGTGCACACAAAGAGATAGAGATAGAGTTAATTATCGTAATGTTTAATGGGAATGCAGAGTGTGAATGCATGGTATATTGTATATGGAGTGGCATGCTATTCTTTTATGGCCAATGTGGTCATTGTTGTGCAAATATTATTAACCTGCGAATGTATACATACAAAGATTGTTGCTTGATGTTTTAATAAAATAAGAAATTCTACATTCTCCATTAATTAAAATCCTAAAAACAACAATGTTTAATTCTGATGTGTTTTCTATATGAACCATTAATACATTTTGTCAGAATCGTTTAAACATTTCTTTGTGTGGTTTTCACCTCCCTGTAAACCATGGCATTCAGTATATTAGCATGTTCTGTGCGGTACAAATGTGTTTTTAAGATCTCAGTTTCGTGGTCTTTTGCGGCACCTATTGAGAAATTAACTGCCACACTAACTCTGTTTCAAATACACTGATGACATAAAGTGTACTTGGTGTATATTATCACACAAATGGAATATCCTTAAAGTTTGTTTTAAATGTAGTAGATCCATTTTTAAAGTGTTACAAATTAAAACAAAGAAAGCATACTATAGCATAGTATAGTATACGAATAAAAAAAGAAATAATCAGATACTAACAGGTGTTCTACCTGCCCATAAAGTGGCCTTTTGGCAAAGTTCTCCTTTTGCTCTTCCAGTTACCAGGACCAGGGGAGACAGGATCGTTGTAAGATTTGGTTTGTTGGTTAATAAGGACTGTTTTGGGAAAGTTTGAAAGAAAGGTGTTCCAAGCAATTATAGCTAAAAAAGTACAGAAATGCACCAAAGTTGTCCAGAAACAGTGCAACCATAGAACAGTTTTATAGTTATGAGCCTGATTTGGAGTGGACGGATGCGGCGGCTAAACAACACGTTGCATAACCAGAGAGACGGCAGCAGGACCATATTATGCACTGCCTTCCAGAGCCCAGTAGAGTTTGTATAAGTGTCTTAATATCATTCATAAGTAGCTCGGACCACTGTTGTCTACTGTTCTTCTTCTTTCTATGCCGTAGTGGTGCAGTTGTGGCTCGGCCCATGGACAAACCCCCAATGAGTACGGAGGGAGTACACAGGTATGGAGAGGATGGGTGCGGGGAGACCTGTAGAGAGATCTGTCTCTTAGGTGGGCGGATGTCCAAGGGCCATGCGGTAGCGTGTGTCCCCCCGCCGGAGAGCATGAGACCTAACCCCACCGAGCTGGGTCGCTATGGGTAGTCAGGCTGAGGACACGGCCGGGCTGTGCGCCAAGGGAGGGGCGGGGGGTGGGGAGAGATGTGGGCGGGGGACGCTCAGATGGCTCAAACATAGGTGGCATCTTCGAAAGTGGGTCCTATATTCTTTATTTGTGTGCACTCGGGGCTGGATAACCAGAGGAGCGCTTCCCCCTCGTTCCCCTGCCCATATAAGGGACACAGGTTCCAGAGGGGCACTCAGCAGTTGAAGGAGAATAAGGCCCAATGTTGTCTTCTACGAGGTTCCCATCGGCCCAGTGAGGGGGCGAAGGTGTGCCATTGGAGTTTGTACGGTGGACTGGATGGTCAGCCTCTCTGATGGTCTTTTAGACACCTTACAGCGAAACACCAACGCAACGAGACGTTTCAGGGCTGAGAATCATCAGGGCAACCGTAATCTCATTTGAATCATTATTATTATGTATCTTCATATTTCTACTGATGTGTGCTGTTGCCATACCTACAGGTCTATTATACCTTTAAGGCCAAAAAAAGGAAGATTGTGAAAGCAGCCAACTGTTTAGACCTGCATGGGGAGAGTTCACAAATAGACGTACCTGTATATTAGTTGCCTAAAATGTGTTGCGTTGTATTTCTAAATCTTGAAGTTGACCTATAGCTTAATACCATTAAAAGGGAAATTGTTTACTTCATCTAATGACGCTACACAGTGATGTGGCTGTTTATCATCTTCTTTGAATATTACTTATTGCATAATATCCGGGGTTCTTTATTTCACCTTTCTGTTCCAGAGAAATTGAAATGATGACAGATAAAAATTGTTGATGTGTTGTTTTGAATGTGGGTTGGTTAACAGAGGGAGAGAGAGACCTTGCCTGCTTGCCAGGAAGCCATTAGCCAACAGTGACATGGAGGGTAAGTACTCATTTCATGGATTATTATGATGTACCTGTTATTTATATACAGTTAGGGTTGGATTTGGGTTTAAATATTTTCATAGAATGAAGATTAAATGTTTGAACATAGTTATTGAGTTAATAGTTATCGATGATTTGCAAAATACTTAACATTGGAAATCAAACCATGTATTTATCTTTTGTTGTGCTTAATTCTACCCAATTTTTGTTTGTTTTCTAAAGAAACACCATTGGACCCCAATCTTCTTGTGAGCTATAATTTTACCGGCATCCAAAACGAGACAGATTTGCACACCTTTCCTAATGGAAGTAAAATATTGTTTGGAGCAATGATCCATGTCATTTTCATCCTCAGTATCATAGGAAATGGTCTCCTCTTCCATGCTCTTTACTGCAACATGAACGTGAAGAATGTCACCGACATGTATTTCCTCCACCTTGCCTGCTCGGATGTAGCCTTAACAATCGCCCTGCCGTTCGCAGCCGCTGGGCTGATCAACGGTTGGTCCTTTAGTGAATTAATCTGTAAGCTTGTTGAAAGTTTATATTACTGTGGGATGACCTCAAGTATCATACTATTGACCGCCATATCAGTGGATCAGTTCAGCACTGTTGTCATCCAGAATGGGTGCATCGTCCCAGTGAAGAGACGAAGGTGTGCCATCGGAGCCTGTACGGTGACCTGGATGGTCAGCCTGGCTGTGGTTGTCCCTTGCCCCTTCTATTCAAAGGTAGTGAGGCTAGAGGATGAAGCTATGTGCTTTTCTCACCAAATTCACGCCTTTTTTTCTCTGCTCTCAATCTGCTTGTTTGCCGTCATTGTGTTCTGCTATTCGGCAATTCTCTGGACCACGGTGAGGGCTTCAACCAGAAAGAAGCTCAGGACTGCATCCCTCGCATTATGTATATCTGTAGCCTTCTTTGTTTGCTGGGCTCCTCACACTATATTGATGAAAACTAGTTCCAAGGAGTTGGATTTGAAGCAAACATTTGCATATCATGTCACGTTTACAGTGTCTCTCTCTCATTGTTGTATCAATCCCATGATCTATATGATGTCACCGAAGTACCGTAAACATGTACAGAGTGTCTTTTGTTGTGAAAAGGTGCACACAAAGAGATAGAGATAGAGTTAATTATCATAATGTTTAATGGGAATGCAGAGTGTGAATGCATGGTATATTGTATATGGAGTGGCATGCTATTCTTTTATGGCCAATGTGGTCATTGTTGTGCAAATATTATTAACCTGCGAATGTATACATACAAAGATTGTTGCTTGATGTTTTAATAAAATAAGAAATTCTACATTCTCCATTAATTAAAATCCTAAAAACAACAATGTTTAATTCTGATGTGTTTTCTATATGAACCATTAATACATTTTGTCAGAATCGTTTAAACATTTCTTTGTGTGGTTTTCACCTCCCTGTAAACCATGGCATTCAGTATATTAGCATGTTCTGTGCGGTACAAATGTGTTTTTAAGATCTCAGTTTCGTGGTCTTTTGCGGCACCTATTGAGAAATTAACTGCCACACTAACTCTGTTTCAAATACACTGATGACATAAAGTGTACTTGGTGTATATTATCACACAAATGGAATATCCTTAATGTTTGTTTTAAATGTAGTAGATCCATTTTTAAAGTGTTACAAATTAAAACAAAGAAAGCATACTATAGCATAGTATAGTATACGAATAAAAAAAGAAATAATCAGATACTAACAGGTGTTCTACCTGCCCATAAAGGGGCCTTTTGGCAAAGTTCTCCTTTTGCTCTTCCAGTTACCAGGACCAGGGGAGACAGGATCGTTGTAAGATTTGGTTTGTTGGTTAATAAGGACTGTTTTGGGAAAGTTTGAAAGAAAGGTGTTCCAAGCAATTATAGCTAAAAAAGTACAGAAATGCACCAAAGTTGTCCAGAAACAGTGCAACCATAGAACAGTTTTATAGTTATGAGCCTGATTTGGAGTGGACGGATGCGGCGGCTAAACAACACGTTGCATAACCAGAGAGACGGCAGCAGGACCATATTATGCACTGCCTTCCAGAGCCCAGTAGAGTTTGTATAAGTGTCTTAATATCATTCATAAGTAGCTCGGACCACTGTTGTCTACTGTTCTTCTTCTTTCTATGCCGTAGTGGTGCAGTTGTGGCTCGGCCCATGGACAAACCCCCAATGAGTACGGAGGGAGTACACAGGTATGGAGAGGATGGGTGCGGGGAGACCTGTAGAGAGATCTGTCTCTTAGGTGGGCGGATGTCCAAGGGCCATGCGGTAACGTGTGTCCCCCCGCCGGAGAGCATGAGACCTAACCCCACCGAGCTGGGTCGCTATGGGTAGTCAGGCTGAGGACACGGCCGGGCTGTGCGCCAAGGGAGGGGCGGGGGGTGGGGAGAGATGTGGGCGGGGGACGCTCAGATGGCTCAAACATAGGTGGCATCTTCGAAAGTGGGTCCTATGTTCTTTAATTGTGTGCACTCGGGGCTGGATAACCAGAGGAGCGCTTTCCCCCTCGTTCCCCTGCCCATATAAGGGACACAGGTTCCAGAGGGGCACTCAGCAGTTGAAGGAGAATAAGGCCCAATGTTGTCTTCTACGAGGTTCCCATCAGCCCAGTGAGGGGGCGAAGGTGTGCCATTGGAGTTTGTACGGTGGACTGGATGGTCAGCCTCTCTGATGGTCTTTTAGACACCTTACAGCGAAACAACAACGCAACGAGACGTTTCAGGGCTGAGAATCATCAGGGCAACCGTAATCTCATTTTAATCCTTATTATTATGTATCTTCATATTTCTACTGATGTGTGCTGTTGCCATACCTACAGGTCTATTATACCTTTAAGGCCAAAAAAAGGAAGATTGTGAAAGCAGCCAACTGTTTAGACCTGCATGGGGAGAGTTCACAAATAGACGTACCTGTATATTAGTTGTCTAAAATGTGTTGCGTTGTATTTCTAAATCTTGAAGTTGACCTATAGCTTAATACCATTAAAAGGGAAATTGTTTACTTCATCTAATGACGCTACACAGTGATGTGGCTGTTTATCATCTTCTTTGAATATTACTTATTGCATAATATCCGGGGTTCTTTATTTCACCTTTCTGTTCCAGAGAAATTGAAATGATGACAGATAAAAATTGTTGATGTGTTGTTTTAAATGTGGGTTATGGTTAACAGAGGGAGAGAGAGACCTTGCCTGCTTGCCAGGAAGCCATTAGCCAACAGTGACATGGAGGGTAAGTACTCATTTCATGGATTATTATGATGTACCTGTTATTTATATACAGTTAGGGTTGGATTTGGGTTTAAATATTTTCATAGAATGAAGATTAAATGTTTGAACATAGTTATTGAGTTAATAGTTATCGATGATTTGCAAAATACTTAACATTGGAAATCAAACCATGTATTTATCTTTTGTTGTGCTTAATTCTACCCAATTTTTGTTTGTTTTCTAAAGAAACACCATTGGACCCCAATCTTCTTGTGAGCTATAATTTTACCGGCATCCAAAACGAGACAGATTTGCACACCTTTCCTAATGGAAGTAAAATATTGTTTGGAGCAATGATCCATGTCATTTTCATCCTCAGTATCATAGGAAATACGCTCCTCTTCCATGCTCTTTACTGCAACATGAACGTGAAGAATGTCACCGACATGTATTTCCTCCACCTTGCCTGCTCGGATGTAACCTTAACGTTCGCCCTGCCGTTCGTGGCCACTGGGCTGATCCACAGTTGGTGCTTATGTGAATTAATCTGTAAGCTTGTTGTAAGTTTATATTACTGTGGGATGACCTCAAGTATCATACTACCGACCGCCATATCAGTGGATCAGTTCAGCACTGTTGTCATCCAGAATGGGTGCATCGTCCCAGTGAAGAGACGAAGGTGTGCCATCGGAGCCTGTACCATGGCCTGGATGGCCAGCCTGGCTGTGGTTGTCCCTTGCGTCATTTATTCAGAGATAGTGAGGCTAGAGGATGGAGCTATGTGCTTTTCTCACCAAATTCACACCTTTTTTTCTCTGCTCTCAATCTGCTTGTTTGCCGTCATTGTGTTCTGCTATTCGGCAATTCTCTGGACCACGGTGAGGGCTTCAACCAGAAAGAAGCTCAGGACTGCATCCCTCGCATTATGTATATCTGTAGCCTTCTTTGTTTGCTGGGCTCCTCATACTATATTGATGAAAACTAGTTCCAAGGAGTTGGATTCGAAGCAAACATTTGCATATCATGTCACGTTTATAGTGTCTCTCTCTCATTGTTGTATCAATCCCATGATCTATATGATGTCACCGAAGTACCGTAAACATGAACAGAGTGTCTTTTGTTGTGAAAAGGTGCACACAATGAGATAGAGATAGAGTTAATTATTGTAATGTTTAATGGGAATGCAGAGTTTGAATGCATGGTATATTGTATATGGAGTGTTTGCCATTCTTTTATGGCCAATGTGGTCATCGTTGTGCAAATATTATTAACCTGCAAATGTATACACACAAAGATTGTTGCTTGATGTTTTAATAAAATAAGAAATCCTGTATTCTCCATTAATTAAAATCATAAAAACAACAATATTTAATTCTGATGTGTTTTCTATATGAACGATTAATACATTTAGTCAGAATCGTTTAAACTTTGCTTTGTGTGGTTTTCACCTCACTCAGCAGTTGAAGGAGAATAAGGCCCAATGTTGTCTTCTACGAGGTTCCCATCGGCCCAGTGAGGGGGCGAAGGTGTGCCATTGGAGTTTGTACGGTGGACTGGATGGTCAGCCTCTCTGATGGTCTTTTAGACACCTTACAGCGAAACAACAACGCAACGAGACGTATCAGGGCTGAGAATCATCAGGGCAACCGTAATCTCATTTTAATCCTTATTATTATGTATCTTCATATTTCTACTGATGTGTGCTGTTGCCATACCTACAGGTCTATTATACCTTTAAGGCCTAAAAAAGGAAGATTGTGAAAGCAGCCAACTCTTTAGACCTGCATGGGGAGAGTTCACAAATAGACGTACCTATATATTAGTTGTCTAAAATGTGTTGCGTTGTATTTCTAAATCTTGAAGTTGACCTATAGCTTAATACCATTAAAAGGGAAATTGTTTACTTCATCTAATGACGCTACACAGTGATGTGGCTGTTTATCATCTTCGTTGAATATTACTTATTGCATAATACCGGTTTTTTTTTATTTCACCTTTCTGTTTCAGAGGAATTGTGATGATGACAGATAAAAATTGTTGATGTGTTGTTTTAAATGTGGGTTATGGTTAACAGAGGGAGAGAGAGACATCTACTGCTTGCCAAGAAGCCATTAGCCAACAATGACATGGAGGGTAAGTACTAATTTCATGGATTATTATGTTGTACCTGTCATTTATATACAGTTAGGGTTGGATTTGGGTTTAAATATTTTTCATAGAATGAAGATTAAATGTTTGAACATAGTTATTGAGTTAATAGTTATCGATGATTTGCAAAATACTTGACATTGGAAATCAAACCATATATTTATCTTTTGTTGTGCTTAATTCTACCCAATTTTCGTTTGTATTCTATAGAAACAACAATGGACCCCAATCTTCTTGTGAGCTATAATTTTACCGGCATCCAAAACAAGACAGATTTGCACACCTTTCCTGATGGATGGAAAATATTGTTTGGAGCAATGATCTATGTCATTTTCATCCTCAGTATCATAGGAAATACGCTCCTCTTCCATGCTCTTTACTGCAACATGAACGTGAAGAATGTCACCGACATGTATTACTTCCACCTTGCCTGCTCGGATGTAACCTTAACGTTCGCCCTGCCGTTCGCGGCCACTGGGCTGATCAACGGTTGGTCCTTTAGTGAATTAATCTGTAAGCTTGTTGTAAGTTTATATTACTGTGGGATGACCTCAAGTATCATACTATTGACCGCCATATCAGTGGATCAGTTCAGCACTGTTGTCATCCAGAATGGGTGCATCGTCCCAGTGAAGAGACGAAGGTGTGCCATCGGAGCCTGTACCATGGCCTGGATGGCCAGCCTGGCTGTGGGTGTCCCTTGCGTCATTTATTCAAAGATAGTGAGTGAACAGGATAAACCTGCGTGTTGTTCTCACAAAATTCCCTCCTTTTTTGCTCTGCTCTCAATCTGCTTGTTTGCCGCCATTGTGTTCTGCTATTCGGCAATTCTCTGGACCACGGTGAGGGCTTCAACCAGAAAGAAGCTCAGGACTGCATCCCTCGCATTATGTATATCTGTAGCCTTCTTTGTGTGCTGCGCACCTTATACTATATTGATGAAAACTAGTTCCGACAAGTTTAAATTGAAGCAAACATTTGCATATCATGTCGCGCTTCTACTGGCCCTTTTTCATTGTTGCATCAATCCCATGATCTATATGATGTCACCGAAGTACCGTAAACATGTACGGAGTGTCTTTTGTTGTGAAAAGGTGCACACAAAGAGATAGAGATTGAGTTAATTATCGTAATGTTTAATGGGAATGCAGAGTGTGAAAGCCTGGTATATTGTACATGGAGTGTGCACGCCATTCTTTTATGGCCAATGTGGTCATCGTTGTGTAAATATTCTTATCCCGCAAATGTATACATACAAAGATTGTTGATTGATGTTTTAATAATATAAGAAATCCTATATTCTCCATTCATTAAAATCATAAAAACAACTATATTTGATTCTGATGTTTTCTATGGTCCATTTTTGTCTAATACATTTTGTCTGAATAGTTTAAACTTTGCTTTGTGTTGTTTTCACCTCGCTGTAAACCATGGCATTCAGTACATCAGCATGTTTTGTGTGATACAAAATTGTTTTTTAAGATCTCAGTTTCTTGTTCTTTGGTGGCACCTATGGAGAAACAAACTCAAATACACTGATGTAGTTCATTTTTTTTCTTAAGTTCTTTTTAAACGTACTAGAACCATTATTAAAGTGTTAAAAATGACAAAGCATACTATAGTATAGTATACGAGCAGCAAACTAAGTCCCATTTTTTTCCATACTCAATCACCACAAGTCAACTTTAGTTCCAGTTCAACATACTTTTCCTTATAAGAGCACAAAATAACACTAAGATTCACGGATGTATTTTCAGATATGAGGTACTATGCGTGAGAAAATGGATCCATCTCCCATAGGTCGTGCCTGCCTTATGTGGGCACCCGTACGTTGTGGAGTATTCCTGCTTAGCTGCCAAAACACTCCAAAGCACATGCTTAGTGCAAGCGAAAATCGCGTCCACTTTCAAATCGCTCTCATGTTAATCAATGAGCACTTCACACCACACGCGGAGCTCGAGCACACTGTGTAGCTCAGCGCTCTTTTTAATTCAATATTGAAGCACCTCATAGCACCCCACCGAGAAAGAAGCTGCATTGGAAAGAAATCTAAATTGTTCAGTTTTTCTCCATCGTTTAAACACGTTTTCTGAAACTATAGCTCAATTTCTCAAAACCCTTAACACAATCCCGAGAAGAGTTAATCATTTTGTCAAAACACAAATTCTTCTCAAAACTGAATTTCTCCACCTAACAGTAAACACAGCTATCAAATGAATATATCTTAGAGAGCATCAATTAAACACTGTTGTATTCAATTCCAAAGACTTCCATCAAAATACTATTTACATTTGTTTTGGCTTTATGAGGCCATGTTACATATTCCAATGTATAAAATTGTTTCGAATTTAGGTCTTTTTTGAAGTTGCAATTAGGTGGTACATATAGTATAAAGACTGTTGCCATATTGTAATACAATACTGTTACTGTCACGACACAGAACGGGAATCAATTGCAGATCAAGAGGATTTAATCCCAAACAGTCCAGCGGGCAAATCAGATTCCAGGTACAGGCAGGGTTCGTAAACAGGCAGGCAGGCAGACAGATACTGGCGGACAGGTACAGGCAAGAGATCCAAAACCGATAGGCAGAAGGCTTAGTCCAAAACAGGCAGGGTTCAAAACCGGGAAGAACAGTAAACTATAGTTTCTCTTTTTAAGAGCTTCACGCTAGTCGCACTCACGTGGCAGTCAGGTAGCAAACAGTACATAACGTGACGATCTGACAAAGTGAGCAGAAAGGGCAGCGTTTAAATACTCCACCAATCAATACAAAATGAGGGACAGGTGGACAGAGAAAATGGAGGGCACAAACAAAAGGCAGGAAGTCGCCCAAATAAGGACATGGGTGTCACCCCGGACACATGACCAACACATGGCTCCAAACATAAACAAAGTCCAAAACTATCACACTCCAACAGGTAGGGGGAGACAAAAACAACAGTCCATGCGAGGATCCTGACAGTTAATATATCAGATAAATATTGCATTGACACAATCGTATCAGAATAAAATACAATGCATATTTGTCTATCCAATGAGCTCCAATGGGCTAAACTCATAATCCCAGCTTCCCAGAGTAGGACAGTACACCTATAGTTAATGCAGCAACATTGTTCTGACAATGCACCAATGTTACCTATTTTGGTAAATTACAGTACAGTAATTGCACCGATATGTGAAATGAAAAACGCTAAAGTAAGAAAATGTTTAGACTGTCTTTCGGGGTATGTAATGATGAAATCAGTGCAAGTACAAGTACAAAAAGGTAACAAAGCAAATATATATATTTTTACTGTGATACAGTAAAATGCTCAGCTGAACTGACTGCATGAAAAGCTTTTCGTAGGCCAACAAAAAATAAAAATAAGAATATATTAATGAGGTGAAACAGATCTACATCTACATCTAACATCTAGCAGATCTGTAAATCAGTATGTATCCCACCTCCAATCCTGATCAGGCCAAAGGATCAAATCTACAACACAGTAGAGCTCACGAGTCCTCTTCATGCTCTGACACATGATTGAAGTGTTTTGCCAGTTAAGTTTGAACAGTTGAGAAGTGAGTTAGGCTTATTGGTAATTAGTTGTTGCGTTTTGAAGGCCAGTGTGATCCATGTGAACCAAGTGTGCTAAATTATGAGATTTTTCCCTAGAGTTTAGCAAAAATGTGAAAACAGTGGAATTGTGCTTAGAGTTTAGCAGTCTGGAGTCTTGTAGTTGATACATGAGCTTATAATTTTCAGAATTGTGTGCATAGTTCCATTTTTTGTGTTTATACAATCGAGAAAAACTGTAATGTATTAAATTAATTAGGCACAGTTTAAGTTACTTTTTAACCTTTGGTATTTTACCTAACCCTTATTTTACAGATAATATTTGTATATTGTTCTATACACATATATAATAATATAATAATATGCAAAAAAATCGTCATCTATGAATATGATTTATTGCATAATCCCTGCATTTGCTGTCACCCTTCCGTTTCTAACAAGATTGTTGAGTTGTTGTTCACACAGAAAGATAGACAGATACATTGACTGCTTCCCATAAAGCAACAGACACACAGGCAGTGTTGGGAAGGATACTTTTAAAATGTATCCAGCTACAGAATACAGAATACATGCCCAAAAATGTAATATGTAACGTATTCCGTTACATCACTCAATCTGAGTATTGTATTCTGAATACTTGGATTACTTCCACATTGAATGGCATTTTATAAGTGTAGAAATGTGGCATCAAATCCTGCTACCTAAACAGGCCTATTCTGGTGTGTTCTTCTGTTCAAAACGGACGATTGTGTTAGGCCCAAGTCTCCCTGAAAGTGCACTATATTATATAATTGGATGTAGAGGAACAACAACTATAAGGGTATGTTTATGCAAAAGATATTTGCTATTACATCAAAAAAAATAAAAACACTGAGCTAAGTGCATAAGTGTTGCCTATAAAATCACCTTAAAATAAAAAAAGAGAGAGAGATGGGGGAGAGACAGAGGGGGAGAGAATGAGAAGACAAAAAAGCATCTGTGAAATTAAATAATCATGGATGTCCAGCGGGCTGCACTCGTGATGATTTGTTTCATACAGTTGTGGACCAGTTGAATTCCTTCTCCCTCATCCTGGTGCTGAATGTGTTAAATGCATTGGCATTTTTGTGTGTGTCTTCCAGCATACGTTTTATGTGGGTGTCTTTCCAAATATCCAATAGACATTCTGTCTCCGCTTGACTCCATGTGGAGCCACGACTCATTTTCACCCGACGGTCCGACAATGTGCTGCTAGTCTTGGAGTTACCGCTAATCAAACAATAATTCCCGTAATGCACGCGGTTGAGCGGCCTGATACGTCCAAACCCCGTACCAAGGTTAGTTTCGAAGCAAACTGAGACCAGCTCTCCAGGGAGGTCTCGGCCGGCTGATTGGGTTTGCATCAAAGTGAGGTGGTTGCATTAACACCAACGCAAACGTACCGAACCAAGGGGCCAAACTTGTTTAGTGCGCACTAAATGCTGTTGGTGCGAAAGCACGAATAAACTCATGAAACAGAAGTAGTATCGTCATGTAGAAGTATCGTCATGTAATCCATTGATTTCAACAATGTAGGACTAACTGTAGTCTAAATACCAACAATTTAAACTATAACTGCAACGGAATACAGTTAGTTATAATTTGCATTCTGAACACATAACGCCGGTACATGTATTCCGTTACTCCCAAACATTGCACACAGGTTAAGTCATTTATTGGACTATCATTAAGTTTCTTACATTTTTAGGAAATAATTAGGTACTTTCTTACGGAAGTAAATTTATTTTTGAGCTTCAAGTTTGAAGTCAAAACTCGTCAGAAAAGTCTGAATTCTGAGATTAAAGTCACAATTCTGAGATTACAGTCATAATTCTGACTGTAATCTCACAGCCTAAATGTCACAGGCTAAAGAAGGGAAGTTCCTTACAGGCTACCTGGAAGGGACCAAGTTCAGTCAGTACGTTTACATGCACAGTTTAATCCGATTAAGGCCATAGTTCGACTATATGCTCCTCAATTGGACAACTGCAATTGTCCGAGTATCCATGGCGGTGAGAAAATCCATTCATTGGCCAATCATTTCTTACCCCGGTACGATAGGTGGAGCTGAGCCCATTTCAACTAGTGGTAATAGAGCCACCGGTTGACCTCTTTACGTCACTAGCAACAACAAACTCAGGCGGCTGCAGCATTCGAGAAAGATGTTTTCAGTAGACAGTTGTCAGTTCACTTCGGGTCCATGTCATTTCTCTGACGCTCCACCGTTCCAACCTCTCGGCAGAGGCGCCGCATCCCATTAGGCATACCAGGCAACTGGGGCCCCGCAATTGTTTGGGGGCCCCCTAGAGCCAAAAAAAAAAAAAAAAAAAAAAAATCGCTCCACCCCCCGTCAACAATCGCTCCACCCCCCCTGGTCAACAATCGCTCCACCCCCCCCCCCCCCGCCCCGTCAACAATCCTCTGCCTAGGGCCCCCACACTACCTAGAATCGCCCCTGCCTCTCGGTCATATGCGGACTCCTCCGGCAGCGGAGCAGTGGGAGGAGTCCGCATACGGCCGAGAGGATGGAATAATGGAGCGTCGGAGAAATGGAACCGAAGTGAACTGACAGCTGTCCCGCATACGGCAACAATCCCTTTCTCCTCTATGTCGCGTTTCAATATGGACTTCATGAGTGTCAAAGCCAAAGTTCCTTAACCCCAATTCCTTCTCCACCATGGCCGAGATAACCCTCAGTACGAGTCTTTACTAGTTGCTGAAGTACCAGAGAGTCGGAGAACCTGACGCAGTCTTTAAGATTCATAATATCAGAGAATATCCCCGTCAGTTCGGCCGCGGCGCAATGAATGAATAAAGATCGTAAAAAAACATTTATTTTGACAGATGTGCCCGAAGTTACTACTTTACAACCTCGTTCATTACCAATGTTTAGAAACGCATGTACTTTTATTTCAGCCTTCGGTGAAATCGAAGTGTTACACCTTTCCTGCTGTTGGCTCCCAGACCGTAGTCGAGGAGCACAGGAGAGACCTTCCCTCCAGGGCCGATGTTCTCTCGGGGGTAACACCCTTCACTTTGACCGGCAGTGGGTCTGCTTATAGGTCCGAATGAAGTGGCCACCGATTATTGACAGGCTGGGTACTTTATCCGTAGTTTGACTAACTTAACAGTACACGTTTGCACGGAAACAAACTGACTCGTTCATTCACTAAACTGACTCGCGCAACCGCTCGCTCTCCTCGCTCTTCCACTCACTCGCTGAGGTCATTCACACACACATTGCCATTCTCGCGCACACACATACGCTACTCTCGTAACAGAAGCGTAGCGTGTACTGAATGCATGTTGATGATGATACACTTCTTATAGGGGGTAACTACATTTGCACGACACCGGCTTCCTCCATCGTCTTTGCCACCTTTTTAAATAAATTGCCGTCCCTCGTTTTCCGACGGCAACAACAACATGACTCGTCTCCTGATACTTCCGGATCACGGCCCCGGGAAAAATCTTGAGTATGCGCAGAACGCAAAATCCGATTCCATGTGATCCGACCCGATACATGCACACTTAATTCGACTAACGATCGAATAATCTAGGTGTTTTAATTCAACTATGAGTAACTCGATTTGATTAAATTATAGTTTGACTAAGGAGTATACATGCATCTTAAAAGTTGGTAATGGGATTTGCGAAACGCCAGCAGATTTTGAAAATACACAAGTCGAATGGTCCTACCCCCTTTCCTTCAACGCTGACTCTGACTCCACCCATTCCAAGTACATGGACGCGCAATCATGCACGAGCACGAACACAGATGCGCGAGAGCGAGCCAGGCTAGCTAGGGCCTAAAAAAAAAAAAAGTTTGGTTCCTGTTGGTTGTCAGTTGAGGTCATGGGTAGGTAGGGAATTTATTTTATTTTATTTTTTTATTTTTTCCAGCGGCAGCGAATGATAGGTAGGTTGTTTTCATTTAAAAACGAGAAAATTCGCTCATCCTTGTACAGAATGAAGAGGTGCTGTACCAAAACGTAATTATAGAGGTGCTGTACCAAAACGTAATTACATTTAAAAAAAAAAAAAAAAAAATTTTTTTTTTTTTTATAAAACTCATAAAATAATTTGGGTCGCACATAAATTGACAGGGTCGGTCGGAAACCGGAACCAAACAAAAATTTTTTTTAGGCCTAGGTTGGAGTTTAGGGTTGTCTTCTAGTGCTAGGTCCAAATGTGGATTAGCTAGTTAGCTAGCTCCAGTAGCTACCGCAGGATAACAACAAACAGAAGCTTGCTCTGGGTCACGAGCTTTGAGTATGTGCGCGAAGGGGTCACGCGCGGGGAGCGGGGGAAGGGGAGTGCAGTACGACCGTTTGATTGACGTACTGTCCAATGCCACCCGGTGGTTCTGGAAATCATTGGCTAGAGTTTTTCGAGCCCTGCCCGTTCCACTGATGATTGACTTGTTTAATTTTCATGTCAGTACTTCTAACTCAGTGGCTGTAAGTGGGTTATGATAAGGATTTCAATTAATTTTTCAAAAATGGCCAAAAAAGAGAATTCCATACCCAACCTTCAATAATCCAATCATAGTTGGACTAATCCAATAATTCGATTTTCTTGAGGGTCATGTAAACGCACTGAGTGAGTCACTTTGCGACATATGCCACTTTTCCACGACAGTACCAGCTCAACTCGCCACAACTTGACGTGGCACGACTTGGTTTGATTCCAGACACGTCGTGTTTCCATCCAGAATAGTACCTGATCAACGTGGGTAGGTCGCATAGCACGCATGCGCGAAACTGCGCATGCTTCTCCACGAGACACATAAACAGACAGGGGGTCTCCACCTCTGTCATGGTCCACGGCGTGGCCAGGGGACTTGTCCTTGAGAGCCCCGTACAGCGGGCGCATGACATGAGCCGCCTGGCGCATGAACCGGTGGTAAAACGTCACCATCCCCAGGAATTCTCGGAGCGCCCGAGCTGTGTGCGGGCGAGGGAAAGCAGAAATCGCCTCCACCTTCGACGGAAGAGGGGCGGCCCCATCTTTGTTGATGAGATGCCCCAGGAAGTGGATGGAGGACAACCCGAAAAGGGAACTTCGCCGGGTTGATGATTAGTCCGTGATGGTCGAGCCTCATGAGGAGGTCGCGTAGGTGACCCTGGTGCTCCTTTTCGGAGGAGCTGGCGACCAGGATGTCGTCCAAATAAACGAAAACGAAGGGCATCTCCCTGAGCGCCGAGTCCATTAACCGCTGGAATGTATGAGCTGCGTTTTTGAGTCCGAACGGCATACACAGGAACTCAAATAACCCGAAAGGTGTCACTACCGCCGTCTTGGCGATGTTCGAGGGATGCACTGGCACCTGGTGGTAACCGCGCACCAGGTCCACCTTCGAGAAGACCCGCTTGCCCGCCAGGTGTGCTGAAAAGTCCTGGATGTGCGGGATTGGGTAGCGGTCGGGCGTGGTAGCGTCGTTCAGGCGGCGGTAATCCCCAAAAGGTCGCCACCCGCCGTCTGGCTTGGGAACGATGTGGAGGGGTGAGGCCCAGGGGCTGTCTGAGCGGTGGATGATGCCCAGGCGCTCCATGTTGGCGAACTCCGACCTAGCGACCTTCAGCCTGTCGGGGTTAAGTCGTCGGGCCCTAGTGTAGACGGGTGGGCCCTTGGTGTCTGTATGATGCTCTACACCATGTTTCGCCGTGACCACGGAAAAGGTAGGTTCGGTTATGCCGGGGAACTCCCTGAGCAGGCGTTGATATTCGTCCCCCTCTGAGAGGGAGCTGGAGAGCCCGCCGTAAGCCGCTCGACCGCGGGCACATGCAAACTAGGAGAACGTCTGAGCGTCCACCAGGTGGTTGTTTTTGACGCCTACCAACAGATTGTGCGCACAAAGGAAATCCGCGCCGAGGAGGGGAAAGGAGATGTCGGCCGTGAAAAAATCCCACCTGAATCGCTGGCCTCCAAAGCACAGGTCTGCATTCTTTGGACCATACGTGCGGATGGGTGTGTCGTTAGCGGACCTCAACTGTGGGCCGTGGACGCCAGGCACGGTGTCCTCCACCGTAGCCGGCAGGACACTCCTCTGAGCGCGGAGAGTGTCCCTGATGAACAATTACCGGGTTGACGTGATAGAAACTATAAACCCTCTTTTCGTCAGTGGAAGAAATCTTACATATCGCTTTCTGTGATAAGTTGCCCATCTTGTGACGATATGATATCAACACTACTGTAACATGGAGAGGGTCTGCAATTTCATACGGGGATTCCATTTTCGGCACAAGAACACCTCTGAATACTAAGTACATGCTATTTCTGTTCAGTGTCTACTACTTGACCGTACTACACATGACAGTGTAGTACGGTCTACAGCTATGCGTAGAACGCCTCTGAACGCTTCCGAACACCGCCAAAACTCCACCGGATGTTTAGAGATGACGTATCTCCCCTCAGATGCCGGCAAAATTACCTTGATAAGTTACCTGTTTTCCGTCTTGTCATCGTTGCTATTCAATTAAAAATGTTATGTAATGTAATGTACTTACATTTCGATATTTCGAAATTTGCGGGAGCCGCTGTTGGTGGTGTCGGGTCAGCCATCTCTTCTTCGTTCGTTACCAGACTCCGGTTGCATTGTGGGATAGCGTAGTGACCTACCGTCGTATACTGTGGCGGTAGTACGCATTCGGAAACGTTTTCCGTACTACATAATGCGTACCGAGCATTCGGACGCGCTATATTTGTGGCGTACTACAAAATGCATACTATATAGCAGTCAAGTATGAGTATTCGGATGCAGCTCAGGTGTCAGGCTCGGACGTCGCGCTCGTCCAGCGGCGTAACTCTCTGGCCAATCAGTGGCCAGCAGCCTGTTTACATCACATAAAAGTATCGTATCAGCTGTCATGGAACCTCGACGGAGGTGAGCCATAAAATGTACCAAGTATGCTAGTATTTAATGATGCCGGTGTCGTGCCGAAAAAGGAATCCCCGTCTGAAACCGCACCCCCTCCACATGGAAACGATGTCTGCGATGGAAACGCAGACAAAGGCGGGCCGAATCGAGGCGAGTTGAGCCCGTAGGCCTACTGTCGTGGGAAAAGGGGCACCACTAGGATAGGAACCACCGGATGGGAGTTCTGAATTTATTCTCAAAAATCCCAAACGGCCCTAATCCTCTTCCGTATTTTCTGGCATTAATAACTGCAGTGAGTTTTCCTTGTTCCCACATCATGAGATGCGTGTCATTCTATGAGGTCCATTGTCGCCCCGCTGTTCCATCCATGGTGGTTGGCATGGTACACGGGTCTGTTGGGAGGGTGGGGTGTGGAGGGGAGAGGCTGTGTGTGCGGTAGAGGGGGTGGGATGGGGGGACAGCTCGGTGGGCTACTGTTACAGCACTTCAATGTGTCTCCTGGGGTAGATTAAGCTTAATTAACTAAGCCATCCAGCCCGCTCGGATGCTACATGTCAAGGGCAGAGCAGTGTCTGTGGTCGGTTCACTGTGGTGGGACAATGGGCTGGATGTTGCAAGTATTTAACGGGGAGTGCTGGCATGCGTGTGCGTGTGTGTGTGTGTGTGTGTGTGTGTGTGTGTGTGTGTGTGTGTGTGTGTGTGTGATGTTTTTTGTGAGCATTAGTGGGGGAAAGCCACATGAATGATTTTGGTTAGATTGAGGACGATTATTGTGAACAATGCTGCAGAAAAACAAGTCCAGCCATCTAATAACAATTAGTTACCAGTGTCTAATAAAGACATACATCATACATTCTCAGAGCGGTAACACGCGTGTACACTCAAGTGGGTTATGTTTTTTTTGATAGAATGGCAAATAGGCCTATAGAGCTTATCAGAGAGAGGGGGGGGGGGGGGGGGGGAATAAGGAAGCACAAATACTGCATGTAGTGCAGTCAATGCACAAAGTCTCCGTGACTGGCAATTACTTATCTTTAAGTCCAGACATTTTCTTTAGCAAATGTTGTTGTTGTTCAAGCTTGTTTTTTAGCCACCAGCTAAACAGCTGTTGTTTTCCTGAGTTGCCTGTGCTGCTAGCCCTCTGTGCCTCTCCCATTCCCCACTATGCTCTTCCCTTCTTCAGGGCAACTCTCCCTCCTATTTCACGTTGATGTCTTTCTTTAATAGCAATTATCTGAAATGATAATTACTGAGACCATATGTGAATCTAATTGATGTCTCGCAAACGCGCAAATGCGTGTACTTTGTGCGCATTGCTAATAAAGGCGTGTATCGCTTGTTAATATGGACTGTCGTGGAAACGCATGTTAATCAATTAGGTGCGCCATACATATGACAAACAAGCTCATGTTACGGAATGGAAATGCAAAAAACATAATCCACAAATGTCATACGCTGGCATGTGTGACATTCTCCACAAGCGAGCAATCCTGGTGGAATTTGTCATGGTTTACTATAGGCTTTGATTTAAAATGAAATGAAACAAATCCATTGCATGTTCCTTGCCCACAATAACAATGAACAGCTGACACCTGTGCCATTTAACAAACATTATATGCATATTATATGTAAAGATTATGTAGCTTTTTCTATTCGTTTTTCCTCCCACGGTGCAATGCTGCCTCCTACCACTAGAGGGGACATGCGCGTTTGCATCATCCTTAGTAAATCACCATTTGAACACAAAATGATGTATATGCCCCATGACTCGCACCACCCCCAACGAACCCACACGTGTGCATTCACATTAATGCACACACACACACACACACACACACACACACACACACACACACACACACACACACACACACACACACACAGACACACACACACAGACAGACAGACAGACAGACAGACAGACAGACAGACAGACAGACAGACAGACAGACTATAGGATATATACTGTGAATGATTTAACTTTTACATTAGAAAGGGAAGAAAGAATTATGTACATTAACCAAACAAAGTGATCGTCCATATTAATACTGTAAAGTAATCCTTATTATGAATCCCCCGTTGCCACTGCTTCGAAATGGGACAACAAAATTAAGTCTCAGTGTCCTGTTTTTACCTGCTGTCGTAAGCTACAGCAACACGGCGATCCGCCACTGTGGAGACTTAATTAACTAATTAAACATCTGGCCCTTCAGTCTAGGCCTACTGTCTTAGTCTTAGTGTTACCTTGCTGTGCTAGCCAGTCGATGTACACCGCAAATCTATGATCCAACCATGTGTCCTGATGTGTCCTTGTTAAAATCGTTACCCCATCTGTCTGTTTCCTTACTTCTAGCTGTTTCCCATTCTGCCCATGCACTAAAATTAACTTTTTTAGTGTGTTTTCAGTTTTTTCTGAATTGTGGGTGTAACTTTTCCCTCCTACAGGCCTTACATTAGCGGAGGCAGCTAATGGTATCAAAAATGGCAAACGCAACGTAAAATAGCATGTTAGAACGGGTCAGAAGTCAACTTTGAAAAATTGCCAGTCATTTTGTCCGTTATCCAGGAAGGCTGGTTTACCTCCGCATTCTTTCGGCAGGTCATACATTAAAATACATCACAATAAATCATACATAATGTATTAGACACTACCTGCATCACTAAGGGAAAGATGTACAATGAGTACAGGATGTTGTGAAGATGTGGACTCAAAAGACAGTGCCGACCACACAACAACAGTTAACAAGGGTACGGGCTACTCAGATGCATTGCTAGGCTCTCTAGTCAATCGTTTTAACAGCAAATTGTTTTATCATTCAAGCACTCATATTTAACCTTGACAGTCCAAACAAGGAAATGAAACTCCAAACCAATGGTGTCGCTCCATCCTCTCAATATCAGATCACTACGTCCTTCTTCGAGCAAATCCTCTGTCCATCTTTGATGACATCACCCTGGTCACTGCTGCTGTTACTCTACCAAGCGTCTTCTAATGATTTTACTATTTCCTTTTATTGCGATCAATTTTTTTCCTTTTCCTTTTTCGACCAGACCATTTGGAAAAAGTGGACCAAAGTGATTTTCAATAGCACCGTGCATGACTAATGGCTGAAACATGTTAAAATCATTGCAGAAATGTCCTTGGGAAGACAAATGAATTTTCAGCAGAATAATTAACTTAATTAACAAATTTGCATGCATATTCATCAGGGCCATTGAAGTCTTTCCAGCTCAGCTTGATGAACGTTGCTGTGTAATAACCAGCTCATTTACATTCTGCCATCCACCACCATTTGTGTGGATTACGGAGGGAAGTGGAGATGGCGATATGTGTCTGCATGTATGCGGGCTAGGGTTCACATGTATGTGTTCCTACTGCTAACATGTCAACGGCGGGAGCCTGATGAATTGATTTGACATGCTGCAGGTACGCCCGGTATACGCCCCGAGATAGTCCCCAGCTGCCGCTCTCCAGCTGCCAAAGTGTTGTTTTCTTCCTTTATTTATTTCTTTGCTGGCCAACGCACACACACACACACACCCACACACACACACACACACACACACACACAAAGCCACTTCCGCACACAGACACACACTTGCCGTGAGTGTCACTGGGAAAGGGCCTGCCTCCAACCACACAAACGCACAAACACATCAGTACATACAGGGGCATGCACACACACACACACACACACACACACACACACAAAACACACACAGAACACAAACACAAACACACACACAAACGTGCTTGTCCATGCAACCATACAAAAAAGCTTATGCACTTTATAACACTTACCTCTTTACCTCAAGGTTCCTTGGTTTGGTAATGATGTTTGTGCGTGTGTATACATGTGTGTGTGTGTTTGTGCGTGTGTGTGGGTGTTTCTACTCTCCTCGTCTTTCTCCACCCGCATCCCCTATTGCACCTCAACCCCCTACCTCTCACTCGCACCACATCCTTCCATCCCTAACCCCCCCCCCCAGCCCCCCACCAACCCACAAAACCCATCCCCACCCCACCCCATACCCCACCCCAAACCACCCAGCGCTTCCCTCTGGTGGGCAGTTCTTGGCACCGATTCCGGAGTCGTAAAAAGTCTCCCGGGTTTGCCAGGCTGTGTGTTGTAAACCCCCACCCCCCCACCCCCCCCACCCCCCCAAAAAAAAGAAGAAAATAGAAAAAAATGATAAAAACGCCCGGCACACCTCCGCACCTCGCCACCTCCTCCTCCGCCGCCGCCGCCGCCGCGTCTCTGCAGGGCAATCTTTAAAGGCAGCAAGGTGTGACGGCGCAGACTGGCAGCTTGGCAGCCCAGCCCGAGGACACCCGCGCGCCGTCAGCCGTGAACGGGCGACCGGCGTGCGGGCCCGCCGCGCGAGCGCTATACCCCTGCCGTACATGTGCCATGCTCGTGCCCCATCTGTGCCAGCCCAAGACAAAGGAATTCATTAAGAAATTTCACATTGGTGTCTCTAACCCATCCCACCCCCCCACCCCCCCTCCGTGCACACCCCCACGCACACCCCTCCTCCTCCTCCTGCTCACCCACACACACACCCCCACACAAGCACACACACACAAGCACACATACACGCACACACATACACGCACACACACACACACACACGCACATAAGCACACACACATTCACAAAGGCACACACGCGCGCACATACAGATACACACACACACACACACACAAACACACACACATACATGCACACACACACACATACACACACACAAACACAAACCCTCCCCAGCCACACACACCCTTTAAAAATATAGGTGTTCCATTCGATTTTTGGGTCATTTGCATGCCTTTTTAAACAGACTTTCGAGGGAACCGAGGTGAGCAAGGAGAACAAAAGAGGAACAAGTGGACGTTCAGTGTGTCGGCCAGATCTCATCCTGGTGGTTAGCGAGAGAAAGCCTGTGTTGGTCCTCACCAAATGTCTCTTATTCCTTGATATGTTGCCTTTTAGTTTCCCAACCTCCAGCTACCTCAGTCCCGATGGAGGTCTGGTGTTGGGTGACATGACAACAATACCTCCCTCTTATTGGCCTACACCCCCGCCCGTCAAACAAGCAAACTACTCCGTGCAATGTGATGGTAGAAAACACAAGGAGGAGAAACCGAGCAAATGCGTTTACACCTTTTGCACATGCAGTATGGTGCGTTGCCCCGAGATTTTGCAATAGCAATTATCACATTGATTTGATATAGAAAAAGACAGATGCTTCAGCGAAACTAACATCACCTGCAAAGGACTTGTGATATTCGGCATATATCGCTCCCATTCGATTGTGGTTAAAAAGAATTTGCACAGACATATGTGTGACACTTGAAGCCGCTATCATTGCCGGGAGTGTGAAGAGAAATTGTTGCAGTCATCTGTCACTCACATGAATATTTCAGGGGTGTAAAATAGCGTTTCAAGATTCTCCTTGTGGTTAAAATCCAATTTTTTAAACAAATATGTTGTTTTGGCACGAAGAATGTTTTTAGGTGGAAAATGGCTTTTCATTTACTGTTTTCTTTATGATCACCATCTGTAGGATAACAATGTGTATAGGGCAACAATGTAAAGTGATTGTTAAGTGAAGTGAACATGTTCATATTTAGTCATGTTTAGGTATAACCTGCTTGTCTCTGAGATGTCCCTCAACGCACGTACTTGTAAAGCAGTAGGCCCATCATAGCCTTGTTACTTTTTTTTATTTCATTTTCACAAAAGTGCGTAATGATGCTCGGGGAATCACAGTCTAATTTATTGTGTTTGTCTGACCTGTTTTGTGGCGGAGTGGCCACTGAAGCAAGACGAACACCAAACACAGATGCTGTGGACCATTAAACTGACCTTCAGCGAGGGGTCTTTAAAAAAAAGAAGGAAAGATCAAGCGGCTGTCATCACAGTGCGGGGGAAATTTACAGAGCGACGGACTCTCCTCCTCCACGGAGCGTTTAAAGAGCTCCGTGACACGCAATACGCCCACTTTCATGGTCACCCTTTAAGTATCAACGGGTAATCAACACGGCCCAACCACCAGAGATGTGACTGCAAAGCATGACGCTGTGAGTTCCACAATAAGTACCAAACAGTATATTGTCATAGGACATTTCAGAAGCAGCATTAAGTATTTAACAAAACAGTAATCAACCGTTTGGGCTTGCTTTGTCTAAGCGTTGAGAAAGTCAATGAGAAACAGGGGTCAAAAGAATCACACACAGTGCTATTTATTTATCAATACGGTTATCTACCCATCCATCCATCCATCTTTCTATTTCTCTATCTCTTTATCCATTTATCCATCCCTCTATCCATCTATCTCTCCATCTCTCTCTCGCTCGCTTACTCTCTCTCTCTCTCTCTCTCGATCCGTCTATCCGCCTATCCATCTTTCTATCTATCTACCTATCTATTTATCTCTCTATATCTCTATCTCTCTCTCTATGTATATATATTTCCCTCTATCTATCTCTCTCTATATGTATATATATCCATCTATCTCTCTATCTCTCTATATGTATATATTTCCCTCTATCTATCTCTCTATAAGTATATATACATCCCTCTATCTCTCTCTATATGTATATATTTCCCTCTATCTATCTCTCTCTATATGTATATATATATATCCCTCTATCTCTCTCTATATGTATATATCCCTCTATCTCTCTCTATATGTATATATTTCCCTCTATCTATCTCTCTCTATATGTATATATATATCCCTCTATCTCTCTCTATATGTATATATATATATCCCTCTATCTCTCTCTATATCTATATATCCCTCTATCTCTCTCTATATGTATATATATATCCCTCTATCTCTCTCTATATGTATATATATATATCCCTCTATCTCTCTCTATATGTATATATATATATATCCCTCTATCTCTCTCTATATGTATATATCCCTCTATCTCTCTCTATATGTATATATCCCTCTATCTCTCTATATGTATATATATCGATCTATCTCTCCTATCTCTCTATTTATCTCTATCTCTCTATCTCATTATCTCTCGCTATCTCTCTCTCTCTATATCTATCTATCTTTCCTTCCATCCATCCATCCATCCATCCATCTAAATGATGGGAGTATAAGAGAGAGGGTGGGGGGGGGGGTTGTTGTTGCGTTTGATGCCGCAATAGATGGTGGAAGTTGTGAAGAAAGTCCCGAAGCCTCTGAGGAGTTTGATTACCTCCATCCATTATCTGCACAGTGAGCGATCGCGAGGCTCGCCATCTGTCACCCGTTTCATTTGCATCGTCAACACCTGCCCTGCCTGTTTATGCCTTCACGGGTTTTTTTATAAGCTGCCTTTCATGGCGGGGAGGAGAGAAAAAAGGAAAAGAACCAACGTTGACTTTTCATTCTAAATGCATTAATTCCACCGGTTCAAAGAACGCAATGAACACAAGCAACTTGGTTTGCGTCTGATGGAAGCCTCAAACTTTCTGTTTTATAGCTTGCACATGGAAACACATAAAAGATCTGAGACGTTTTTGCAACATAGTGGATATAAAAGTGTTTTGATTGGAGTAAATTCATGAGGACTGACAGACAGACACAACAGATGTACTTCTGAATATACATGCATGCATACATGTATAGATGCACGCCCACACATACAGACATGCATACATGAATACATGCATACGTACATACTAGATACATACATAGAAGATGCATACATACATGCATACTAGATACAGACATATATACATCCATACATTCATTCATACATAGGGTATATACATACATAGATGCACATACAGTACATAGGCTACATACATACATACACACTAGATACATACATGCATACATACATACACACATAGCCTACATCCATACATAAATGTATAAACACAAACTCATTCACGCACGCGCACACACACTCACTCACACACACACACACACACACACACACACACACACACACACACACACACACACACACACACACACACACACACACACACACACACACACACACACACACACACACACACACACACAGAGCAGCCCGCAGTTTGTAACCACCATCATTGTGATGCATGCACGTACCCCCCCTTCCTTCCATCTTCCTTCTCTCTCTCTCTCCCTCTCTCCCTCTCTCTCCTCCCTCCTCTCCCTCCCTCTCCCTCTCCCTCTCCCTCTCTCTCCATCCATCCATCCCACGGCCCTCTATCCCCAGGTGGTGCTGGCGGCTGTGGGGCCCATTAGCGACAGCATTCCTGCCTCCAGCACACCATGCGTGTCCCGAGTGACACATTTTTGGACCGACACCAAGTGCCCACCACAACGCTGCGCCCAGGACCCTGGGCACACACACACACGCACGCACGCACGCACACACACACACACACACACACACACACACACACACACACACACACACACACACGCGCGCACACACACCGGGTGGTGTGCACTGGTTGGTGTCGGAAAGCAGGAGGACGCGGAGGAGGAGGGGATTGTGCACGTGCACGTGCATGTGTGTCTATGCGTGGGTGTGTGTCTGTGTGTGTCTGTGTCTGTGTGTGGATGGGTGGGGGGGACTGGGTGGATAAGGGGGTAGGGAGAGTGTGTGTGTGGGGGGGGATATGTTCATGCATGTGTCTATATATGTATGGTTATATGTGAGAGATAGACAGATTGCAAAGAGAGAGAGAGAGAGAGAGAGCGAGAGAGAGAGAGAGAGAGAGAGAGAGAGAGAGAGAGAGAGAGAGAGAGAGAGAGAGAGAGAGAGAGGTGGAAGGGAGGGAGGAAGGGAGGGAGGGAGGGAGGGAGGGAGGGAGGGAGGGAGGGAGAGAGAGAGAGAGAGAGAGAAAGAGAGAGAGAGAAAGAGAGAGAGAGAGAGAGAGAGAGAGAGAGAGAGAGAGAGAGAGAGAGAGAGAGAGAGAGAGAGAGAGAGAGAGAGAGAGAGAGAGAGGTGGAAGGGAGGGAGGAAGGGAGGGGGGGGAGGGAGGGAGGGAGGGAGGGAGGGAGGGAGGGAGGGAGGGAGGGAGGGAGGGAGAGGAGGAAGAAGGCCCCCAAGAACACAGCATGGGTCCCACAGGAAATGGTTGAAAGGTGGTTTGGGACAGCTTGGTGATGGCACAGAAGGGAGCAGAATACTAACAAGAAGAGAAGATAGTGTAGAAGCAGCATGCCGGGCTACTAGTCCGAGAGAGACTTACAAAGAGAGGCAAGTTGTCCCCACCCTAATGCATCCTACAACACATTGTAAAGTTGAGTTATGTTATGGATTTTTATCTAACCAACAGTTACTCTTGTGGGCGGGGCATGGGAAGAGTCTGGCTCCATCCATGTCGGATTCGTCTGTCTGTGGGTTCATTCTCAAAGGGAAGTCTGGCAGTTGATCAAGGTTCCTGTCATATTTTAAATGAGAAATAATTATAAAACAATATCAGGACGAGTTGAGAAAGAGGATTCGCTCCTGCTTCAGCATAGAGGTTATGAATTAATTCTTACTTCATACTAATAGTTAGTTAATTATGAACCTAATGACTCCTCACAAAGCACTATATAATTAGTCTAGATGAGCCGAGAAAGTTCCATTCTTGTTCTTACACATGTAATGGTGGCTATTTCTCATCTGGCAAAATAGGGCTTCAAGATTGCTATGAGATGTGATCAAGCGCACAGAGGCCATTCAGCTGCAGATTAGAGATTGGACGTGGTTTATGTGTGGTTGTCATATATCAATAAATATCAATAATAATGATAGCAATAATAATCTATCTATCTATCTGTGTATCCATCTATCTATCTATCTATCTATCTATCTATCTATCTATCTATCTATCTATCTATCTATCTATCTATCTATCTATCTATCTATCTATCTATCTATCTATCTATCTATCTATCTATCTATCTACGTATGCATGCCAATCACTCTAGTATCGATCTGTCCATATATACTTCTATCTATCCGTCTATCTATCTTTCTACCTGTCTGTCTGTCTGTCTGTCTGTCTGTCTGTCTGTCTGTCTGTCTGTCTGTCTGTCTGTCTGTCTGTCTGTCTGTCTGTCTGTCTCTGTCTGTCTGTCTGTCTGTCTGTCTGTGTCTGTCTGACTGTCTGCGTGTCTCTCTGTCTGTCCAACTGCCTGTCTATCTTTCTATACCCAGCGACAGACACACAGAAAGACAGCCAGCCAGCCAGCGATAAAGGCCGACAGAAAATCAGACAAAACGACACACAGTCAGATAAATAGACAGACAGACAGACAGACAGATGGCTTGGTTGGGGGGGGGGGGGGGGGGGGGGGGGGCTCGTCACCCAACCTCCATAGCACCATCCCTCTGAGTGTCCTGAAATAGAAGG
>NC_044055.1:8765651-8793151 GCF_902167405.1 Gadus morhua | reverse complement strand
TAGCAAAAACTTTACCAGATTTCCGTTTAAATTAGTTTGTTTATAGCCTTTGCTTGGAAAATCGTACATGGGATTCTTTATGCATTGTTTCTAAAATAATATATAAATTGTCCTATAGTGAGATAGCCATATCAAAATAAATGTGTATCTGTATTTATCAGATGAACCCAAGGCTTGTTTAAATTAATTTGAACACAGATCCGTTAACTCCATATATCCAACTTAATGCATGGGCTGCAGAATACTGTTTGCTCTGCGCTCTTCGTCTTTGACTTTCTACATTTCTTTATTTTGCGTTTGACCAACCGTCGAAATTGTGAGAAACGAAAATGGCAAGATTTTGGCAGTCAATAATAACTCAGGCAGTTACAAAATCAACTGCATTTATGAGGACAATCGCGAATTTTGTGCAGAAATACATGTGCAATACAGTTCCCCGGTAAATAGGCCTATAGCTCCCACACCTGGACTATTTAACTTTACAGTTCATGGGACATTTAACACTCCAAAAGTTCCTTTCGTTGCATAACTCCTGTTTAACAACCTCTTATACTTAAGCCTCATTTACTGGACTAAAAGGTGAAAGCATAGGATTACTTTCCTCCAACAAATTCTTAATATCTGAGGCCAAGATAAATACAGCAGCGATTGAAATCGGAATATACCATAATTCAACAGAAACAGAGTGTAAAGGCATCCACATACATATGTTTACGGATCAATAAATAGCGAAATAAATACATAAATAAAATAATTTACATTTACCACACAACTTCAACTGCAAATACAAATGCTTCTGCTTCACAAATATTTTTTTTCGTTTCACCAAACAGTTGAGAATGTATTTATAGAACCGACCCCTAACATGCAGGTCTCCAACACAGATGGAGTCTCCAAAGTATCCTTCTTTAGCTCATTTTTTTAAACGTAATCCTCAACTTGATGGCGATGTAAGGGTAATTCTACTAGTTATATAACATTAAGAAGAGATTGTGTTGGGCTCCTTTGCATAGCTCCGTTTATTGCGAACAGATTAAAAGCTTTGACGCCTGAAGAAGAAAAATGAGCAATTCCATGAAGTTTCGTTGCCTTCATCAGAAGGATCGTTCAGCTTCTCGGCCAGAAAACAACGGATAGTCTTGTTTCATTTTGATGCCTCGTATAAGAATTGTGATATTTTCCGAATAGTTAGGCCTATATTGTGCACTGGATCTATTTACCACCAAACTCTAATATATGCTCCACAGCTTGTGTGTGTGTGTGTGTGTGTGTGTGTGTGTGTGTGTGTGTGTGTGTGTGTGTGTGTGTGTGTGTGCGTGTGTGTGTGTGTGTGTGTGTGTGTGTGTGTGTGTGTGTGTGTGTGTGTGTGTGTGTGTGTGTGTGTGTGTGTGTGTGTGTGTGTGTGTGTGTGTGTGTGTGTGTGTGGGTGGAATTCATTTTCATTTTCATCTCTCAAGCAGTTTCTCAGAGTTTCTCTCAAAGCGTAACAGTGTCCAAAAAGGCATACAAGTAAAAGTGACGTAGACCAGCCTACCAGACAACCCAACCAGAAGTTGCACCACAAAATCAAACTCAAACGCAATAAAACCTGTTTGATCTCTTCTTCTCATTCATGTGTTTCGTGTGTCAACAGTCCCTCACTTCTTAACTCCTCTCTAAAAACGTGGCATACATCCCCGTTGTTGAAAACCTGTGCTCCCAACTCTCCATCAATTGTGGAAAGCGCCGTGCATCTCGGCCTGCGGCTGGTAGGGCTGGCCGCGGAGGTGCAGGTCGTAGGGGAACCGGGCCTCGGGGCCCCCCCCCTCGATACATGGAGTTCTGCCCGAGCGCAGCGCGGCCTGGCGCACCGCAGTAGCGCATCCCGTAAGGACTGCTCTTGCTGTATTCGGACGCGTCGTCGTGGTGTTTCAGCGAGAAGATCCCGTTGAAGTTCATCGGCGGGCTGAGCGGCCCGTCCAGGTGGGGACTCCCGCCCTCCGGGGACGCGTTCTCGTAGTAGCCGGCGTCGTACGCGGCACCACCGTAGTTGTAGTGGCGGAAGGGCTTGGCGCTGTCCGCGGTACCGCCGCCGCTGCTGCTGTGGCCTGGCGGGGCGCTCGCCTCGGAGCCGGGGTAGGGGTACATGGAGTCGTAAGGGGGGGGCCTTGCGGAGAACATGACGTCCCCGTTGTGGTCGGTGAGGAAGTTTCTGGCGTTCAGCTGTAAACACCCTGCGACTAAGTTGGTGGTGGGCTGGGACAAGCCCTTGCACAGGGTCTGCACGAAGGCGAGCAGGTCCGGCCTCTTTCCCGCGCTCAGAGTCTCGGACAGAGCCCAGATGTAGTTCTTAGCCAGCCTGAGCGTCTCGATCTTGGAGAGTTTCTGGGTTTTGGAGTAGCACGGCACCACTTTACGCAGGCTCTCCAGCGCCGCGTTCAGGCCGTGCATGCGGCTCCGCTCCCGCGCGTTCGCCTCCTGCCGTCGAACTTTGACCCGCTCGTGGCGCCCCTTGGACGGCTTCTTCCTCCGGGGCCCCCGCGTCTTGGCTATCCCGTTGGCGTCGGGCTCGTCCTCCTCCCTCTCGTCCTCGTCCTCCTCTCCGAGAGAGAGGTCCTCGTCCTCCAGCAGATCATCCTCACGCATGTCCGAGTTGGACATATCCTCGTGCATGCTGTCCCGCCGGCCGATATCCCGCGCCAGGTCCTCAGGTAATGTCTCGCGGGGGTAATTCGCACCGAACCGTGGCTCACACATCATAGCTGGTTCATCAATGGGCAATGTCAACATTTTCCTAGAAAGGAACAGCAGACACACAAACACGAACACACACAATGAGCCAGGGTGGTCCAAACAGCATATTGTTATGTCATTTAATTAGATGGTGAGTATCACACACACCCACACACACACCCACACGGACAGGCGTTTTACTGTTATTGCTCCCCTTTTAAAAAGCAGTTGGCCTACTCAAATCATGATAACGAAATAAAATGATCGACGAAAAGTTGATCTGAAAAAACAGTCGTCACTTTCCCCAAACAACGCGATAGGAGTATGAGTCCTACCTCTGGCTGTGTCAGCGGGCAGCAGACATGGCACCAAATATCTCCTTCAGAATACCGTCCTGCACTCTCTCCTCCTGCACAGCACACAATGAGACCACGCGATGCTGTCTCCGTTTGTGTGTCTGTGTGTGTGTGAGTGTGTGAAGCCTTCTGTATCTCTTCCCTCTTTCTCTTCCTCTCTTCTCCTTTCCCTCTCTCTTTGAGAAATGACACTCATGCCAACTGCCAGAGTGGGTATACCCACGCCATCTGCCGCTGACGTCCCGTGGCAGCGTAGATCACGTGCTTGTTGTCCCGTGGGACCTCCATTCCTTACCGATCATCTGGCATCTCCGGTAATGGGGAGAGGGAGGCCCGCGCACACCGTCAACATCTCAAACCGGAGAAGGATAACAACTTCAATTTTTATTTATATATTGTTTTATATCTCCGTTAAAATTATAAATTGATTCATGAGATTCATCAGGAACTTTGTGTGTGTGTGTGTGTGTGTGTGTGTGTGTGTGTGTGTGTGTGTGTGTGTGTGTGTGTGTGTGTGTGTGTGTGTGTGTGTGTGTGTGTGTGTGTGTGTGTGTGTGTGTGTGTGTGTGTGTGGTTGCATGCATGTGTCTCTGTCAGTCAGTATCTATCTATCTATCTATCTATCTATCTATCTATCTATCTATCTATCTATCTATCTATCTATCTATCTATCTATCTATCTATCTATCTATCTATCTATCTATCTATCTATCTATCTATCTATCTATCTATCTATCTATCTATCTATCTATCTATCTATCTATCTATCTATCTATCTATCTATCTATCTATCTATCTATCTATCTATCGATCTGTCCATATATACTTCTATCTGTCTGTCTGTCTGTCTGTCTGTCTGTCTGTCTGTCTGTCTGTCTGTCTGTCTGTCTGTCTGTCTGTCTGTCTGTCTGTCTGTCTGTCTGTCTGTCTGTCTGTCTGTCTGTCTGTCTGTCTGTCTGTCTGTCTGTCTGTCTGTCTGTCTGTCCGTCCGTCTGTCTGTCTGTCTTTCTATATGTGCATCTCAACGTCTATATCTGTTTCATATTTAGTTGGTCAAAAATACTTTAGGTATATAGTATCAAGTATTTTAATCCCTGTTTATATATTTAGCTCCTGGTCACATTTGTTTTACGAGTTGTCCGCACTAAATGTGACACTGCGACGATAATCTCATAATGTAACACAACCATAACCTTATACGCATGCAGATCCATCTTTCTGATTAAACGCTGTGTAAAACCCAGCCAGCGAGTCACAAATTACAGCGGAGTCACAACAAACGCAAACAAATCATCCATCTACACAACAAAGTGTTACGTGCTCTCTATGTTTCTGTCCCCGCGCCGCGCACACTTGATCGCTATCCTTTTCCCGGCTCTATTATTATTAATCAGGTTCAGATCGTTGTGGGGGGGCACACATCAGCTTCCGGTGGGGTACGTCTAAGAATACGCCAGAGACCCCCCCCCCCTTGCATAGTCCTGGTGGCTTTATAGTGCCTCTAAAGCACACCCCATGGAAATGGACCAATGGCTCGCTGCCAACTCCACAATGGGCCACAGCTGGCACTGGATATGGGTGTATGCACTCCTCAGTTAGTGTTGAATACATTCACAAACAACCTGACACACACACACACACACACACACACACACACACACACACACACACACACACACACACACACACACACACACACACACACACACACACACACACACAATGATATGCCCACAAACAGGCACACGCACGAACGCACGCACGTACACACTTTCACACTCTCATAGGTATGTGTGCATGAGCGACCTTGTTGCAAGGGGAATCAATTACGGACCCTTATCACCTTATCAATCTATCGGTGAGCCCTTGGACACTAGCTTAGACAGCGATATATATGCGTATATATGTATATGAGCCTGGCCAAATGTCATCCTTGCAGTGCTCTGATCACAATGGCAGCCCATGACACCTCAGACGCCTCAGTAGTTGAAGGCGACTGGTACGTACCAGCGAGAGGTTATTTGCGGTGGCCATGATGCCTCATGTAATGGAGGACATGCCAACGCCGCCGCTAATACGCGCCTGTGATGGCGTCACTCCAAATGTATACAAGACGACCCGACACGATTGTGAACATGCGGGTGAACGCATGAACACACGCACCTACGTGTGTGTGTGTGTGTGTGTGTGTGTGTGTGTGTGTGTGTGTGTGTGTGTCTCTGTGTGTGTGTGTGAACACGAACCAACACACATTTCATACACGTGTATCCGCACATGAATTCACACATGTATGCGGACACACACACACACACACACACACACACACACACACACACACACACACACACACACACACACACACACACACACACACACACACACACACACACACAATTTCTTCGACACACATGCAAACGTGCACATGTACACACATAAACATTCATTCAAACACACATTCACACAAAAGATCTATTCCTTCATCACTGCAGTTCTCCCGAAATGCCTCAGCTGGTGTTCTGGTCCAGCACCCAAACACACACACACACACACACACACACACACACACACACACACACACACACACACACACACACACACACACACACACACACACACACACACACACACACACACACACACACACCCACACCCACACACCCACACACACACATAGCATCTGATGAGTCAAACTCCCCATCTCAGACTAATCAGTTGACTGCACTAATTGCAAATGCAAATATGCAAATTTATATTAATTAATTACTCCACTAATTAGTTCTCTTGTCTTTGCAGGTAATAAATCATGGTGTGGTTGAGAGAAAGCACGCGAGAGTGAGATATGATGGGGATCTTTTGTCTCTGAGAGTTTCTAGTTTCATGTCTTGAACTAAAGCATGTGACTTTATATGACAGCCCAACCCTACTCTCACACACACACACACACACACACACACACACACACACACACACACACACACACACACACACACACACACACACACACACACACACACACACACACACACACCATTTTTTCTCACAGCAACCCTTCTCCTAATTAATACATGTAATGGATCTTTTACAGATCGTATTTCCAGAATCGCCAACAAAGGTCTCTAATTTGAGCAGAGGAGTAAATAGCTTGGGTCGGCTCAATCTGGGCTCCGCCGGCTCCCACTTACAGTTCCCGCGCTTGTCTTCCTTTTTAATTATCACATTATCAGCTTTTATAGGCATGGTGTGAGGTGTACGACGGCATCGGAAGGTGCCACCCATCGCACGTTAAGTCGAAAGTGTTCCACAATTGATGTCAGCAGTTAACGTTAAGAGCCCGCATCCCGGGTGAGGGGTGTGAGGTCGGGCTGGGGGAGGAGGGCTGGAGCTGAGGCGTTCAAAGTTCAGCTATGCAGACTGGATCCATCCGGTTGTACCGTTGGATTGGACAAGGGTAAATATGTTTTTTTGGTTTTTTTTTGTATGCCTTTTTATTTTGCTATTTTAAAATTGACCATTGAAAATTGAAAAAGTTTCATCAGGATGAGTTAATTATACCCGCCGTGACAAATCACTTCATGGTTTAAAAGTGAAACGTTGTGGACACTTCCTGTCAATACGTAATGAAGGACCACACTTTTTTTTTGCAAAACTTCAACAACATTGACATGGTTGGTGTCACAGGTTCAAAACATCAGTGACAGTAAAAGGGCCGTGGTTATGATGGGGCTCGGATGGGGAATGATGGGGTCCGCGTATCAGCGGTGGGGAACAGGCAAGAGGCAGGTGAGGAGCCCCCTACAGCCTCCAACCCCCACCGTAGACGGGTGGTACTTGTCAGCTCCAAGGTGTGAGGGTGTGAACATGCCCCCCCCCCCACCCCCTCACCCCTTTCCATCTAGCACCCCAGGGGTGAATATGAATTTTTAGTTTTGGTCTTCTTACTTAAAAGTCGTAGTTTTCCCCCCCTTGTAGGATGATCAAATGTATGAATGTATGTATGTGTGTATCTCTGTACGTATCTCTGTATGTACAGTATGCATGTACTGGATGTATGTATGTAAGTATGCATACATGTATTTTTGTAAGTATGTATGTATGTGTGTGTATGTATGTATGTATGTATGTATGTATGTATGTATGTATGTATGTATGTATGTATGTATGTATGTATGTATGTATGTATGTGAGTATGTATACATGTATGTATGTAAGTATGTATGCATGTATGTATATATGTATGAATGTATGTATGTTTGTATGTATGTAAGTGTATGTAAGTATGTATGTTTTAACTAGGTATAAGAGTCCATATTGCTTTCTACTTCATAAAATATATTGTGTACTGTATATGCATACAAAGGTTATTTCCACTTTTTCTGAATATATTACGGAATATACAGGCCCCTTGTTTCTACTGCAGGACGTCCATCATGTTGTCACGGCCTCATTATATATATCTGCATACGATCCAGCTGAAGGCATCCATCTTGAAACGTGTGGGAGTGGAATCCTTGCTGTGCGCATCAACACGGATGGCCTTTAGAACAATGGAGCCCATTCTTCTTCCTTTTATACCTTCCATGAGATAGTAGCGACGGCTGTCATCATCAGATCGAGGCCTACAGTTAACAGGAATTACCACGTCTCCATGTAACGCAACGGGGCCTATCGGACCTATAGGCGTCAGGGCCGGGACCCTTGCCCTCATGTCCAGTCCCCCCTCTCTCTCTCTCTCTCTCTCTCTCTCTCTCTCTCTCTCTCTCTCTCTCTCTCTCTCTCTCTCTCTCTCTCTCTCTCTCTCTCTCTCTCTCTCTCTCTCTCTCTCTCTCTCTCTCTCTCTCTCTCTCTCTCTCTCTCTCTCTCTCTCTCTCTCTCTCTCTCTCTCTCTCTCTCTCTCTCTCTCTCTCTCTCTCTCCCTGGACATGCGGGCGGTGTGGTGAGGATTCTGGGACTGATTACCAGGGGCCAAGTCTTCCGAGTGCTGTCCTCTCCAGCTGTGCTGTTCTAGCCAATTAGAAACTCCATATGCTGCCCTGCTCAGCTGCCTGGGCGCCCGACGTCCCACCCACACAGGTGGGCATCGCGTGGCAGCACCACCGCCAAGTTGTGTCATTGTTGTTGTTGTTCTTCGTCGCCGCCGGTAACCGTAACTCGGCTAGGGTGGGGAGCGGGGGGTATAAGAAAAGACAAAGACCCATGAATATACTGCTGCTGCTCTTCTAACTGAGGGCCCTCAAAGAGATGGAGGTCAACCGGGCGGGGCCCTGGAAGGGTTGAATATATTCTGGTACATTAGGAAGTACTCCGTTTTTAAAAGAAAATCGGGTTTAGTTAATTATTCAATTGTTTGCATATTATTTTAATATACCGCTGCCGCTCTCTCACTGAGGGCCCTCAAAGCGATGGAGGTCAGCTGAACGGGACCCTTCTAGCGAGCTCTGGAAGGTTGAATATATTCGGGTACATTAGGAAGTTCACTTTAATTTTTTTTGTCGGGTTTAGTTGTTTATTTAATTGTTTTGCGTGTTATTTTCAGTCGCTCGTCGTTTGCGTATTCCGACTGTGTAGCCCACTTAGAAAGTAGCTCACACCACTGCTCTTTTCCGCGGGAACACAGCAGGTATGCAGGTGGGCGGCAGCCATGTGCTAATAAGTATTAAAATATGAACGCATGAATAATGGATGTCTTTAAAAAAATCTATAACGTGAATATGTTAGCAGGCAGACGTTGAAGTACCCCCCCCCCCATCCCCCAAACCACCACCAACCCCCCCACCTGGGTGTTTAGAAGATGGGTCTGGTTGCCTGCATCTGAAACATCGGCGACAATCTGTTGTTGTGTTGGAGACACGCAAAACACAACACTTCGGTATCGCTGTGGGGTGGGATTAATAACATGGCGTCAGATATGCTATTTATTTATGCTGGGGAAGTCACAGCTTCGGTTTAACGGGAACTAACGGAACCGTATAGATAAGGGTTGAGACGGTAAAGGCAACTATCAGTGTGTAATTAAATGTCAACGCGTTGTTGTTGATTTTATAAATATACGGATGGATGGAATGCCTCTTAGAAAGCCTGTTTTTTTTAATGTTTTTCTCTTGATTAAATCATTGCACAATTCACAATGCAGCATATCCGATTTACAGTTTATGCTAGTTTCTACTGCGATAGCAAGTAGAAGCTATCGGTATCCTCAAGCTAGCTTACTGCTCAGCCATTCTGGTTGGACCGCAGCCCAGTTCACATCCAGGGGTAAACAAGAAAGCTGGACGCCCACTCGCGGGTGATCGCACCTTAAAGGATCACAGCCCCTCTCCTTAGATAAGGATCCAAAAGGAAATAGCCCATTCCAAACTAATAGAATGTTGGCTCAGACGTCGGACAGAGAATTGGGTTTGTTCCCAGGCCAGCATGGCTAGATGGGTGGCTGACTGGTCGGCGAGCTGGTTGGCTGGGAGGCAGGCTAGCTGGCTTCCTGCCTGGCAGGCTGGTTAGCTAGCTGGCTTTCTGCCTGGCAGGCTGGTCGGGCTGCTTGGCTTGCTTTCGGGCACGCTGCTCCTCTCGCTGGCTGGCTGTCTGGCAGGCAGCCTGGCCGGGTTCGGCTGGCTGACTGGCAGGCAGGCTGACTGGCTGAATGACAGGCTGGCCGGCTGGCTGGCAAACTGTTTGGCAAGCTGGCTGCACGCACGTACCACAGGACTATTTAATTGGCTCTTCATCACTCACTCTAATCGGAGCTCAGGTTGTAACTCCTATCCCCCTATGTGAGATGCACTGTAGATATCGTATGGTTAGTGCTTTGAGTATGGGGGGGATTACTACTGCCAAGATCTTAAAATGGATCCTCGCGTGGCTAGTTGTTTCAAAGCTCTTTAGTCTTGCTGAGATGGAGAGAGAATAATAGGTTGACTATTAGTTTGGAATATTCTCCCGTGTCTATGGCTACATGTGTGAATCGCCAATTATAAGCTGCCTGAGTTTCTTTTTTTGTTTGTGTGTGTTTGGGTGTGTGTGTCTGTGTGTTGGTTTGTGTGTGTGTGTGTGTGTGTGTGTGTGTGTGTGTGTGTGTGTGTGTGTGTGTGTGTGTGTGTGTGTGTGTGTGTGTGTTTTTTGCATGGGCGCATGTGTGTATGGTATGCAAACATGTGTGCAGGCACAGACACATCGGCAAACACACTCACAAGCACACACATACAGCATCAGCATTACCCGTTGTGTGTGTGTGTGTGTGTGTGTGTGTGTGTGTGTGTGTGTGTGTGTGTGTGTGTGTGTGTGTGTGTGTGTGTGTGTGTGCATGCAAGGTGTGTTGCACATGCACACCCACACCCACAGGTGTGTCGGATTTTCCTTTTGATGAAGGAAAGGCAAACTAATTAGCAGGCCCAGCTAACATGTTAGGAGCCCTTCCAGCGAGTGGTCCTGTGATTTAATCACACCCAGCCAGACTCCAGAAGAGAGCCCACCAAGGGACATATTCGCACCCTCCTCTTCCTCCTCCTCTTCCTCCTGCTATTCCTACCCCTCCACCTTGCACGTTTGGTGTGGAATTGATGCTGTGGTTGGGGGTTGAAGGCAAGTATCTATTCGATCATATGTTTAATGTGTAGGCGATATGTAAACATATATCTGAAGATTGTTTTGTGAAGATAGATCAATTTTTCTTTCACTTAATGTGCCTGATTGAGTCGATTATATTGAAATGTATTCTATGAGATTTGACATTGTTTTACCCACCTTTATAGTATGATGCCAACGACAATGAGGCCTTGATAAATCGCATACTGTGCGATGTGAAATAGTTTAATAAAAGGTTTTCCAGTAAAAAATAACGATCCCCTTAGACTTCAGTGACTCAAATTTTGCATCAAATGTCTTCATCATGCAAAACAGTCTGATTTATATTCCAAATCGACATGTTCATAGGCCTACATAACAGAGAAACTAAACGATATCAATTAATCATGTATGTATTGACTGGATCAAAGAATAACATTAAATAAGCAAATTAATTAGCTCTTGAAGGCGCACATTAAAAAATGAACAAACGTTTTGCCACCCAGTGACATGTTTGGGGCATGTACCGCTGTGAGTGGCACTCATGGACTGCCACGTCCATGAAAGTGCAAACACACAGAGGATAAGACGTTTGCAGAATGCTCTGGTGTATTGAACATTACAACCACCGGAGGATACATGCTGGTTTAAATACAACTAGCACAACATTGCAAATACCAGGAAAAGGCTCATTTGCGTCTGCATCAACTGTGAAACAAAACACATTTTCAACCTCATTAAATAACTGCCTACCTAACAGAACAAAAATGAAATAAAATGAATGCAGAAAGCCCTATGGTTAAACGCAGTCTCTATTCGGAATCTCCATTTTTTATTAGATATTTTTTGAAGGCCTATGCTATGGGACCTAATACACGATTTCAGTCTTACTGCAAACACAGTGGCCATGGGCACCAAGGAACAGCTGTTGTATAATTGAATTAACATTCACCTTCTGCTTCGGCACTCAAACTGTGTTAAGAAGCCGCACACAACCATTCGTGAGTTCCATCAAACCTGTCCATGAATATGCATGCCGCGTGGAATAAATATGTGTGGTGCATCTAATGTTTGTGGATTCGCTTATAGGGTGCATGGAGTGCCATACAATGACCATCTTGGGAAATTGTCATGGTATACGTCAAGAAGTCAGCAGATAAGTCATGTTTTAGTGCTATGGGCCTTATTCAAGCGAGATCTACTTCAGCTCAGCCGTGGTAGTGCGAGTAACTATTGCAGGTGTAACAGCGACACCCTGTGGTGGCGAGAGCACTTAAGTTAGGAATGTGATCACTGATGTAAGAATAGGCACCCTTATTTATAATTGTTCCTCCTTAAATGTATGCTGTTTAAGAACAACAGAGTAGTGCAAAGATGTAGCCCTATATATCCCCTGCAGTCCTTTACACTTTACATTTAATGTGAGACAACTTGCTGAATCAATCACAAACTGATTTGTAGTGCATTGATTGATCAATGTGTTCTGTTGTTTCGTTTTGAGGATGCTTGTATCTCTTAAGAGACTTTAAAACAACGGTTTGTTTAATGATTATCCACGGCAACACACACTATTGCTCGGTTTTTACCGACACATCTATTGATTCAATGTAAACTTTGCCCTATCCAAATAATTGTGTTATCTTTGATACTCGAACCGTGTGTCAATAAAGACAGACAGACATGATGTGAGCCCTTTAAGTCCAGGTTTATTGATACGGCCGTGCAGTCACAGAGAGGTGGCACACACACTCGCCCGGCCGGCATGGGTACAAACATGCATGCACATACATGCACAGGTGTACGCACGCAGACACACTCATATACACACACACACACACGCTCTCACCTCACACACGCTCACACAGACACGGGCGCACACACATGCATGCATACAAGCAAAATCGCTGACACACACACGCACACATACGTACATGAACAAACACACACGCATACAAACTCCCGCTTTCGTTCATCGGGTTCGCCCTTTCTCATCTTTTTCTTCATCTTAATCTTATAATCAATATTGTTGCATTTATCTTATTTAACTAATCCACACACAAAAAGACACACACACACACAGTCACATATGTGCGCACTCACACGCATGCACACACACACACACACACACACACACACACACACACACACACACACACACACACACACACACACACACACACACACACACACACACACACTCCCCCCTCTCGGTCTCTCCCTGTTCATTACTCTTCTCATATTTTATTCTCACACAAACATTTTGCGTCACACACACACACACACACACACACACACACACACACACACACACACACACACACACACACACACACACACACACACACACACACACACACATACAGAGCAGAAAGAGCAGGTCACAGTGAGGAGATGCACATAGGTGCACATAAATGCACGTTAAGTATTCCTTTAGCAGTGTCACGCACACGCATGACAGCCACCTAAACCTCACTAGAACAACATGACATCAACCATATATAGAGTGGTCCTGACTAAACAATAGAGACAACGCGTTTAAACAAACAACAAATAACCTGTTCTGTGATAACTGTTTACAAAACACTATGTTTATAAGTCTGTACATGTCCTAAATACAACCATATATTGTGTTTTCTTTTGTTTGTTGATATATATTTTTTGTAATTCTAATTCGGCATTGTAAAAAGGTTTCCTGTTTCGTATTACCTAGCACAGGGTACCACAGGAGCCAGTGGAAGATAGAGCAAAGTAATAAGACTAAACATGACCACCAACATCACACATATTGGTCCCGTTAGCTAACAGGAGGCATTAAGTGTTCAACCAAGCACCAATCAGACTAGACTGTGGTGGCAGCAGTTGAAAATCTGAGTTGTGGAATTTCTACTTGAGACCAAAAAAAAGAACAGGAAATGAATCCTCGAATAATAGTGTAATCATGTCTCTTTGTATGTAGACAGGGAGGATGAAATGCACATGAAATGAACATAAGTTACATTCGGTTGACAAGTTTGAAGGGTACATTTTCTTTTATGGTCTTCTTTCATGTTCATGAAAAAAGGTCAGAAAGTAACTGTTAAATCTAATTGTTGTGTACGTTCACTATCAAACTGATTATTAAACCAAAAAAAAGTAACCGGCCAACTTAAACTGTGTTTGTATGAATATGCTGCTTTGGGATGCAATAAATATCTCTAAAATTAAACTAACAAAAAGAAAAAGAGTGCTCTACATATTTACTGTATGCATAATGATCCAATAAATTGGTTTGACCTGTACCACTTCTCAGTTATTTAAGAGGATTAAAATATATGTATTTATTCAGCAATGTTGCACCACTGACTCTCTTTGTTTGAGGGGATTTCGTAACGTAGAAGCCACTACTTAATTCGGTGTGAGCACAAACAATAAAAACAATGAAGGAATATAAATGCAAATCTTAAATGTTACTTAATAATAATAATCATCATAAAACATGGCAATGTTGGTATGCTCAGGAGATATACCCTCAAAAAATAACTCAACATTCTGGGAGAAACTATATTGTCGGTTAAAAAAAGGCCACAATCTCAGGGAAACAGTTCAACCGTTACGTAAATACTGCTAAAACGCTTCTCGTCCAATCACAACACATACAGTGTACAGTTAAGGCTGGAACAGCGTCGCAGAATAAGTTCAATATATGTTACATATGCACAATAAAATAACATCTGCATCTTCTATACATCAACATACAAGGAGTTTTACACTTCTCGGGCGGCTACAGTCAATAAGCAGCTAGCGGTTTTTGTGATGTTCTGATGCATGGCCATCACAGATTAAAACACAATAAAAAAGATAGCTGGCTGGATTGGAGCTAGCTGGAACAGTTGAGCGAGAGCACGGAATCAACACACATTGCGGGGGACAGGAGGGGCCGGAACATTGTGACGAGCGCCGTAAGAGGAAACCTATCCTGTGATAGGATATACTGAAGCACTGTACAGTGTAATTCCACGTAGGAAGGCAACGGGAGTGCTAAAGGACTGGCTGGCTGGTCTAGGAACAGGTGAACAGGCAGGACCTTATGGAGGCGATGAGACAACGATCAATAGTTAAATCACAGAAAAGATTCAAAAAATCATAATAACCACCAAAGAAAAAAATTAAAACATTTCAGATTTTTTACAAAACTGCCTTCAAAATTAAAACCAAAGAAGCATTGATATGTTTGAAATGTGCAAGTCGGAAAACCTACATTTTGGACACACAGTATCATATGCTACATCCAAATCTATGTGTCGGTGGATTGTTTCCTCGCAAACGTTTTGTCAACTCCCCCTCAAATTAGATCATTAACTCAATCCAAAAGTCTGAGTGATTGCGGTGGACAAGTTCATCGTAAAAAAAAGGACCTCTACCTAGCGCTGTATTAGATAATATATATCTTTCAAATGGCATGACCCTACAATATAAGGTGTGAAGCCTGTTAAAGAGGCAGAGAGGATGTTGTGTCCCTTCTCCATGGAAAAACAATTGCTACTATCTGCAGGAGAAACACATATGGAAGCCGGCTGTGTGTGTACCTTTTTCTGAAAAAAAAGTATGACTTTTGCCATACTGTTTGTGTTTTGTGACTGTGCCATTACTTCAACTTAAGCAGAGCTTGTTAAAATATCACCGTTATAGGCATCCATCTTGCTTAAGGTCTGACGCATCGTTTAATTACAGATAAAAACGTAAAATAAAGAAAGAGCACATTTGTTTTTGTAAACCAGGTATCCAAATATTCTGTTTTGTCATCGTATCGTTACTATAGTAGAGCCGTAGACATAGATCCATGGGCAATACCAACGTAGTAATTCCCTCTGTACTTCTAGATACAAAATAAAAAACGTATAACTCAGCTCTGATAACGGCAGTAATCTGTACGTCTTCACACCATCAGGAAGGAAGAGTGTTTGGAAGGCAGAGAGGGAGTGTAGGGTTGGAAGGGCCAGGCCAGAAGAACGTTGTACAAGCCCGCACGTGGAATTAAAGGTATACTTTGTCATGGATATCTTCTTCAGTGTGTTTCACTCAGTTATGTAGGATCACCTTTGTTACCTAACTAAGGAATATTATAATTCAGCTCCTGATGTATAGCACACTTCTACACTACACTTGTACTAGCTCCCTTCTTCATCATCATCATCATCATCATCATCATCATCATCATCAATGATATAGACAGACCAGTCCATGCTGGTCGGTCAGGATAGAAGGAAGTGACATTAACATAATCACACCACTGAAAACCATCAGGTCACTGGTCACTTGTCTTTAGCTCCAAGCCGAGGACAGCTCATCTGCAGTAGATGGCGAGGGAGCGAAGGGAAGGGAGGGGCGGGAGTCTCTTTTGTGTTAGAGTGGTCTTGGTTTTTTGAGTGGTTGTGGTCTTGTCCGAATGTCTTACAAAGTATACCTTTAGGAGGGAAGAAACAGAAGTAGAGAGATTGCGAGGGGGCTCGTGTCATTCCCCAGACCGCCCTGTAGGGGGCGACATAGTCAAAGTAATGGCCTCGCTGTGTGGTGGGACGTTGGGGAAAAAACTAACACAAAGCAGGAGTTTGACTCGAGTTCCAACAGTTGGACCGTGGCTGTAGAACTCCCTCAGTCGGTCTCTTGTTCTGCAGAGGTAGATACAAGTGATCAATTCTCAACATTGTCAAGGATTAACAAGAACATTTCAACATGGTGCTCTACCATTCGGATGTACCATCAAAAACAACCCCTAATCATACCATGAGGTGATCTTCTCTTCTGCTCCTCTCCCTGCGGGGATTCAGCTCCCTCGGACACCTCCCCTAGAAAAAGATTATCAAAATGACACGAGGGTCCGACGTCCGACCGACACTCCGGCGTTATGATGCATGAACGTACGCACGTTGCTACGGCGACCTACCGTTCAGTAGGGGCGGAGTGCCAGGCTGGGGTCCCTGATCCGGGCTCTTAGCCCCAGCGTCGTCCTCTGGCAGTGGGCAGGATGGGTCGTCCGCCTCGGCGCCCTGGACCCCAGCGGCGGGGGTCTGCGTTGTGCCGGCGGGGTCCGGGGGCTCCGGGGCCTCCTCCGGTTTGGCCGGCTCCTCCGCTTCCCTCTTGGCCCTCTCCTCTGCCTCTGAAGACCCCCACAAGCACACACACAGGGCGGAGGTTGGGTGGAGGTGGGGGGTCTGTGTGGGAGGGAGTGTGTCTGTTGTGCCGCTGTAAGTTGTTTACCGTCAGCTTCCTGTACACGAGTGAGTGAGTGAGCGAGTGAGTGAGTGAGTGAGTGAGTGAGTGAGTGAGTGAGTGAGTGAGTGAGTGAGTGAGTGAGTGAGTGAGTGAGTGAGTGAGTGAGTGCGTTGGTGTGTGCGTTGGTGTGTGCGTGGGTGCGTGAGGAAGTGTGTGTTTGTGTATGCGTGTATGTGAGTGTGAGTGCCACATTTGGATCCATCAGTAATTTACCTAATGCACAATGTTCATTGCAATTGACATCATATGTATCTATTGTACATTTCACAAAACATAAACTCCATTCAAATGAATCCATCTCTCGCAATTATCTTGCAATGTTTTCCTTCAGATGGGTGCATAGATGTTATGCAGTTTGTTGAGGTTTTCTCTCACCCCAATAAGTCTAGCAGGGACAGGCATTATATGGACTTGGGAGGTGAGCCCTTTCATTTCATTGACATGGTGTAATACTCTTTCTCTACCAGTAGAGGCCAGTAGAGACAGCCCTTTATACCATTCCACTGTGTACACGCTGAAACAGCGAGGGCTGCTTTTTTCCTTGATTGCCTCGATGGCATATGGCTTGTGGGAGTCGCCAGTGTTGCCCGCTTTACAGCACTTTAAAATTGGAACTGATTAAGTCCACAACCACCACCACCACAACCACCGCCACCACCACCGCCACCACCACCTCCACAACCACCACCACCACCAGCAGCAGGAGAGCCCAGTACACAGCAGTGGTGGACGATTCCGGGCTTCTGTCATGTTTTTGCTCCAAGCAATATATTGGCTCTCTTGACTCGTGGACATTAGCATATCTTTCCCCAATGTCCGCTGTGTCCCTGCAGGACTCCTGCAGGGCTCCTGGAGCAGCACAGCTCACCCCGACCTTCTCCTCCATGAACTAAAGAAATCAATGCCAGTCTTGTGGGATCATAGCGACTGCTAAACAGCAAATAATAACCCTAAATGACTCATTTAATCTTTGCCCTAAAACAGCAGGGCAGGCTTTAACTTAAGGCCGCTAAAGGTCAACTGGAAGGGGAACGGTCACCCTGGGCTGTGCTCTAATAAAAGAGAGTGCCGTTTCGTACGAGTGTTGAGGGCGACATGAACTCTGTGTCCTCCCAAAATAATCACGCAAAGTTCAATGCCACTAACTGTGATTTCTTCACCATGGTTTAAGCGGTACTCTCTGATACGAGGAAACAGCCAAGAGCGACGGATCTCCCTGAAGGTCGGCCTGCCGAACAAGGATGGGGTCGGAGCCCGTCCTTTCCGACGAAGGATTGGGTCAGAGCCCATCCTGCTGAACAAGAAGGGGTCTGAGCCCATCCTTGCTATAGAACCCACGTCTGAGAGCAGCGGGTGGTGGGGGCGGGGGATACCTTTGGCGGCCTGTGCCTTCCACCTCTCGCGGTTCTGGTAGACCTCGTCGTTCCACAGGGTCTTGAAGTTCTTGTGGTCCACGGCCAGCAGGGAGCAGTGGCCGGAGGAGGTGCTGTCCAGACCGGTGCTTTTCATGCTGCCCCGCTTGGATTCCTCTGAACTCATACTGGAACAAAGGTGGGAGATGAAGGGCGAAAGGAGTCAAGGATGTTAATGTGTCTGTAGTAAGGCGTCAGTCATCAATCAGTCAGTCGGTCTCTTAGCAATAATGTGTCAGTTGACTGGGCAGTACTGCACTGCAATGGTCTAAAAGCTAGTAACAGGATTATATAAATGTTCGTTGTATCTTCTATCTCAACATCTATTTGATCTTCTTTTATCTGAACTTGAACTTGAGATCACCGCCAGAACGAACCAGAGCAACCGACCATCCCGACCCTCACAGTGTGATGAAGAAGTGCGCTATTCTTGCTTTTCTTGGAAGATCTGGCAACTCTGCTTTCCCTGACAATCCACTGGCATGCTACTGCTAGGCTGCTGACAGGTATGTCTACAGTGTACTATCCGCAGGGAGGGAAGATTGACAGAAAGAGCCAGAGAGATCAAGAGATGGAGTGGGAGAGCAAGTGGAGGGAGGGGGAGGGAGAGAGAGAGAGAGAGAGAGAGAGAGAGAGAGAGAGAGAGAGAGAGAGAGAGAGAGAGAGAGAGAGAGAGAGAGAGAGAGAGAGAGAGAGAGAGAGAGAGAGAGAGAGAGAGAGAGAGAGAGAGAGAGAGAGAGAGAGAGAGAGAGAGAGAGAGAGAGAGAGAGAGAGACAATAATACGACACTTGATTGAAAGCTGGTCTAAATACCGCCCAGGAGCTGCCTCAGTCTGTGTTTTTCGGTGTGTGTCTGTGTGTGTGTGTGTGCAGACGCACACAGGCATGCTAGTGGGTGTGTGTAAACAGACAAACAAGGCGAGGGGGGTGCAAACGGATACACAATGTAGCGTTTCCAGTCGGCTGACTCTGTCCGCAGGCCGAGTTCCGTTAATGACTGCTCTTGTAAAGGAGAACAGGTGTGTACAGTGGTTCTTCAAGCACTGCTTGATCTTTTTTTAATATAGATACATATATTTATCTATATATCTGTATCTATATATAATGCATTCACTTTCAGAACAACCGTTTATTCAAATACGAGCACCTGTACACCGCTGGGAGAGACGGCGGTAGAGAGGGAAGTGAGAGTCTTGAGGGGGTTTCTGCTGAACCAACGCAAGTCACGATGACTGACGTTTGCATGGGGGGAAACTGCTCAGTATGCCAAACCAGTTTGCCAGGGAGATCAGTGCGGAAACAGGGTGCAAACTAGATTCCCGTGTGCGAGTGTCGATTTCCAGGTGTGCTTGATGAGATTTACAGACACTTGCGTTCGCGCCGAGATGATGAAGGACTCATTAGAGATGTCGCTGTCAACGTAATTAAATGCCATTTAAAGTTCGACTCCATGCCATTACACCATTTCATTATCTACTTCCTCGGTCTGCCTTGAAGCTATGGGCAGTTGTTTTCAAGAGTAATCTAACCTTCAGAAGTTGTTTAAAATGCAAATTGCTTTATAGCCAAGGACGCGTTCAGCCAAGAAGCGCCTTCACTTTCTCCAGGTGCACCTAAAACGTTATTTCATTGTAACGGCAGAGTGCCTTTTGCTCAATGGCTCATCAAAAGTTATTCATTGTCCCCCATGGATAGCCCAGGGAGGAGGAGGAAGGGCTGGTAGGAAGGTTGAAAAGGAAGAAAGGATAGACAGGCATAAGGAAGGCTAGACGCAAGGACAGACAGTCAAACAGAAGAGGCTTTAACTGGAAGCCTGCAAAGCCAGTGTGGGAAGAAAGGATAGACCAGCAGAAGGGAGGCTTGACGGACAGACGGACGGACGGAAAGACTGACAGACAGACAGACAGACAGACAGACAGACAGGAGGTATGATTACCTGTAGCATCGGAAGCCTGCGAAGCCAGCGTGGGAAGAAAGGGTAGACGGGCACAAGGGATGCTAGACGGACGGACAGACAGATAGACAGAAGAGGTTTTACCTGGAGCGTCGGAAGCCTGCGACTCCAGCTTGGGAGGCCTCGTCGATGAGTGGCGTGACAATGCGCTCTGTCATGTCAGTCAGTACGGTGAAGGTGGGCACCACGATGAAGTCGATGAAGCCTGGTGACAGATCACACACAAAACACAACAGTCAGTTTCACAGTAACAGAAGGGCGTACCTGTGTCTCAGGCGAGCATCCTGGAGGACATGTGATGGTGTAGAGGCAGGAGAAACTTACCGATCTGGGACTGGGCGACCATGGTGGACTTGCGGTCGCACAGCGGGGAGAATGGAAGTCCGAGATCTGCCTCCTTGTCCCCCTGGGAAACGACAGAGGGAGAATTCCGGTTTGACCATTCAGCATCATGTTACGGACGGGAATGGGCAGGGACCTCATGATGCAATGTTGGAAAATATATTTTTGGAGTGCGGTAAGAATTGAGATTCGGTAAATATTGCGGTACACAATTCAGATTTGTATGTGCGAATGTATCTTTTGAGGTTGGGGTTCTACAAGTCTGTTGCTGTTTTTTAAATAAACATTAACAAGCAGAATCAAGCTAAGTTCATGCAAAATTCTGTAGGACAGTAACAGGCATTTGTTTGCATGGAGATTACTTTACTAAGTATATGTATTTATAAAATTCATTAGTCAACCTGACAATACTCGTATTGCTGAGACAAAGAATCACCGAATTCGATTCCTCCATCCCTACAGTAGACCTATAGACTTCCTTGCAATGACCAATACAACAGAATCTGCATAAATGCACCCAAGGACATTGAGCATGCGGGCTACCCATGGTTGGCTGATAGACACAATCATACCGACTCATATCACACATTGCACCAGAGAGCCATAGAGACTGCACGCAATCCTCTAAACAGCCAACAAAAGTGCACGCAATCCACGGTGCATGCAGTCCACTCTCTTGTAGTCATTACAATCTCAGTTGGACACACATTACATTATCCTCCATTGAACCCGTGCCCTGCTGTCAAAGACTGTTCACTGTATAACCCGCCCTCCAGACATCACCGTGCACAGCAACAGCCCCACCACCGCCCTCAAAAGTAGCCAAGCGATTCGAGCCACCACCACCACCACAACCACCAGCACCACAACCACCACCACCACAACCACCACCAACACCTCTTTTACGGAAACACGTTGTTGGGGGCGACACTGAACACATTTGATCCCCTCCCCTGTAGTGACTGTGTTCATAACAAAAACACCTTAAATTGGGCGTGACAGAGAGCAGGCGTTCCTCAAGGTTTTCTGAGGAACCCTTTCTCATCCACTTAACTCGGGCGTTACCTATCAGCGCAGGATTGAAACGTCGGAGGTTGACATTCGGAGTGATTTACTCTTTACACCCTGTCGGTCCGCTCCTGCTGGTGCGCCGAACAAGGTATCGTTCCCGGGATTTAATCTCCTGTGGAGCACGTTCTGTTCTCATTATCGGAGATGATAAAGGAGACTTGAGTGTCTGCCAGAGAGTGTGTTGGGGGAATTATGATAATGACGTAATGACTATGAATCCCCCTTCCCCCCCCACCCCCACCCACTGGATATAAATTATGTGCCTTGCGATTGTGGTGAAGTACCGTGTTGAAGTAATAATTCATAATAGTAATCATCATCATCATCACAATTATTGGTAATGTTGGACCCCGGTCCAGAAATCTCTTGGGCTTTCCGAGATCATTTCCGTATTATTCCCACGAGAGAATGAGCTTCTCCTGGCAGGGGGTTTGCATATGAGCTGCTGCCCGAGAAGTCAGGATTTGCGAGAGAAAAGCTAGTCTGACATCAGCGGATCGAGTCTCAAATGCCTACAAGTCTCAAACCTCTCAGTTCAGTTCTGATTTACGTTTGGCATTATCATCTGGCTCAGAATTGCCTCTTGACGCAATTGGATAGAAATACAACCAATCAGATCAATGAAACGTGTGACATAGAAGCTGCGGCCATCTTGGTTTTATATTAAAATGCCTCAACGATGCTTCAATAAACTGTTTGTGATTGGCCCGACCCGGGTCAAGTCTGCTGGAAATCTGTCTGAACGGGAGGGGGGTCAGATGCATTTTCCAGATCAAATAAAACACGAGCTCCCAGATTCAACCGATTCCCAGGCTAGAAAGAGTACTCCTGTCATTTCTGTAGAATATGTCTATAAAAGGATGTGATTCTCTTTCTAACATTATTAAAATCACCATTGATCAGCGTTGCCTACAGATATCTCCAGGAAGCTATAAGCTAGTTCAAATGGCACACATTGCGACTTTAAAGAAGACTTCATTGTTTGGTCATACAGTCACAGTATTCCCCCCCCCCCCCCCCCCCCTATGACCACAATATATATCAAACAGGACGGACCACTGGTGGATGGAGTCACCCAGTAGAACGGACACGTTAGCATGCTAGCTGGTTAGCATGTGTACCTGGATGAAGAACTCCTCCAGCAGGGAGGCGGTCCAGCGGTGGTGCAGGTCCCAGGTCTTGGCAGGGTGGCTGATGTCCGCCGTGTGCAGCAGGAGGGACAGGGCCTTGGGCTTGTCCACGCTGGAAGAAACGTGCTCCAATTAGGCAAGCTGACACGAAAACACTCGTTTGTTTTCTGCAGATGTTGTACTTATGAGCCACCACAGTGGCTATACCTGCTGACTATACCTGCAGACATTTCTGCAGTGCCGACCCAGCAAAATAAACGGGTATAAATACATGTGGTTGTTGGCTGGGGCAGTATCTATTTTTTTTACCAAAGCCAAAATAGTTTTAGGGTTGGATGGATGTGCACATCGACATATCAAGAAGTAAAGTCAACGGCATCAATATTAAGTGTGCAATAGTCAGACTTTAGATTAATATCTAAAGTTGAATTCCAAACAAGCTAAAATCTGGGTGAACGGGTGTTTTTGCTTTCTTTGGCTTAAAACTTGTTTTGACCAATCATGTGGCTCGAGGCAGGGATCTTTAAGCGTGTAAATCACAAACACAAACTCAGCCAGCAGTAGTAAACTGTAGAAATACCGGTAGACTTAATTAAATCCCCTACCGAAAGCTACATCCACTCGGGCAAGTAATTATCTTCGGTTGCATATCTCCGCGAAAAAAACGTAAACAGCGAGATACTCCGCCCCTTCTCAGTTCATTGCTTCCGGCCCAGGCTCTGTGCCGTCACCCTCCAGAAGTTCTGCTATAACAGAGTAGAAGTGCTGGATCCGGGATTAGGTTGACATATGCGTCCGCACGTGCGCACACGCACACACATGCATCCACACTTACACGCACAGTTTAATCCATATTCACTTGGCTAGGAATCAAAGTGCAATCCCAGCAGCCCTTGAGGAAGATTGACTGACTTAAATGACTTCACCTCGGAGTTCATCCACCGGCAGTGGAGTTTCTGCTCACTCTGCAGCATTTCATATGCAACACATTGTCCATATAAAGCTCCATCAAACCCTCCTTTTAAATCACATTCTGATACGTTGTTTATGTCTCGTATGTTATGTGTGGACCCCAAAGGTGACGCTTTTTTTTTTCTGCTCATGGGGAATAAACGACTTGCAGCTTATGTAAATCAAATCGCTCTCTTCAGAGATTCCTCTACGGACAAGCACGATGTTTAAACAATACGTTACACTAAAGGTTGACTCGATTTGACTCTTTTTTTTATGGCAATGCTGCTGCCGTTCCACTAGAAAGACACATTCATCTACGATTACTCTGTGACAGTTGATACTTGGATTCATATCCTGCCACTGATTGCCTGCAACAATTCCGTCTCTTACTGCTCGCGTGTAATAATCAGAGTCCGCCTTATGATTGCTTTTTCAAACGATGTGAAGAGAAGATTGGCGATGTGTGTGTATGTTGAGAGCCTAGCTAGCCTACGACAAACCAGATTTAAGAATAGAGAGACTATGTCCGTTTTCAAAGGGCAGGCGTCACGACCGGTTCCCCCTTACTCCCCTCGCCGTTGGCTGAGCTGCGTTCAAAGTAAACACGTCAGCAATCATCTTGCTGTCGGTGGCCGTATGTCCCTCGTAATTATGTTTGCGTAGTGCTTAACGTGATGCAAACAGAGCTACAAAGTGCCGTCGCTTATTAGCGACATATCATCCACTTCATTATCCCACTTAATACGGGTAAACAAGTCCAGAAAAAAAAGATGCGGTGCCCTCCAATTAGTTGGGTATTAGATCCTATTAGCGAGAAGTACGCTATAGCTGGCTGTCTATCATAAGAGATCTAAGTGAGCTAAAGAGGGACTGTTTGCGGTTCTGCTAAGAGTCATATTTCCCCTGACGGCGGTGTACAGTCTTGGTTTCTCACATGTATTTCTACAAAGAAAACACTAATTTGACTCAAAACCAGATGTTGGCACAAATTCACCCCGTTGGGTTGTATTTTATGTGTACAAAGAACTGTTTTTTTTGGATGCACTTACAAGGCAGTGTAATGCACTACCTCTTTAGGGAAAATATTCAAAATACAGCACTTCAACACAATCAACCTCCCACCCACTTGCACTTGTCCCGTGCTGTGTGGTGACACAGCGTCCACCGACAGAACTCATTCTGGGGGGACAATGGATTTGTGTGCCTGTGTGCTTGTCTGTTTCATCAAAAAGGCCAGTCACTAATGCCGAACCGCAGTTTGGTCAATGAGGATTTAATGGAATTCAGGAGCCTGCCGAAGGTCAAGCAGTGTGTGGAGGGAACCCCAGCGGCCCTGGGTGACTCACCCCTCCGGCTGCTGCAGGAAGTTCTTCATGGTCTTGACCTGCTGGAAGTGACAGGACATGTCTGTGGCCAGCACCATCTCCACCACCAGCGCCCGCAGCTCTCTGAACACAGGGAGAGCCACACACGTTCTCGAGAGCCACAGCCACAAGAGCAGTCACAAGTGGTTCACAACCATAACCACGACCCCATATTGAATGCATTAAGAAAACGATTTTACACCCGAGAACCTTTAGCGTGTGTGAGTGTGATGTGAAGCCGTTGGTGGAGCTCGGACATGGGACTCATCTGGGTTTGAATGGGGGCTCTAATAGTTTGTTGTTTTTGGAGAGAGGAGAGCATCTATGATGAGGATGGCGATGACGACGATCGTCATTATTGTTATCATATTTTCGAGTCCTTGATGAAGCACATCGTCGTGACAACGGCTATGCTTGGTAACAGCTTCCCCCACCCAACCTCCCCCGTACTTTTATGTTCTCCATCAAGCGTCTGGCACGAGCCACAGGACGCCGTATCCCAGCTGTCTGCGTCAATGTAATATCATCATTATAACCGGGGCGCTCACCAACAAAAAGGCTTTGGTGAGCGTTTGCTGATCCTGATTTTCTATTTACCCCCATGGAGCTCTTTGATTTGTTTTGCCAGATGAGGGATGACTTCACCCTGCGGTTTAACGGGATGAACATGAACTCATTTTGGGGTTTCGTGGAGTCCTGTTTAAAGCGGAGCTACAGCAAAAGTTCAATTAGGACGACTCAACACACATGCATACAAACATAAACACACACGCACGCACTTCACAGTCACTTCACAGTCACTTCACAGTTTCAATCCAAGCATTCCCACGCTGTCAACGCAGAACACCACTCCCTTCTCTTCCTCGGCTAAATCAGGATTCACTTGCTGTATGATGAGTGAAACAGCGCTCGAGTACAGCGTGCACCCTTCACTTCCTGTCCCGATACGACTGACTGACGTTGCTGCAGCCCTCCTCCATTCCCATCTCCTCCTAGACCTGAAGTCGTCTCGCACAGCAGGGGATCGAGGGTCAGGTGGGGACAGGACTTCACCGGGGATTCCCTCTAGCCACCTCACCACTCCCGTCCTCTCAGCTCCATCAGGGGGGAACCTCATCCTGGCTGATTCCCGCCACGAAGAAGAGGCGGTGGGTTCTGATCACGCAAACTAATAATGACCATGGATGAACTCTGCTTAAACATAGACTAGTCTGTCCTGTTTGGACTGTTTGGACTAGTCTGTCCTGTTTGGACTAGTCTGTCCTGTTAGGACTGTTTGGACTAGTCTGTCCTGTTTGGACTAGACTGTCCTGTTTGGACTGTTTGGACTAGTCTGTCCTGTTTGGACTAGTCTGTCCTGTTTGGACTAGTCAGTCCGGTTTGGACTAGTCTGTGCTGTTTGGACTAGTCGGTCCGGTTTGGACTAGTCTGTCCTGTTTGGACTCTGCTCCACCTAAGCCCCTGTTGATTGGTCTACCACACCGCTCTGTCTGCATTAACCTGCTCTCCCAAATAAGACTTTGGGGAAAGTAATCCGAAAAGCTGAACTCTGGCCCTTTCTGTTTCTGACGTCCGGCTCTGCCCCGTCTCCCCCCCCCACTAGAAGTTCTCCGGTAACATAACTGCTGGATCCCACATCAGCATTCAGCCACAGTGATCCACTGTACGAGGCGTGGCACAGTGGGCGTGTCCAGCTCACCTCCAGTCGTCCTTGGACAGGTTGTACAGGATGTTCATCTCGTCGTCGTCCTGCAGCAGGCGGTATGCCGCGCTGACGTGGTGGCTCTCCAGCACCGAGCGGTCGTTGTACAGGATGGCCGTGTCCGACCTGGGGGGGGTTGTCGTCATGGTGACGGGTAAAACAAAAATAAGGAAATAACGATTAAAGGTTTTGTGACCTGGGCGGTTTTATCACCATGGTGACGAGTAAAAACAGAAATTGGAAAATAATAATTAAAGGTGTAGTGGGTGTGATTTGAGGGTTAGGAGGAGAGAGTGGACAAGGATGGAAGGTATTGGACTCCAAACACACAATCCCTCCCTGTATTTCTCTGCTGTTCAGATGATTTATTTTTACGCACGATCCCACACAGGCACACATACACACACTCAATAAGGCCCACACACACACACACACACACACACACACACACACACACACACACACACACACACACACACACACACACACACACACACAAAGGCGCACATACACACTAATATGCAAACACACACACACACACACACACACACACACACACACATACACACACAGGCGCACACACACATACACACACAGGCGTACACTCACACACACACACACACACACACACACACACTTACAAAGGCGCCCACACACAGCAATATGCACACACAAACACACACACACACACTTGCCC
>NC_044055.1:8735651-8760651 GCF_902167405.1 Gadus morhua | reverse complement strand
TGTGTTTGGCAGAGGAAATACGGTCCAGGTGTAAGGCTCACAAGGTATGAATTAATAAAGTGTGTATGCTTGCCCACCCCTGTGTACGTCCACAAATTCTGCGTGTGTCTGTATTTGTGTGTTCCAATGTCCGAGCTCCTCGACTGTGTGTGCGTGTGTGTGTGCGTGCGCGTGTGTCCACCGGCACCCGCGCGCCAAAACAACAACAACCGTGCGCGCCACTTCACAAGCCATTTCATCTGGCTGACATTTGAAGTGCCCTGGCCCCGCCCCGCCGGCACCCCCACCTCTCCACGAAGATGCCGGCCTGCACAGCGTGCACGATGCTGCGGAAGCGTGGCTTCTCCTCGGTGCGCCGCAGCATCAGCCCCATCTGGCGCGTGAAGGTGGAGGCCAGCCAGTCACGCACCTCCGACGGCACCGACTCTGACTGGATGTCACTGAGCTCATCCTCAGTGTCCACCAGGCGCCTGGAGGACAGGGGAGAGAGGGAGGGGAGGGAGGGGAGGGGAGGGAGGGAGGAGGGAGGGAGGGGTGAAGGGGAATGGAGAGAGGGAGGGGAGAGAGGGAGGGGTGAAGGGAGGGGATGGAGGAAGGGAGGTAGGGAGGGAGGGAGGAGGGAGGGAGGAGGGGGGGAGGAGGGGAGGGAGGGAGGGGTGAAGGGAGGGGATGGAGGGAGGGAGGGAGGAGGGAGGGAGGAGGAGGGGAGGGAGAGAGGGAGGAAGGGAGGGAGGATGGAGGGAGGAAGGGAGGGAGGAGAGGGAAGAGGGAGGGAGGGAGGAGCGAGGGAGGGAGGGAAGAGGGAAGAGGGAGGGAGGGAGGAGCGAGGGAGGGAGGGAGGGAGGGAAGAGGGAGGGAGGGAGGAGCGAGGGAGGGAGGGAAGAGGGAAGAGGGAGGGAGGGAGGAGCGAGGGAGGGAGGGAGGAGAGGGAAGAGGGAGGGAGGGAGGAGCGAGGGAGGGAGGGAAGAGGGAAGAGGGAGGGAGGGAGGAGCGAGGGAGGGAGGGAGGGAGGGAAGAGGGAGGGAGGGGAGGGAGGAGGGAAGGAGGGGAGGGGAGGGAGGGAGAAGGGAGGGGATGGAGGGAGGGAGGGAGAAAGGGAGGGAGGGGAGGGAGGGAGAAGGGAGGGGATGGAGGGAGGGAGGGAGAAAGGGAGGGAGGGGATGGAGGGAGGGCAGGGGAGAGAGGGAGGGAGGGAGGTAGGAGGGAGGAGAGAGGCAGAAAGGGAGGGGAGGGGAGGAGAAAGGGAGGGGAGAGAGGGAAGGATGGAGGGAGGGGAGGGGAGGGGAGAGAGGGAGGGAGGGAGGGAGGGAGGGAGGGAGGGAGGGAGGGAGGGAGGGAGGGAGAAAGGGAGGGGAGGAGAAAGGGAGGGGAGAGAGGGAGGGGAGGGAGGGAGAAAGGGAGGGGAGGGAGGTAGGTAGGGAGGGGATGGAGAGAGGGAGGGATGGGGGAGAGGGAGGGAGGGAGGGAGGGGAGGGAGGGAGGGAGGGAGGGAGAAAGGGAGGGGAGGGGATGGAGGTAGGGAGGGGAGAGAGGGAGGGAGGGGGGATGGAAAGGAGGGGAGGAGAGGGAGGGGATGGAGGGAGACAGGAGGGAATAAGAGGGCGGTAGGATGGAAGAGAGAAATAAAGAAATAAATCAATCCTAAATTAATTGTCATATATGTCACAAATGCAGGCTTCAAAGCTCATTGGGCCTTGCGACAGGAATTCAACACATCACAAGCCGTTCAAAGAACCACTACTGTGTCTTCGGCTCAGTTGTAATGACGCGACGGCATTATTATCACAATAGTCTATACCGAGGCACGGACATGTCCAGGGCCTGACAGTTCACTCCTTATCCTGCTGTTGTCATGGCGCTGCGAGCCGATCATAATCTGTGGTCTGCGCAGATGATTACGTCTTGCATAATTCCATAAGCCAGATCATACAGTATCTGTCAGGGCTGGGGAGCCTGGCCATAGGCACACAGAGCAAAAAGAGTCCAACCTAGGTTTACATTAAAACAGCAGAATCAAATCGGTTTGAGAAATCAAACAGTGACGTCATCACGTGACCTCCGTGGAGCGGCCCGGACCGTTTCTAGATGAAAGGTTATCAGATCTCCTATAAGCGGCCCGGCGTTATCAGCGCTGTGCAGCTACGTCTCTCTGCAAGGGACAGAATTGCATTTTTAAAGAGGCGGGGAGTTGTAAAGGAGACGGTCGGTATCGCTGAGCTTGTGATTGGTTGAAGTCCTGATCTGTGTGTGTGGCTCCTCTGGTGTACCTGGTCTCCTCGACGTACACCGATTCCAGCACGGTGGCCGCGTACTCTAGGTTCTTCTTCAGGTCCACCAGAGACGCCTCCCCCCTCTCCAGCTGTTTCACCAGACATCTTAACCTGGAGAGAAACACAAACACACACGGGTCACTTCACGGCCGCTTCAACGGTGTAGCTTTCCCCCGCGAGTGAACGGGTCGAGGTATGAGAGAGTTTGGGCCTTTTTTTTTTTTATGTTTTGATTGTTTGTTCACTCAGTTCCCAGAATTTAACGATGACTCACATTTGTGTGTTTTCTTTGTTGACTAGGATTGAATGTTAATGTGTTATAGAGGCATCTTTGTCACCAGATCAATCCAGATGCTCTAAAATTATTCTTCAAGAAACTTTTAAACCACACATTTATATTCCTCAAGTTTCCAGCCGAGCTGAAAAACGATTACCAAAATTAGTACGTCAATAGCAAGTGAAATACCATTTACTGCCTTGGAAGTCAAGTGCTTTTCTTCAGTGTATTGGCTCCTTTTAAGGCTAGACTAGTGTTTACTTATTGCTGAGGAATTACGCAAGAAGAATGTTGTTTTCTTTTACTGCTGCTAAAGGTATTATAACAATTTTTTTTAATGAGATGGTGAGGCGGAGGAAACAAACAATCGACTGAACTAAAGAAGTACCATCCTCATACCCAGTTTTCATTGTTTGGTACTCTGCAATGCTCATTTTACCCATAGTTCACAAGATAGCACTGTGAACTACCGGTCACACTAGCGGTCATACTTAGCGGTATTAGCATTACACAATGGCGGATGGGCCCTAAATGTACTAATTGATCATAAAAAGAAACTCAAAAGCATTATGTTGCTCCGAAACCATTCTCTTTAATGACATTAATAAATGAAATCTCTCGGTGGAATGTTACATTACACGACTTAACGGGTGACATCAGTGACGGTAAAACCCCAGACTGCCTCCCTTCCTGTCCTCTCGTTCTCCGGCCGCTGCCAAGGATCGCAATCACTTCCCGAGCCGTGCCAAAAAAAAGATAGCGGCGGTTAAATTAAACTTATGGTCCCGAAGAGGAAATGGCTGAGCAGAATAGAAAAAACAATGAAATAATAAAAACCGCCCAAAAGAAAAGTAACAACAACAATAACCCCAGCGGTGGCGTCAGAAGGCGATATGAGCCAGGCACGTGATGCGGCTGACGGATGGACTAATGATGGTGATTAACAGCAGCTGTGTACCAGTGAGCTCTCCAGCTAACCTGCTCCAAACAAACCAAACAGTGCTGATTTCTTAGGACAAAGCTCCTCATCAGGGCACGATTCAACCATAAAATGGCGACTTTCGATTCTATAATTGGCCGCTTGTTTTGCTCTTTTTTTTATCGACTGTGTAACAATACCGCATGGACGCGGTGCTTCCTGTGGCTAGCCAGCTTTTGTTTGTCGAACAATGGAATAAGATTGGATGGCCAGTTAAAATGAAACGTAATGCAGTTGTTGTTTTTTCAGCATCAAGATTTGCTCAACACAACAAGGTTTTTAAACACTATATGAAGCACAACCATTCCCCTTTTTCAAGTCCCGATACTTTCCCCAGCAAAATAAAAAAGGATGCAAGTTTAAGATGTCAACATTCATGTCAGCCCTAAGAAGATCATTGAACCTGCTTTTATCCCCACCCAAAGTGAAAAGCTGGGTTAATATCCAGCTGCCCTCGCAAACGGACATTCAGACAACGGACTGAGTGAAACATCCTTATCATGAAGCCAGGGTGTAATCTGTCTAACGTATGACAGCTCCCCTCACAATATGAACGCAACCATAATTTAAAGAAGAAAGGGTAAAAGAACAAAGAAGTATAATCCAGCCTTTAATGATGTCAATACAATATTCTCTTAGTGTAATATATAACCATCAGTGCACCATTGATAAATGTATTAAATACATGTTTTTGTATAATTGTATCACCGCCAATGCCTTTATAAGAGGATCAGAGAGGATTGCTTGACTTTGGATTTATTCCAGCTGAGAGATATTTTTATGAATGTTCAAAAATGTGGTTTATTGCTTTTTTCAAAGGCGGCTGCATTAGATCTAGACAAGTGCAAGAGTCCAGAAAATTGAAAGCTCTTCATTTCGGTGCACCGAATTATAATGAGTTGATATCTATGCAACTGATGCCTGGTTACTAAAGTTTTGTTGAAACATTTCAAGTTTCCTGCCAAAGATTGTTCTTCAAAACGTAATGAATTCATATCTATGCAACTGATTCCTTGTTACCAAATTGTTTTGTTGAAAAAGTTCACCTTAGTTGTAAAGTGGCTTCCTATTTAGCGGATACAGAGGCCGAGGCAAGCACAGACAGGCCCAGAAACACAAAGTGATGTGTTGTTGACTGAGTGATGTTTATTTCATGTGGTCTGATTGGTTCAGTCTGGTGAATGGAGACAGGGAGATAGCATCTAAATGAGTACACACTCCCTTTCAATTATACAGCCTTAGCCGGATTTAGTGGCATCCAGCATAACGAATTTGTCAGAGACGGAACATAATATTCATTCATATTCAAGTACTTTTTAATTAGTTTATAATCCCCTGAAAATAAGAATCGTTGTGTTTTGTCATCTAAGATTCAGAGTATTATATCTCCATTTTATTTCTACAGTAGCCAAGAACGGGCATACCTCTTTTCAAAAGTTGTTATAATTTATACGCCTTCTTAGTTGTATTCAAATGAGTGCATCACCTATATCTGATCTGGAGGAGTTAAAAATAAAACGAAAATATACATAGATATTTTTTTCCAAATGACAGTGGCCTTTCATTGGACGAATAGCATTGCTCGCCATGGCAACCAACTACTCCCTCCCTCCCCCGATGACCGCCCTCGCCCAGTTCAACATGTACAGCTCCATTATCCAGACAGTGGACATCTTCCGTTTTAGTGGACTCCGGTCTGTGTGCTACCATCGTTGTATCAGACGTGTTGGTACCAACACAGCTAATCGCGGGCCGCATCGGGATCCTGCGGGGAAACGTGTTGTGATTAAACTCCACGACCGAACCACTACCTTTCACAAGCTATACCTCCCAATCCACATCTGTGTTTAAAAGACATGGTGGGGCACGCTGAAACCAATGTTCTGCTCCATAGAGACAGGTATAGGACACAGAGACACTAAGGATTAACGCCGCTGATATGAAAATAGACGCAGTTGTCTATTTTCTACTTGTCCGGAGGGGTTGACGTGGCAACAGGATGGATAACACCACATACGCGATACACACAACAAAAAATAAAAGGCAGAATAAGCGACATCCTTGCCACCTGAATCCAGCCACGACTACAAATGCATTGTTTCCCCATCGACCTCCAATCAGATGAACTTTAGTTTCTAGTAAGCATTCGGCTGCGCAAAGGCATGCCAGCGGTGCAGGGGGAGACGCTGTGCTTGCATGCATGCATGTTTCCCTGACGCCTCCTGTTCCAAAGGCATCTGGCCCTCACATGCCGTACAATCAATGGCCCGGGGTCAATGTTATCGCCCGGGGAGATTAGCGAGCTCCCGGGCAACGTGGCGCAGGTCGTCCGCTGATAGTGGGGATACGGCCTGCTGCCGCGCCGTGACTCAGATAAGCCCCGTGCCATGCAGAGCAGCCAGGCAGCTGGGGCTCTGATTTGCGACTTTATAGGGAGAAGTCGATTTAATGTTTTTTCTCAAAGTAAAGATGCATTTATGGGCATGCATCAGAGGGAACGCAAGACGTCAAGCCAGTTGCTGTTTGCTGCAGCCTCTCCATCTCTGAGTGGTTTTTGTTATCGATCGCAGACAACGTGAGCTCTAAATTATGTTCTCAGGTGGCAGTAGGGAGGGGGGGGGGGGGGAATGCTCGGTTTTTATTTAACGCAATGATCCTTTTTAAGTCTGAATAACAACCGTTGAATGAGATGAAACGTATCTGTATATTAAGTTTAACACGATTTATGAGATTGTTCATTCATCAAGCATGCTGGGCTGGTGAGTAAACAGGCTGGGAAAGGTGGATGGGTCGATGAGTGTAAAATACTGCATGTCGTCCTCACACCCGCTGTGTCCTTGAGAACGACAACAGCTCACCCAGCCTGCATTGCAAATGTGTCGACTAAAAGCTTTGACGTTACACATTTGTTTTTCAAACCACTTGTTTTTTTGTTTTTTTGATTCACAACGTCAGACACACAATGACACAAGACAGCCAACGCAGGTTTCTCCCAAGGTTTGTAAATTGGTGCACTTCCCCCGACAGTGTTTGGTAGCTTGGGTGCTTCGGCTGACATTGAACAAAGCATGTCTCCCACGGGAAGCTCAAGTGACAGAGTGTGACAAAAAGTGGCGCAGAGACAGCTTTAAATAAAAGATCACTGATTGGCTGAAAGAAACCCTTTGTGCGTCGAAACGATCAGCTGAGAAACGCACATCAAAACTGTGTGCTGCTTTCTAGACTGCTATGAAATTCAACAAACGATTGTAAAACATGAAATGCGCGCGTGAGATGGATGATAGGCCCGCCACCAAACAAACCTGTCCAGAACTGAACCCGTCATTTATGAACGCTAAAAAAACAAACGTGAAAGGTTTGCTGTTCTTTCTGTCATCTCCAAAACGTTACCACACTCTTTCAACTTTTGATGTCAGAAGCTGAGGACATCCTGTATCTGTACCTCTTTAAAGCAGCTACACTTTTTTTTTATTATAAATGCTTCTGTCGGGACATCCTCGCTCAAAGCTGCAATGCAGGATGGTGGCGGCTGGGTCTCAGTACGAGTGAGAACACATACAACCCCCATCTTATTCCGGCCGCTTGATTCCTCTCCTCCCCCAGGGGTTCAGCGGGTTCCTGCTCTTGTTTCAGAAAACGAATCGACCAAACAAATCCCAACCTCTGACGCCACGGTCCACCGTGGAACCCCTTCTGCCTAGCATCCCCAAACAGGGGGAGGGAGGACTGTGCTCGGCAGGTTCCTCGGCTCGGCCGAAGACAACGGCTTTGAACCTCTCGGTTTTTAACAGAGCCGTTTGCAAACTGTAAAGATGGGGATTGTTTCGAGTTTGAGCAGCCAGCGCTAGGATCATTTATCCTTACTGTCTCCAAAGAACAGAAGTGTTTTATGAGGGGGGGGGGCTGCTATGTACGCAAACGTGTGGTTTTGGTAGTAAGAGGAGAACACATCATCGCTTGAACCATGGGAGAACATTATTTCCACAAGGTCAACCTTGCTCCTAGGGAACAGCGCTGGGCCACACGCCCAACAAGCCAAACAAGTCTTCAAAGGAGAATCAAATCACCAAATAGATTATATATATATATACAAGTCAACTGCTTTCAAATTGTAATCAATTAGTGAAAGCTCCACACTAAGCCAATCAGCTAAATTGTAATTAGAATGCTTTGGTGACACCAAGGTGTATGCGCACAGAAAGGATTAGGCGTGCTTCCCCCATGTAGTAAAACGATGTGAGTTAACCATAATTAGAAAAAAATCCCTTCTACAGGCATTTAACAAGGCTTGCAGATATCAGCCCAGCCCTCTTGATTGACTGTCAAGCTAAATAAACTGACTTCAGCAGAATCAATGACTATGATCCCACTGGGAAAAGGGCTGCATTACAGAGATACAGTGGTTTATCGACCAAGAGCAAATTCACAGTTTGAAAAGCCAGATGAATTCATCTCCCATATGGGCTTTTATAGGCCTGCTAAACAGTGAGTACATTACCGAGCCACGCATAAAACAAAACACCATAAATTCTGAAACTCCCAGGGTCGTAATTCCAAAGCCTAGATTTTACAGCCGCTTCTGAATTATCTGTCATATGGCACACTTTTATTGGGGATAAGAATAGGACGCCACAGACTTAATGAGGAAAGTGCGACACAGTGCAAAAGAGAGAATGTTGGGGATTTGGACATAACTGAAAATACCATCTTATAACGATATTATTGATACTGTGCAACTGTTTAATATGTTTTCAGTATCGACAGATAGTCTGCAATATTCCCCTCAAGAAAATCCATCATATCTCCGCAACATATTGATGTAGTTATTTTTGTTGCAGAGAAAGACACATGTTCCAAACCACATCTGTTGTGCATTCAAGTTTCAGTTTCACATTTCACATACTGTTACCAAAGAAAGTCTGAACATTTTTATAGTATTTCACTTTCACAACTTCACAGGAAAACAATGCATCTGACCATTGCCTCGTATTCTAAGCCTCAATTGTCATTGCATGTTGTTCATTACTAGGCTTGACGGAAAATCCAGATATTAAATTTTGCGTTTCGCAATGAATCAACCTGCCGTTGGTTATGCAGCCATTGATTTCCACGTATGGGCATGGCCATACGTTGATCAGAAAGCTACAGCCAATCAGAATAAATAACAAAGTGATGCACTTGCTCTCTTCACTCTTGCCAGATGCAGTGGATAGTGAAGCAAAAACATCTTCTCCTCTGAGAAAACCCATCTGTTCAATGATTGGTCCTTTCATTTCTCAATAGGCTCAGGGCCGGACCGATTTGCGGAGAGAAACAGAACTGGAACTTCTGAGGTAAGGATGGTCTCACTAGGCCGGGCTACTACGAGCTTCCACTGAAAGTGGCCCGTTTGTCCACCAAGCAGCAAGATGGCCAGAGAAAGGAGGTGGCGTTCTCTGCACTCGTTCTTGTGAAAGCAGACACCGCTAATTGCCCATGGGCAGGGGAGGGCAGCGAGGGGACCCGGAGAAACAACTGGAGAGGCCAATGAGCTGCAGTGTAAGCTACATACAAGCTACACAGTGCTGAGTCCCTGCATAATTAATACTCCTTTATTACTGGTAATGATGATGGTGACATTCTCTCTCTCTCTCTCACTCTCTCTCTCTGTCTCATTTTATGACTGTAAGAGAACATTGATTTGGGAGCTTTCGACAAGCTTTAAAATAACAGAACGATAGATTATTGACAGTAAAGTCTTGATTTGTTTACGTGCCCTACTTTCCAGTCTGCGAAAAATTCCGAGAATCTACAGAAAAGAATGCATGAAAATCCACTGGTACTTATTCCAAAACATTCCAGGAATGGTTTCCAGAAGAGCTTTATTTTTATGTGCATGTACGGTTCATTGTTGTTGCGGCCCTGCAGATGTGGACCGGGATAAAGCCTTGGAAAAACAATCTCTGCTTGGGGACTTAGCCTCCCAGTCCTGATGGAAGGTTGTCTGTAATCTTCCAGAAACACACAGCCATGGACAGAGCCCTCTTCCCCCCCCTATCGCAGGAAACCAATCACACAGCAGAGTACAGATCCAATACTCTTCCCTCACAAGAGTCTGCTTCACTGGTCTGCTGCTTAAGTCATGCGTTTTCTGTATCTTTGATCAATTTGTGATTTAGATGTATTAATCTTTTGCTCAAAATGCCCAAAAGCATATTCTTATAAGTTAGGCTATAAAATTAATTAGATGCCGTCAGGCCTATTTATAGAGGTCTGCTGACGTTCAGTTTCATAACTATCATTGTTATTTTATCGTTGTTGTTGTTATTATTTCCTACTTGTAGTTTCAGATCCCAGGGGGATATATTAGCGTCGGCTGGCACTTAGCGAAGCAAACAAACCAGAGAAGGTTCAGGCTCAGGTCACACCTGACCCCCTGCATACGAATGTAATGCAATTCAGCATGCAGCCCATTTCTACCAAAGGGGAAGCCAGCATGCAGCTCTTTAAGAAATGTGCTCAAGTTATAGTGAGCCGAGCCATAAAACCGGAGTGTCCGGACATTAGCATAATAGAGTCGTATAGGTCACGTTTCCCCCGTTGAGCATTTTGTAATGACAGCAACATTCCCTATTGCTTTTCTGTGCTTTGTGCCCCTGGGCATCAGCTTATCTTTGAAAAATGCCATGAAGAAGAGTGTCAATGGGCTCCTTTGCCCTTGAGTACTTTGAGTGTTGAAATGTTGAGAAAAGAAATGGTGTCAATTTGAATGTGGGCATATAGGGAGGGTCATGGTATCGAAGGAATCAGACTCTCCCCACATCCAGCCCGACTTAAAACTCAGACCTTGGAGCAATATACTGAACCCGAATGGACCTCTGAAGTAGAAAAATGGCGATCCATTCATCCCCTGTTCCTAAATTGGGCACTTAAATACATGAGTTGGAAGCAGCATTATGTGTGAAGAGAACTTTGCGAAGAGAACCTTTCTCTTCAAAGACATGAATGACAAGAGCATGCATGGCAATCTAGCGGCTACGTCGACAAAGGTTCTATAACTTTGAGCAAGAGAAGCCCTGCCTACCACTCAATGAGTGGATAAAAGTGTTCTAAAGCATGGTAAATATGAGTGAATACTAAATAGTAGTGGACTGTAATGATGAGGCAGTTCTCTCACCTGTGGCCACTCCCTTTGCAGGACAACTAGTCCCTCACATCCTCCCTTTTACACAGACATCCATCCACTGATGAAGGGGTCAACCATGCACAGAAACGGGCAGCTTATCCCAGGCAGACAGCCCGCTCTACTTCCTGAGTCACCACCAGTCCTACAACCCCTCTCTTTTCTCCCAGCCAACTGACTAATCCAAAGAACGAGACAGGACAAGCTGTCTCTAACGTCATTTCACCTTTCAAAATACCGTGCCAAGCCGAAGTTTCTCTGCAACAGAAAAGGGAAAGGCTGGGCAAATGTGTGATAGCATTTGAATAATGTACTCTTGTTGTTATTCCCTGGGTTGTGTTTGATTAGCATAACCGGTGGCGCACGGCACGGCACCGGCACGCCTCACACCCCCACGCAACAGCGTCTCTCATCCGTTTTCAAACACGCCGGCCCGTTCTGATAGCGCTGGCAACAGCGCTAGATTCCTTTGGAGAAAATAGTTGTTATTCAGTGGAGTCAAGACTCAAGACTCAAGACTCAAGTCAGAGTGCCTAACTGTTGAAGTGGAGAAAGAAGTTCTGTGGGGGAAAAAATCGATATCAAGAAAAACTCTCAACTAAACACTATGAACGCACACATTTATGAATTATGGAGTTGCCAACTTCATTATTTTATTGTTATTAGACTTGAATTAGTTTTGAGTATGCTGGCAGAAAATTGATGTTTCTTTAAATGTCTATTGCTTAATAATGTTAACGATAATGTGCACCAATAAGACACACATTAACATAAACATTTGATGTCTTTTAAATTCTCCCTAAGCCTATTAATTTATTTATAATGATCGACGTTGATCAATACTGCTTCTTGGACATTCATTTATTTTTAATGGGCTCCTTAGACCGGCTGCTTCAAGCACACACTAAAACACCAGCCATCCTACTGTGTATATTAAGTACATACAAATACACAAGCATTATTCTATTGGAAGAAATAGAGTTTCACCCAACACTTTTGTGTCCACATGATCAACTGGTCATCCTGTGAAACGTGAGCTCTATCCCGTTTCGGACATTTCTCCCATGTGTTGTGCTCTAATCCCTAAACCCACCCTGTTGCCTACATAATCCCCCCAGCGGATTAAAAATATGCATCCCACAGAATGAGAGCAGGTCTATAGGATAAAGATAAACAGGGGAACGAGGGGAGGGAGAGTTACGTAAAGGGAGAGAGAGAAATCAAGTATGAGAGAGAGACAGACAGAGAGAGAAATAAAGTATGAGAGAGACAAAGAGAGAGAAATCAAGTAGGAGAGAGAATGACAAAGAGAAATAAAGTATGAGAGACAGACAGACAGAGAGAGAAATAATGTATGAGAGAGAGACAGAGAGAAAGAGAAATAAAGTATGAAAGAGACAGAGAGAGAAATAAAGTATGAGAGAGACAGACAGAGAGAGAAATATAGTATGAGAGAGAGACAGACAGGGAGAGATAAATAAAGTATGAGAGAGACAGAACTACAGAGAGAGAGTGAGAGAGAGACAGAAAGGCAGAGAGAGAAATAAAATATGAGAGAGAGAGAGAGAGAGAGAGAGAGAGAGAGAGAGAGAGAGAGAGAGAGAGAGAGAGAGAGAGAGAGAGAGAGAGAGAGAGAGAGAGAGAGAAGCTATGCGAGCGAGACCGAGACAGGGTGTATGCCCGTTAGTCCCAGGATGGAACAGGAAGGTAATTTTGAAGCCTCACAGCAACCTCCTTCTATCTTTTCAGTGAGGCTGAATGGGGGAGACATCTCCTGGATGGGGAGACTTTTGTCCAGAGTTAGTGTATTCTCTTTAAGGTCAGCTGCTACTCAACCCACCCCAACACACAAAACACACACATACACACAACCCCACTCCGCCAGCCAGTGCCCCTGGGGGGGGGGGGGGGGGGGGGGGGGGGGGGGGGGGGGGGGCAGAAGTGCACCGGCAGTCCCTTAGGCCCCGCTACCAACAGCCCAGAGTAGTCACGACGCGCCCTCATGGTGATCCATGGAGTGCGGTTAGGTGTAACTTTAGTGCTTTATGTCTCGGCTAGCCTGCGTTTGGGCAGCAGCCAGACAATGCAAGGTGATGGAGAAAGACAAGACGCTGTTATCTTTCTGTTTTGAAGACAAGTACTACATTTAAAAAAGCTCAGCAGATTAAGCCTGTTTTCTGTACTGCCCAGTTTGTAGAACTGCAAAAGAATGCATGGAAAATACACAAAGTTCCAGGACATTCCAGGCATGGGTTTCATTTTTCCAGAAAAGCACGCTAGAACAAATGGTTTTAATAATTAAGGCCCAGCATTACTTTATATGATCCGATATATTGAGCATAACTACTATATATTTAACTACCTCTAGAGTGGCAAAGCCCTTGGACAAAGCTCTTACTTTCACAGCAGGCTAACAATAGTAGTTTGTTGTCGGTGTCGACATAAAAGCTAACCGTGACAAATAAAACAACCACAACAACGGAAAAAAAAGAAAAAACATGACACCCACTGCAAATCCCCCTAAAGCATCCACACATTACCGTGGCAGCATCACTACCAGGCCTGCCATTAGGTAACCCAGACCCACTTTAGCCTCACAGCGAGACATCATTTTTTAGGAGGCTTTCCAACACTGCTTAGCTAGCCCCATGCTAGCAGCCATCAGCAGGCTTTTACTGTGCCAACCTCAATTTGGATATGGATTTCTTCTAGCCGCTGCGACAGCTACACAGGGGCACGGAAAAGCCCCATTTTCAAGCATTTACAGACGTTTATCCCGCACGGAGGCAATCAAGATGTAGCGAGATGATGTCTCCCGCTGTCGCCAGTACAGAAAAACAGAACTGAAATTGACTCATCGATTTAGCACAGTCAAATAAAAGTCAGAGAGCGACAGTACAAAAATATGAAATGTATTGTGTGCAAATTGACACTCATGTATAAGGAACGAATGAATGAATGAACGAGCCCTTTTTTGATCTGCTTGTATGCCTGTGTATGTCTTTTATGTAGTGGTGTATCTGTTGTGTGGCCTTTGCATCTTAGGAAAAGGCCACACAACACCCCAGCTCCAGCTGGGGTGAGAGGCTGGCTCTATCACCATGAAGTGCGGGAGAGGCTTAAAAGGGAGAGCCCTAATGTGGTTTACTATGGAGGAAGGTGATTTGGGCGAGAAGGTGACTCCCACAAACACACACACACACACACACACACACTCGCACACCACACACAAAGGGGAAGCACGAATACGCAGTTAAAGACAAGAAGGTCTGACAAGCTAACTCGTTTTTCAATAGTAAGATGAAATGAGATTAGGTTTCAGACTGAGACTGGACATAATGGCGTTATACTGTCTCGTGGTCAAAGCTCAGAGTCTATTAGAGGTTATTATGGTAATATTCCCCATGTCCTGACAGCCCTATCTAGTCTGCCCCTTCTATTATCTCCGATCACAAGACCTGCAGCTTTAAGTGTGTGCACATGTAATCACAAACATGTACAAAAAATGTGTACACTGTTATTACAGTGTCTATCATACATGACAGCGTATACAAGGTCGTAATCAACCTGCCATTGCCATGTATCTGTTATGTACGTTATACTAGGATTTCCTATCATGATAACTGTGAGAGAAAGACAGAGAGATGGGATGTAAAGGGGAATCAGCCTTCTGTTTGGATGTCTCTCTCTCTCTCTCACTCACACACACACACACACACACACACACACACACACACACACACACACACACACACACACACACACACACACACACACACACACACACACACACACACACATACACACCACACACACAGAAGTGTGGTGTTTGATCAATGGAAATGTGCAGAGTGGTGCACCGTGGCAAGCGAGGTCAACATTGTCCTTCACTCCCTAGATAGAGGACAGGGTGGTCCACTGAACATCAACCACAAACACACACACACACACACACACACACACACACACACACACACACACACACACACACACACACACACACACACACACACACACACACACACACACACACACACACACACACACACACACACAGACACACATGCAAAGACAGACATAAATAACCTTGCATTTTAGGCTTTCATAACCAGCGAGACAACTTTTGACGCATAAAATGACATTGCCCCTGCTTTTAAATGTAAATCAATATAGATTTGTGATTATTTAAAGCATACATTAATCCACAAAAGTGATGAAGAGTGAGTCAGAACAATAGGAAGATTTAAAAACTTCAAAATGAATGAGTTAGTTCTTAATGAATTTGCATCTATCACTGTCTGTCCGTGACCAGAAATGGACTCCAATGGAATCCAGGCGCCCATTGTTTGTGAGGTAAAGTGTGGTAAACACAACTCCTTCGATTGGCTTCAGTTTCTCGCCACTCAGTAAATTTTTGGTCATCCCAGAGTCTGACGTGACGATTTTCATGTCATGGAGGACGTGAGGACGTCCATACAGTCCGCAAAACCCTCCAAAATGCCCACCTACTGCTCTCGTCTAGCAGTGCCGGAAGAAACAATTGACTGCTGGATTTCAACCGACTTTAAGTGAAACACAACATTCCTGTTTGGTCCCCCGCCCCGCCCCCACCCTCGTCCCCTGTTTCAGAGTCCCGAATTGCAAGGGGTTTCACAGCTTTTGGAGGGCACTGTGTCAGTTCAATCAACGTACACATTGCCGATTAAAACCGTGGTCAACTGCTGCATGTCCTCCCCTCTATATCACATACCTTCTTCTCTATCTCACTCTATAATAAAAAGCATTAAAAATGCAAAAATGAAGCTTCAAGAGTGTATGGAGCTGTCATGGAGCTGTTGTTATTGTAACAACCGAATGGCCAAATGTGCCAGTGGAGATCCACGAAAAAAGCTAATTTGGAATATAGTTCATCCTGCAGCGTTGCCGCGTCTCACCGGTGGGTCACACTCTATTAAAGGCTCAGTTAAGCAGCGTTAATGTGATGCTTGCCGTGGACCTAGCATATGCATGACGCCAAAGGAGTTCTCCCTTCCCCTTCCAATCCCCCACCTTTCTCTGCATTGTACACAGTAAAAGGTTTTCTTTGTGTGTTTTTTCTACAGGTTCTGCCAGAGGAGCCTAAATTCCTATCGACCCTTCAGTTTTTCTTTCTTTTCCTTCTTTATAATCCTACCGTTTCTACCTTTGCTAAGATTAGTCGTTGAGACTGGTGCACAAGTAGTCGCTAATAGGCATCACGACGCAAAGCTTCCTGCACTCAATGCTGGAGCACGAATCGGATTGCATACCTCGACCTGCTCACTGCTAATCCACTAGGCAAGGCAAGGCAAGGCAACTTTATTTATATAGCACTTTTCATACACAAGGCAGACTCAAAGTGCTTCACATATAAACATTGTCATACAATAAAATAAAATAAAATAATAGATAAGTAAAAGAAAAACATATGCAAAGAAATGGTTAATATAGAAAAAGGCATTTTAGTATTAAAAAAAATAAAGAAAATAAAGGCAAAGTTAAAAAAGCTTTTTAGAAAGTGCAATGTATTTAAGATTTTAGCAGAAAGCTATAGCAAACATAAAAGTCTTCAGTCTTGTTTTAAAGGTGCTCAGAGTTGGGGCAAGTCTTAAATCCTCTGGGAGTTTATTCCAGCTATTTGTTGCATAGTAACTAAATCCTGCTTTCCCATGTTTTGTGTTTACTCTGGGGATAATTAACAGATTGGTCTCAGAGGATCTTAGTGGTCTAGAAGGCTGATGTAGTGGAAGCATATCAGTTAAATATTTTGGGCCTAAACCATGTAGGGATTTATAGGTTAGCAACATGATTTTAAAATCAATTCTCTGACCTACAGGAAGCCAATGTAACGATTTCAGAATTGGTGTAATATGATCAAATCTTTTGGTCTTTGTTAGAACTCTAGCAGCAGCATTCTGAACAAGCTGAAGCTTCCTCAGAGTTTGTTTTGGAAGACCTGTGAGGAGACCATTGCAGTAATCAAGCTTACTAGTGATAAAGGCATGTACAAGTTTTTGTAAGTCTTCGGTGGACATGAGCCCTCTAAGTCTTGCTACATTTTTAAGGTGATAATATGCCGATTTTGTAACTGATTTGATGTGACTGTCAAAATGTAAATCTGAATCCATGATAACCCCTAGATTTCTGGCTTTGATTGAGGTTTTCAGGGACAGAGAGTGAAGGTGTTGGGTTACTTTAAGCCTTTCCGTTTTAGGACCAAATACAATTATCTCTGTTTTGTCCTCATTTAGTTGAAGGAAATTTCGGCACATCCATTCCTTCACTTGCTCAATGCACTGGCACAGCAGATCTATGGGCCGATAGTCATTTGGTGATAGCGATACATAGATTTGCGTGTCATCAGCATAGCAATGATGGTCAATATTGTTATTTTGCATGATTTGCCCTAGTGGGAGCATGTAGATGTTGAATAAAGAGGGTCCTAAGATCGAACCTTGTGGGACTCCACATGTCACGTTGGTTGATTCTGATACAAAGTCGCCAATGGAAACAAAGTAGTTCCTATTTTGTAGGTAGGACCTGAACCAATTTAAGACAGTGCCTGAAAGCCCCACCCAGTTTTCTAACCTTTCCAGAAGTAATGTATGGTCTACAGTGTCGAATGCAGCACTGAGGTCAAGTAGCATTAGTATTGAGGTTTTGCCAGAGTCTGTGTTAAGACGGATGTCGTTTACAACTTTAATAAGGGCGGTCTCAGTGCTGTGCAGGGGTCGAAATCCTGATTGGAAGGTGTCATAGCAACCAGTTGATGCCAGGAAGTGATTTAGTTGCTGGAGGACAACTTTCTCAATGATTTTACTTATGAAGGGTAGATTTGATATTGGTCTGTAGTTGTTAATAATAGAGGCATCTAGGCTCCGCTTTTTTAAAAGGGGTTTAATAACTGCAGTTTTCAAAGCTTTTGGGAACTTGCCTGACTGGAGAGAGTTGTTAACTATCTGCAATATGTCTACTGCTAGGCAGTCGAAAACATTCTTAAAGAGGTTGGTAGGTATAGTATCAAGGCAACAGGTGGATGGCTTTAGTTGTGTCACAGTTTCCACAAGATTTTGAGAGTCTATAACATTAAAGCATGCCATCCTTGCCACGTAATTTTTGCCTGAACAGGGTGGTAGTCCAACATTTTTGTTTGACGTGGAGATATTGATGGCGCGTCTGATACCTTCAATTTTATCAATATAAAAAGCTGCAAACTCATTGCATTTCTGCGTGGAATGGAGATCAGGTGGAATTTCTGTTGGGGGGTTGGTCAGTCTGTCAACAGTTGCAAATAGGGTTTTTGCATTATTAGTGTTGGTTTTAATGATATTGGAGAAAAATGTTTCTCTAGCATTTTTTAAGTCTAAATTGTAGGCACGGAGGCTCTCTTTATAGATATCATGGTGAATATGAAGTTTTGTTTTACGCCAGATGCGTTCAACCTTCCTGCATTCCTTTTTCTGTGCTGTTACAGAAGCAGCTTTTCTCCAGGGTGCCTTTTGCTTTCCAGAAATCGTTTTAACCTTATAAGGTGCAATGACATCTATGACTTTCAAAATTTTCAAATTAAAGTTTTCTACAAGATCATCAGCAGTACATGGGTTTAGAGGTGGTAGCAAGGAGATGGCCTTTTTAAAAAGTATATTAGAATCTTCATTGATATACCGTTTTTTGACAGTGTTTGATTTTGTCTGTATGTCGGGAATAAAAGATATGTTAAAGAAAACACAAAAGTGGTCAGACAAGGAAGGATCAGTCACAGAGAGATCAGAAACATTGAGGCCCTTTGTGATAACCAGGTCTAGAGTGTGCCCCTTGCAATGAGTAGCCTCTTTCACATGTTGAGACAGTTCAAATGTGTCCAAAATGGTAAAAAGTTTTTTTGCACACTTGTCATTCAAATCATCAGTATGAAAATTGAAGTCACCAGTTATAACTAGACAGTCAAATTCTGTGGAGATGCTAGACAATAATTCTGTGAATTCATCGAAAAAATTTGCAGAATATGTGGGTGGCCTGTAAATAATTAATAGGAGAACTCTGGGGGAGCATTTCAATACAGCACTAAGGTATTCGAACGATGGAAAATCCCCAAATAACATCTGTTTCCCCTGAAATACATTTTTAAATATAGCAGCAACCCCTCCACCTCTTTTTCCAGATCTACATGCATCAAAAAAGTTATAGTCGGGAGGAGCTGTCTCTATCAGAACGGTTGCACTGTTATTTTGTTCCAGCCATGTTTCAGTTAAAAACATAAAATCCAGTTTGGAAGTGTTAATAAAATCATTAACTAAAAATGATTTGTTATTAAGAGACCTCACATTAAGTAGAGCCATCCTGATGGTGCTGTTGATAGGCTTTAAGGTTGTTTTTTGTTTGGAGGCAATAGATATGAGATTTGTGAGGTTAGCAGTGTGTCTAAGTTTCCCTTTGTTTACTCTCTTAGTGGTGACAGCATGAATGCGAAAGTTGCCCTGCTTTGACGTAGGCAACCTTGGGTTCAGCAGATTATGAGAAACTTCCTTTATACTGTGTCTACGGCTGAACCCTTTTTTGTCTCAGTAATACTCAGGACTACTATCGGGGCGGGGGCGGGGCGCCGTCCTCCTGGGTGTTAGCAGTGTTAGCAGCCTGCGGCCATGACGTGGCGATGCTATCATTGACACAGATGCAAGTTTGATGCCAGCATGTTCCAGTTTCTTAAATTCGGCTGGAAAATCGCAAAGGGAGACATCGGAGCTGGAGTTGTTGTTGTGGCTATGGGAGAGATGAGGCTGGAGGTCATCATCGATGGGGGAATGCAGAGGAGGGGGGTGGCCGTTCCTCGCCAAGCCAGCATCAGCGATGGGGGAGGGCACAGTGTTGATGGCGTCGGGCAGGCTGTTGTCTCTCTTCAAGGTCTGTGGGCTGTCTGCTATCTGTGTGTCCGATAGTGGCAGAGTAGTTGTGTGGGGGAGGCTGTAGTCTCGCTTCTTCTCAACCTGTGCTCTGATTGTGGCCTGTGCGTCAGACCATGGCAAGATTGTGGCCTGTGCGTAAAGCGAGAAGAGTAGATTGTCACTCAACAGTTTTGAGCCTAACCTGTTTGGGTGTAGGCCATCTGCTCTGAAAAGATATTTGCGCCCCCAGAATAAGTTGAAATTGTCAATAAAGTCCCTTCCTCTTTCATTGCAGACTCTGGAAAGCCATGTATTCAGTGCAAGTAGACGACTGAATCTGTTTATTCCCCTGTCAACAGTTGGTATGGGTCCACTGATGGAAGACTTGATGTGTATTTTGTCCAGTGTATCCAATAGATCAGTGTAATCCCTCTTCAGAAGTTCTGACTGTTCTCTTTGAATATCATTAAATCCTGCATGCACAACAATCTGTGAGATTTTGGGGTTTTCCAATATGATTTTGGCTAGTTTATGGTTGATATTACTAACCATTCCATATGGGAAGATGCATGTTTTGATCTTCTTACCGGTTATATCCTTGATAGTTGAGTCTCCTATAATCAGAGTGTCTGGTTCATCTGCTTTCTCTGAGATGGGCCCTTGTTGGACGGTGGCAGACACATGCGCAGCCCGCCTCCGTGGCGACTGGTTGTTCCGTTTCTGTCCGCACTGTCCGTCCGGACGCATCTCGGGGCTCAGGGGTGCATCGGTGGCAGGCGCGTTCGTGGACTCTTGAAGTGGCAGGAACCGGTTCTTCAGTGGCAGGGTTGATTTGAGTAACGGGCTAATCCGGCTGATAACTTTAGCTTTGGGTAGCTTAGCATTTGGTGTTGAGTGAACTTGTTGATTTACTTTGGTATGTTGCTTTGGCTTAGCGCCGACTCTGTTCCAGTGAGACGCAGCTGGAACAGTCTCTCTCATGTCCAGCTTCGGGAAGGATACAGTGTAGCTTTGATCATCTTGCTGTATCTGAGTGAGCTCAGCGAACTCACCCATCGGCACTGTATCCTGTGATAGTCCTTTGCATTTTTCTACTGCTGCTAGTCTCGTTTCAATTAAAGCCAATGTCTGTTTCAGTTTGGAGATATCCGAATACAGAGGCATGTTGGCGATAGGAAAGTCCAAGGCTTTTTCTGCGGTCTGATCCGGGAGTAAAAAGTGCCAAAATGTATTGTTGAATCGAGCGATTGAGGACGACGGAAACAAACTATATACTGTTAGGTAAATAAAATAAGATAAAGTAGATCTGAACGATGAATTAAGTAGTTCTTTCCAATGCCCAGCGGAGCTTCGGGAAACATGACCTCTCTCTCCCATTTAATCATATATCAAGAAAACCATGAAGTTTTTTCCTTCGAGGCAACCTCAATCTGCCTTTTACCATTGGACAGGGACAAATCTAACTTTCATTGTACGCTTTACTGACAATTTAGTTTGACATAACAAACCCAAAAGACATGTCTTTTTGGCACCCAAAAAACTAAAACTAAATACACAATGGCCTAGCAATTGGCTCAGAAAGGTGTACGGTGCATATCACAAAGCAGGATTCAAGGGAAGGATAAATTAGCCTCTGTCTGTCTCAAAAGTTGTACATTACGGATGTAAAACATACCTCAGGCAGTTATAGAATAAACACAAGCTCCTGCTCCTCTGCCTATATTTAGAATAGAGCAGGTCACCTTGGCTTTTAAGACAGCTGTTTAGGCTACGAAAAACATCAGGATGGAGACTAGATTTGGAACTGCGTCACAGCAGGAAATTCTGCCCTCTCTGTGTGATTACGGCAATTAATTTAGCTGAAGTGTATCCACAAATGAAGACATTCATTCAGAAAACTCTGATCACACAAGAGCCCATGTCTTTGTCAAACAACAAAACAGGCCTTTGCAAGCGCTCACACACATTCATCGACGCGCACACACACACACACAACCAAACGCACACAAACACATAAACACACAAACACATTTGCTCACACTAGAACACACACACACACATCTGTGCACACACATGCATATACACACACACACACACACACACACACACACACACACACACAGACACACACACACACACACACACACACACACACACACACACACACACACACACACACACACACACACACACACACACACACACACACACACACAAACAAACACAAACATGCACACACACATACACACAGCATTTCCAACACATTTTCAACACATCTTACATGACAGATGCACAGACAGGAGCTAAGCCGCACTAAGGAGGTTCATCAATCATGTTTGGATGAAAGAGTACTCCACCTTGTAACAAACAGCAGTGGGATTTAATTTGCAGGACCAAATCTTTCAGTGTCTGCCATTGCCATTGCAGCTATCCATGCGGCGCAATAGCGATCATGGTGCTTTGCAATCAAGCTTCTCGTCCAATTTGTCCATCAGCACAGCAAAAAACATTTTTAATGGTCATGTCTATGAAAAGACAAACTTTGCTAAAGAAGGCGAGTTAATCGGTAGCTATGCTTTTGGCTTGCACTCTCATGTGTATCAAACCGTCCCTCAGCAAACTATAATTTGTTATTGAAGATTATAATTCTTTGCGCTCCCCTCATGTGGAAGTAATGGACTTTGCCATTTTCAGCTCCTGCCTCGGAAACAGAAAGCCACCTGAAAGATGGGCGGCCGAAGCCTGCCACATAGCTTATGATGGCATCGGCCCTGTGCTACGGTAGATATGGAAATACACTTGAAGTCTATCACTCCCAGCGGGACCAAAATGGCCAGGCCGGGCTCCGGAGGAAGGAGGACAGATAGTCTTATCCCCGCAGCCCTCCCCCCCCCCCCACTGGAGGGGATGGCCAAGTCACAAAACACAAAGAAAAAAAACGCCACATGCACTTATTTTCAATGCAAACCAAAGTGAAGGCTCCATGCGCTTCGCATGGACCTAATGATTCATGCAAAACCACACGCGTCGCACCCACACGGGTGTTGCACGCACACACACACACAAAGACACACACACACACACAGACACACACACACACACACACACACACACACACACACACACACACACACGTATTCAGTGTGCCTCTGTCAGGATGCCGCAGGTCATTACCTCCTGGATGAACCTCAACCAGCAGCAGCAGCCAGGAGGGAGGTGGCAGGGATGGATAGAGACAAACACATGGAGCGATGGAACTTGGACGAGATAGACGGATAGATTAGAGGGCCAATTCTCTCCATAAATCGACTGTATTATCTTTCTGGGGGGGGCGACGGGGTGGGTGGGACGAGGGGGACGGTACAGGGGGGGGGGGGGGTTGTTGTGGTGTTTAGAGAGATCAATGGCATCCATCTACAAAAGACAATTAGGCCCAATCCCATTTCTACCCCTTACCCCTTCCCCTTATCCCTTCCCCTTACCCCTCCCCCTTACCCCTCCCCCTTACCCCTTCCCCTTACCCCTCCCCCTTACCCCTCCCCCTTACCCCTTCCCCTTACCCCTTCAAAACAAGGGGAAGGGGTAGAAATGGGATTGGGCCTTAATGTTGCAGTCAGGGTGATGCCTGCTATGCAAGAATACCCCGATGTAGGAAGGGGGGAAGGGTAAACAACAACAAAGAATCCGAGACCCGATACATCATCATCGCTCTCGTTCGTGTTCCCCGGAGTCTGCGCTAAGTATGCAAGAAAGAAGAGAGAAATAAGTCACAAAGGCACTTGTCTGACAATCACGTACTGTCCAATTAATCGGCAGACGAAACACCCTGACAACATATCTTGACTGAGCAGCCTGTCTGACTTTGTCAATTCGACCCGAATGTATTACATGTTTGATCATGGGAAAGGTGTGTGCATGTGAGTGTGAGTATATGTGTTTTTCTGTGTTTTTCTGTGTCTTTGTGTGTGTGTGTGTGTGTGTGTGTGTGTGTGTGTGTGTGTGTGTGTGTGTGTGTGTGTGTGTGTGTGTGTGGTGTGTGTGTGTGTGTGTGTGTTTGTGCGTGTGTGTTTGGGCAGGTATATCCGCAAGCCTTTCTCCTTAAATCCCTTACGCAGTAACAAATAGAGGTGTGTGTGTTTGTGTGTGTGTGTGTGTGTGTGTGTGTGTGTGTGTGTGTGTGTGTGTGTGTGTGTGTGTGTGTGTGTGTGTGTGTGTGTGTGTGTGTGTGTGTGTGTGTGTGTGGGGGTGTGTGTTTGTGTGTGTGTGTGTGTGTGTGTGAATGTTTATTTGTGGGCACATGTGTCCGTAAGCTTTTTCTCCTTAAATCCCTTACACCGTCACAAGCAGAGGTGTGTGTGTGCATGTGAGTGTGTATTTGTGTGTGTGTGTGTGTGTGTGTGTGTGTGTGTGCATGTGTGTGTGTATGTGAGTGTATGTGTATTTTGGACCTGTGCAGTGGTGCGAAAGAAGGAGCTGAGAAGTTGTGATTGAAGAAGTGGCGTGTGAATTGCGGTGACTCAGGTGTTTACACCGCAGGAGAAAAAAGAAGCACCTGATTCCAGTCAAGTGGAGACAGGGGCAAGAAGTAGAAAATAGGGAAACATAAGAAAATAGGTCCGCTCAAAAGAGTGCATTTAGGCTGGTGTGGAGGTTCTTTGAGCAGGCAATTGGCTGTCTAATTACCAGGTAGAGGCCAATGAGGCGAGGGGGGAAGGGAATAGGAGGAGGAGGAGAGAGAAGTGAGAAAAGATGAGGTAAGACAACTGTAATAAACGTAAGACTCTCACAATGAACGCACAACATACAAAGGTGGATACAGACGGACGGACTGTTGCTTAAGAACACAAATGACACATTACCAAATGATTTAGTTGGGTCTCGGTGTCAAACCAGCCTGTGATTGGCTGAGCCCACGTGCAATCACCACGGCCGCAAAACAATTAACACGAGAAGCACAGGGCCATTTCTTAGAAGTCTTGTGTTCACTCTGTCTCTCTCTCTCTCTTTCGCCCTCTCTTTTGGCTCGTCTTTCCCTCTGCTCAACCACTCTCATCAATCTCTCTCGGAGGAAAACATTGCAGCATGGTTGTTCTCCTAAGATCTCCATGTTTTGAGTTTTGAATTGTACCGGTGGATCCCCGGGACGAAGCAGGCTAAGCCCCATTGATGCTCAGCAACCTCGGCATGTTTGCTTGACTTTGTGGGGCTTCAGCGACCTTCTATTAAGTCCATCAGCGTTCTATTTCTGACCTTTGTTTTATCGGAATCCCACGATATATATTGTGTGTCTCTATTCCCTTATCCCTTCAATCCCGCGGTGTGTTTGGGTTTACTCATAGTGACGAGAGCCAACTGAAAAGCGAATATCATTAGTACATCCATCCAGCCCCCACCACGCAGCTGAATCCCTTC
>NC_044055.1:8720651-8733151 GCF_902167405.1 Gadus morhua | reverse complement strand
ATATAGCCAGAGAGAGAGAGAGAGAGAGAGAGAGAGAGAGAGAGGGGGAGAGAGAGAGAGAGAGAGCTAGGGACACAGGGAGAAAGATCATGTAGCCAGAGAGGGAGAGAGAGAGAGAGAGAGAGAGAGAGAGAGAGAGAGAGAGAGAGAGAGAGAGAGAGAGAGAGAGAGAGGGGGAGATAGAGAGAGAGAGCTAGGGACACAGGGAGAAAGATCATGTAGCCAGAGAGGGAGAGAGAGAGAGAGAGAGAGAGAGAGAGAGAGAGAGAGAGAGAGAGAGAGAGAGAGAGAGAGAGAGAGAGAGAGAGAGAGAGAGAGAGAGAGAGAGAGAGAGAGAGAGAGAAATCTAGGGTCACAGAGAGAGAGGGAGGGGCAGAGAGCCTGACAGCTAGAAACACAGAGAGAGGGAAAGAAAGAGAGAGAACAAGAGACAGAGGAAAAGAGAGAAAGAGCGATAGACAGAGGGACAAGGAGCAGAGAATCGGGGGCCATTATAAACAGCTAGCTCTACAATTTTCAGTGATTACCCTCTGTGCCAGAAAGGAGCACCACTCAAGTGTCGATCAATCTTACCTACTAGGAATCCCATTCATCAATACCAAATTCTGCAAACCGAAAAATACAAGTGGGACCCAAGTAAAACCATAAATCCGTTTTTCTTCTTTTATATTTTCAGTTGCCTTGCTTAAATCTTGTGGAACTGAGGGGTTTGTGGGATTTACTTCAACAGCACTGCACTTCAAACATGAATTCGCTAATTCTGGCACCTGCCGTGCCAGGTGCGAACAGAGCAGGTCTCCCATGTAGTTGTATTTATTTCTCACTATTCAAAGCAACGGCTGCAGGCTTGAAGACGTGTTTACTCCGTATTGAGAAGCGGAGAGCCAGGTGCCCTTTCAAGTATAAGAGACGATTCATTCATTGACCAGGGATTTGGCAGGCTTCTTTGACAGTGCAGAAGAAAAAAGACAGCTTTTTACACAATTCCAACAGTTTTTATTCGTTGTCATCGTTTTCTAGGAATCTGGCATCTTAATAAAGCCACAAATTTGAGGGATTCCTTTTTTTTATTACTTCGACACAGCTCTACACCAGGCAGGTTCAGAAACAATACACTTAGGCTTAAATAATCCATTTAGAGCGGAGACATTGATAAATCCTTAGTTTGACGGCTTGTAAACAGATCTACTTGATAAAAAATAAGTCAATAGAAGGGCTGATTTCCCCAGAGCACCCTGCGACATTCTCGACAGAGCTGAACAAATGAGACTTTAATATTAAAATAGATAGTATCCCACCAATGGAAAGTTTGTTTGATTCGAGTGGTTTGGCATACACGTTTTGTTGAAAGGCCCCATAAGGACTTCAGCATTACGCTTTATTTAAAGAAACATAGGCTTAACAAGCAAGTAATTGTCTGAAGATAGAAAATTGGCAAAGAACAATTAATTCATTATACGATAATGACTCCAAATGCTACTCACTTGGTAAAAACAATTTACAGAGCGCAGAACGGGGGAACATTTATTTTTGAAAATATTGAATTGTACTTCGTTTTGCTCCAGCATTTAGCAGTGCAGCATGGAAACAAGGGGGCTCATGGGTAATTTCGTTTTCACTCCACGTATGACTGCCAGTTTAATCAAAACATTATGTGCCGTTGTTAGCTAACAATGTGTGTGTGTGTGTGTGTGTCTGTTTTGCGGTGGGGTTCGCACTCAAGAGTAGTTGAGAGGAGGCTGGTAGTTTGCAGGGTGGGCGCCCAGGTGGGCCTCACAGCATCAGGACTTACCTCTGTGACGTCTTCTTGTACTTCCTCCTGTGGGAGAGAGTGACAGGGTAAACGGAGGGCGCAGTGGTGGACAGCTGTGTATGGTACATAGAACGGGTTGCTTCTAGCACAGCTGTTCTAGTACTTACTACCTGCTTTGCATTGGTTAACATGCATACTGTCTGAATTACCGTCCTCTTATTTGTGACTCAAGTGCCTTTTACGATGATGCACAAAAAAACCGCATCTTTCATTCAGACGAACGGTGAGAGTGATGTAATGATCGGACAAGAGGAAAGACGAAGACAAAACAATAACCGACACACATGCACACAAACGCACGCACGTGCGCACACACAGACTCACACAGCATGACATGCACATTACAAAACATTACAACTTTTGAACCTTAACATACCCACACTTTCCACAGAGATATCAGCACAGTTTTAAAAGCCGCTTAGACATGAGTGTTTTATCAACAAAAACACATGCACATTACACACACACACACACACACACACACACACACACACACACACACACACACACACACACACACACACACACACACACACACACGCATACACACACACATATGCAGATACATAAAAGCCCCACATTAGTGGCCTTGTGAGTGTTTGCATACATTTACATTCTAGTCTCACAGAGTTCTCACCACTTAGCCTGATTGCCTTCTCATATGTCTACCCATCTGTCGAGGAGCTCTGCACAAAACTGCTCGCCCAGGATCGCCACTCCTCTGGTATTACATTTAAATAATTCTTTACCGCAACGTGGGAAATGACCCTCCACATTTGAGGAGGATATAGATTGTTTTTGAGTCCATTAAGGTAATCAAATCGGATATGGGTCAACCTGTTAATGGCAGCACTGAGTCTTTGCAGGCAGTCAATGAAATTAGCTTTCCTAGTTGCTTCACTTTCTGCTCATAAAATGGGATATGTCGAAGGTGGGTAAAAGTGGCGAGTGAAAAGTAGGATTAAAAGAGAGAAGCAAAGATAAATACAAGTACAGCAACAGAGAGGTGAGGTACTAACAAGATTCAAAAGAGAGTCGTCAGTGCTCCCGGACACCATATGTCCTCTCTCAATCTCTATGTTTATTCTCTCAATCTCTCCAATAAGATATCAACCCCCCTCCCCCCCACCCACAATTCCTCTCTCTCTCTCTCTCTCTCTCTCTCTCTCTCTCTCTCTCTCTCTCTCTCTCTCTCTCTCTCTCTCTCTCTCTCTCTCTCTCTCTCTCACTCACTCGTTGGGAGCCCGAGCCCAACAAGTTGCTTTTTACTACGTTAATGTGCGTGTCAACAGCGCAGGGCTACTGCTAATTAGCGAGCTCCCCCGCTAAATTCTGGGCATAATGAGGAAGTGTGGTATGAGAAAGAGAGTCTGCCACTGCATAATTCCATTTCAGCGAGCGGAGCATTCAAAGGAAATAATTTAATAATGCACCCGACCCCCCACCTCACCCGCCAGCCCTCCCTGCCTCCCACCCTCCCGACGTTAGCGATATTTAACAATGTTAGGGGACGGCTGTACCAATTAGGTATGTCACTAGCTCTTTAATAATAACATCTGGTGGCGCTTCCTGGGATCTATATGCAGTTCAGACATAGGCTTGGGGTTGCATTTCTAAGCAACCAGACGTATACACAGCCATTCAAAGAAGATGAATGCACATAACCAGCACCCCCTTTCATCAGCTATATGTGAATTATATTTGATAATAAAAATTAGGGGGGGGGGGCAGGGTTGGATGGGTGTATCCATCCACAGATGAGAGAGACAGAGGGAGAGAGAGAGAGAGAGAGAGAGAGAGAGAGAGAGAGAGAGAGAGAGAGAGAGAGAGAGAGAGAGAGAGAGGCCAAGGTATGATCCATAGCCATCCATTTTATGAATATAAAGACACAGAGGTCATTTGCCAAAGGGTTTATAAGGATTAAAGGCAGTTGGCCCCTAGAATGTGTGGGAGTCACCAAGCATTAGACAACATCAGGTCTAGGGTTTGAGGTTTGGCATAAAAAGGAAAAAATAGACTACGTCTGTTTTACTCTCCTACTTTCTATGTGCATGTGGGTGGCTGTGCATGTGAATCATGCAACACTACTTTCATTACGGATAAAACCCTCTACTCTCGTAATAATGATCCTCCACACACGCACATACACATCGACAAATTGTCTTTGCCTGTTACACACAACATACAAGCAGCTCTCGAAGCATGCGTGTAAACAAAGGCCAAAGCGCTCTCTCTCTCTCTCTCTCTCTCTCTCTCTCTCTCTCTCTCTCTCTCTCAGACCGAGGCTCTTTGGAAGATTAAAGGCTGATGTGATCCCTGACGCACCCCAGGAGCCCCTACAACCAGCAGGTACTCTATTTCAACCTGCCACATGGCTCAATGCCAAAACACCCACTGCATAGCATGGATGTAGCATTGGAAATTGAAGTTCTTACAAAAAAACAGAAAAGTAAAATGGTAATGCACACACCAATGGTAAAATGGTTACGCACACACCAATATGCACACACACACACACACACACACACACACACACACACACACACACACACACACACACACACACACACACACACACACACACACACACACACACACACAGACAGACAGACAGACAGACAGACAGACAGACAGACAGACAGACAGACAGACAGACAGACAGACAGACAGACACACACACACACACATATATATATCTACACACACAAATTCATGCAAGAATGCACACACAATGCAAGAGCAGCAACACAAGCAGAGACAGAAAGGCACACAGATGAGAGGGGATAAACGATAAGGGAGAACACAGGAGCAGAGAACGGGATGGGGAGCGTGGGGGAGGAATGAACTGCGGGAAAGAAAGGAGAACGGTCCACCCCGTTGTTCACACTCTCCCTACGTCGCTGCCTCACTCTTTTCTTCTCTTTTGCAGGAGGAAATTGCATTTCATTCAGTCCTCCAGCCACAACAATGGAGCAAGAAATGTCAGAGGAGCATAAGTACTGCCGCCACTGATTTCCTTCTCTTTCTGAGTAACAACGAAACAAGAAGCCAATGAATATCAAATATCCCATTGGCCCTGCAGACGGGTCGCTGGGGAATGGCGATGGGTTTAGCAGTTCCGAAATACCAATTATCAATTCAGGCATGTTAATAAGAATGTGTTTTCGATGATTTAAAGTTGGATAGAAACAGAAAATCTGGAGGAATTGTGAATGAATGAATATGAAGGACTTATGAAAGAGGAATAGAAATGAGGGAATATTGAAAGAAACAAAGAGAAAATAGACACACTGGTAGGAAAACACACACTGAACACAGACATAGAGCTGGAATAATGTAAACACACACTGGTGAACACTACGATGTAGAGCTGAAATAATATATACACCGTCACCATACACCTCTTAAACTAACAGGAAGCCATCAGCTATCATCTCGATATGATAATAAGTGTCTCTGCAGCGATGTTAAATAGCAGGTGCTATCTATTTACTGAAGCAAAAGACCGACTGCAGCTTGGAGATTTTCAAGTCATTTCATCAACGTAATCATAATTTCTATTGAAACATGTCACATTTCTCTTTCATCCTTTAGCCTGTCCCTGCACTATACAATTAACACTTCAATTTGTGTGTGTGTTTGTGTGTGTGTGTTTGTGTGTGTGTGTGTGTGTGTGTGTGTGTGTGTGTGTGTGTGTGTGTGTGTGTGTGTGTGTGTGTGTGTGTGTGTGTGTGTGTGTGTGTGTGTGTGTGTGTGTGTGTGTGTGTGTGTGTGTGTGTGTGTGTGAAGTTCATATCATATATTTTTGCATACACTACATAAACACATGTGGCACTAATACAATTTCATCATTGCCTTCTGCCTTCTCAAAGTATGCCAATCTAGGTTTAAAACACAACAAGCTACACACATACACACACCCGTCCACAGGCATCAGGCACACAAGCACGGAGGTATGCACACACACACGCATACACACAAGTATATTCATACAGTAATGAACACAGACACAGAAAATGAAAAATAACAAATGAACTGCACATACATGCAAACAAATATTTAGACATAAATGCACAAACAAACACATTGGCACGTGCCCACTCCCCCCAAACAGAGACAGAAATGCACAGACGCAACCTGATGCACAAACACTCATCCACTTGTTGAACGAGTAATCATAAAATTGGTTACTCACAGCCCATGAAGACGAAGCCAAATCTTCTCGATCTGTTCAGGCTGTAGGTATTTCAGAGACGTGCTTTCAAACTCCTCGATCTCTTTGGTAGGTGATTCCATCTTCGGAGGCTGGGGGGCAGTTCGGACGGGCCAAAAGAAAGTTAAAAGTGGAAACCTCGCTGGGGTGGTGGTGGAGCGATGCTGTGGAGCGACCGGTCACAATAAGAGTGCAACGCACTGTGCAGGGGAGGCAGGAGGCTGTCCTCTTGTCAACCTTCAAATTTGCATTGGCATCTGTGACAAACCCGGCATCATGTTGATGTTTCCTGTCACTCCGTCTACTTCTACTGTCCCCTGCTCCTGTCCACGGCTCCTCTTCTTGCTCTGCTTCTCTCTCCTCTTTGATCCACTGTTGCTCTGCGTGGTTCCTGGGAGCAGAGTGTGCATGTAACGCCGATGCTCAGCAGTGCCCTTTGCCTGGGCTTCAGTGGCTCTGACACCCGAGAGAGGCAAAACTAGCTCTCGCTTATGTCTCTCTCTCTCTCTCTCTCTCTCTCTCTCTCTCTCTCTCTCTCTCTCTCTCTCTCTCTCTCTCTCTCTCTCTCTCTCTCTCTCTCTCTCTCTCTCTCTCTCTTTCTCTTTCTCTCTCTGACTCTCTCCCTGTGTGTGTGTGTCCCTCTGTCGCTCTTTCTCTCTCTCTTTCTCTCTCGCTCACTCCTTTCCCTTGTGAGCGCAGGGGTCCTGGAGTCCTGCCATGCTCTGCCGGAGACGACCAGGATGCAGACGGCAGGGCAACGCAACCCTGGGATTAACGCCCCCCCCCCCCCACACACACACACACACACACACACACACTGTACCACCCTTACCCCACCACTCTCCCCGCCAGAGAGGAGAGGGGAGGGGGATGAGAGAGAGAGAGAGACAGAGAGAGAGAAAGAGAGAGAGAGAGAGAGAGAGAGAGAGAGAGAGAGAGAGAGAGAGAGAGAGAGAGAGAGAGGAGAGGGGAGGGGGATGAGAGAGAGAGAGAGAGAGAGAGAGAGAGAGAGAGAGAGAGAGAGAGAGACAGAGAGAGAGAGAGAGAGAGAGAGAGAGAGAGAGAGAGAGAGAGAGAGAGAGAGAGAGGAGGGACAGGCAGGGTTGGGGGATAGGGTGGAAAGTGAGGGGAGGGGGCTACGAGAGAAAGAGTGGGAGGAAGGAGGAGTCTGGTTAATCTCTCTCGGTTGTGTGTGTTTTTCCCTTCCCTTCCTCATGCGCAAGGGTGGAGACGGACGAGGGTAGGACAGAGGGGGGAAACAGAGCGTCCGTGGAGGACGGTAGCCCGTTAAAAAGGTGATTAGAAAGAGAAAGTGTCAGAAAGTGGATGCAGAGAAGTATTGACGACGACATGTTACTCTGAGTGCTTTCACTTCATGATTTTGTTTTAAACTCTGCAGTTGGAGTCAGCAACACAAATCTCTTGAAACATTCCTCTCCTTCCCTTTTAGTTTATTTTAAAATGAGTGAAACTGTGATTTTTTGGCACAGTAAGGATATAAGTATTGATTTGGTTTGAGATTGTTTGACCACAATTATATCATTCATTTAATTAAAATGACTGATTTCTTACACACACACAGATGTTCTGTGCGCCTTGCATCAGCGCCTTGCATCAGTCAACACACTCTCTCACAACCCATTCAACAACAAGCCTTAACGATACGGATGGTTTCATTCAATTTTAAATATTGAACAGGTAAACTCATTCAATAATAATAAAAAAATTAAATCATTTCCGTTTGTTCACAGGGGCAGTGGTTCTCAAACTATTACCAATACAAAATGAACCCCCTCAAAGATATATTGAAGATAGAGAGAGAGAGAGAGAGAGAGAGAGAGAGAGAGAGAGAGAGAGAGAGAGAGAGAGAGAGAGAGAGAGAGAGAGAGATCGATCGATCGATCGATAGATAGATAGATAGATAGATAGATAGGTACGTACGTACGTACGTGCGTGCGTGCGTGCATGCATGCATGCATACATACATACTGTACATACATACATACATACATACATACATACATACATACATACATACATACATACATACATACATACATACATACATACATACATACATACATACATACATACATGCATACATAGTAAGTTAGAGACCAAATATATATCTGTTATAGCTTTACGTTTTGGCTTTTAGAAATGATGCAAACCTTTGAAGAACCCCTAGGGGTACTGATACCCCTTCTTTCACCCTGGCTGGGTGCTGGGTTCAAACACCATCACAACTCCACTCACTCTCAATAACTCGATGGCATGTCTCCTCCTTCATCGTATCCTACGTCTTCCTTCTGCTCATCCTCCTCCCTCTTTGCCCCCAACCTCTCCCTTCTCCCAGCTTCCCTCCACTGTTGTTCAAGCCCTCTGAACAGCGGGGGGGGAACCCCAGTTGTCTCTTAATGTTGGCGTCTGTATGACTCAGTCAAGCTCTTTCTACTTTCCCTGCTCGACTGCTAGCTCTCAGAACCATATCCCCTATCTCCACACACATACACCGCCGCCACCACCACCACCGCCACCATCACCCCCGACACCACCCCAAGCAGAGGCACCACAACCCCAGGTCGTTCAATTACTTGATGCAGGAGGCAGGGGTAATGCCAGGGCAGTGCCTCAAAGTGGTTCCCTCTTTCATCTGCAGCGATGGACGCCTCCTCTATCAGCAGATAGATGCATTGTGTCAACGCACCACCATGCCTGCCAAAGATTCTCTCTCTCTTCCTCTCTCTCTCCCTCTCCCTTCATCTCTACCTTTCACCCTCTGCCTCTCTCACTCTTTCTCTCTCTGTCACTCCCTGCCTCCCCACTCTAATTTGCACTTCATCTTTTCTTTTCATTCCTCTTTTCCTTGCTCTCTAACTTCTACAGAGGCACGTAGAAAGGTGGTGTAGGTGGTGGTGGTGGTTGCTGGCGGGAGGCTGCAGGCAATGGCGCTTGAGTCCCGTGACATCGACGCATTTGGTGGTGTTGTGTTGTCCTGTGTTGTGTTGTGCTTTGCTTGGTGAGGTTGGATTGTGTTGCACGTTGTTTGTGCGTTATATTAGGTGTGTATACCACTTTTGTTTCTGAGAATAAAGGACCTTCCTTAAATTCCTACAAGAAGTTTTTTTGTGAGGTTACTTTGAATATATATATATGATCTCTAATATCAAAATGACCGATATAGTCTGTGTGAATGTATTGAAAGCTAATACCATTCTAGGCACTGCATACAAAGGCCCATTGAAAAGGTCAACCCCCAATTTGAACACGTTTGACATTTATGGTAAAATATACCTTTGAATTCAAATTAATCATATTTTGCATCCACATCATTCGGCTCTAGTATTTCCCAGAGGTGTTACCTGCAAGGTATTTGAGAGAACTTTGTGAGTTAAGACTATTGCCTGGAAGTAAAACTGTGTAAATTTGATTTTTTTTATTAATGACATTTCTTATCCAGAGTGTCTCTGGAGGTGAATCCTTCCTGTAACCATTAAGAGGCCCTTAATGAAAAAAGGAGGGAACCTTCAGGGTTCTCTGCTCAGCGAGGGTAATGTCTGGGTAAATGAAGAGTTGTAACAGAGGCCTGACCTTATTAAGTATCCATGACTCATGATAATGGTAAATGTGAACGTCTGTGTCATTTGACTCTGCCGTCGCCACCCCATTAAGAATTGAAATACTTAAGCTCCTCTGGAGCATAAGGGGAAGACAAGTTATCATGGGTAATGCCGTAAGATGTTATCCTGGGATATTACGGTGAGCCTCAAAGGTTCATTTAAAGGCTGCATATTGTGCATATTCTTTCTGATGGGAAGAGAAGATGGGATTATTTTATGGTTCATGTGTGCGTTGTGATTTGCTGTATTGTTCTGTCGGTTGTCTGTTTTTTGGGGTTATACACCTCGACTTTCCTTAAGAAATTAATATAATAAGAATGTACATTTTGTATCTATATATTATCTATACTTCTTGAACCCATTGTGCTGGAAATAAAAAATGGTAATGTATCGAAATATTAAATCTTGGGTTATCCAATCTCTTCTTATCCTATCATTATCTTCATCATCATCATCATCATCATCATCATCCTCTTTATACCCTGCCACCGGTTTCATCACTATAATTTTTCGACACTTTCCGGAAACAATTTTTCCAATGAGGCCCCCGGAAATAGCACGATCACGAATCTTTAGTGACGCACGGAAGGAATCTCCGTCTGAATATTTTAATTACATATCCAAATGATAAATGAAGAACCTGGCCAGAAATGGCACCAAGAATGAAGCCTAATTAGATTACCTGTCAGTGGGCACGGAGGAAACAACGTGGAGTGTTTGGAGAATTACTCGGAATATAAAGAGATACTTCACGCTCCCTCACCTCCTTGTCAAATTCCCAAAACCTCAGAGAAAATGAGGCTTCACAGTTAAGCCGAAATGTAAGAGGAATATTATCAACGGTGTGTTTGTAAGTGTATTGATCAAAGTGCCTGTGCTTGGTTTAAATTAATTGTACAAGCATAGCCGATTAATAAAGAGACTAAATACAGAGTGTAAAATATTATGTAGTTGTCTGCCAACAATCTTTGAAGCATTGTAAGCAAATACGTACGGTAGTGAGAGACTTATTATGCACGAGCACTGAGATACCGACACACACTCCCAGCTCCCACCCAACGCAACGAGCGAGAAAATTATTCTGTTCAATCATGTGCCAATATTAAAACACATGCTTGATTAATCACCACCGCGGATGGCAAAATATTAATTGGGTGTTTGAAAGAGATAAATTATGCTTTTGATGTAGACTCAGGCTAAGATACCTGTTGGAAAGTCTGCGACACCTGGTTACTCTGCACTGCTGTGTTTAAATTTACACACAGAAGCCAGCATACTAACCAGGCCGGATCCATTTGGAGGGGCATAAAAAATTCAAATCTCATTTGAATTTTGAGACAAGTCGATATGGATTTCAATGCGTCCAAATAGCAGTGTGCCTTCAGGTAATGACCACATTATGGTGGACGCCATCCATCACAAAATATGATTTCCATCTACATGTTGGTTCTATTTTCTCCCACAGCCTCTGAGCTGGCGAGGACGGAGAGCGGGCAGGCCTGGGGGGGTGGGGGGTCGTTGGAGGGCAGCACTATAAAACAGCTTCTATCCATTTATGGAGCATTGGTGGAGGGAAAATGACTTCAATGTGTGTGATGGGTTGGGGGGAGGGGGCAACCAATCTCCTTACTCACCAGAGAGATTCTCTGTGGGTCAGACGCCACGCACAGCAGACCAGGGTGAGCTGGAAAAGCCATCAGCTTTTAAGACACTGTTTTCTCTCATTTCTTCGTTTGGAATCACATGGGCTGTCCAGACCAATCACATGGGCTGTCCAGACCAATCCGACCAATCACAGCACCCCCTGAGGTTTAGATTATGCAACTAACACTGTGCCCTTGAATGTTGTCATGCTATGATTGATGCTACAACGATTAACACAGAAGACACTTCAGTAGGTTCCAGGTGTACGTGCAGTATATCATATGCATGTTTAAATTTATATTCATAGATATTTTATTTTTATTTATTTTATTCTTTTGACTTTTTAAAGGCTTTTTTGCATCTATGACAATTATTTGTATATCTGGTCAAAATTCTGACCTGTAAGATGGCATGCAATTTAGGTTAAACGAATACCAACACTTAAGACTATCATATTTTATCTATATTTAGTTTAGCATGAAATACAAAAAGCTGAAAGACTGAAATCAGAAGATTTATTAATTTCCTCCAACAAGATATTCACTATGTCCATCTTAAAAAGTGACCTTAATTTGACACCAACCATTAACATCTGCTAACGACTGCTACAATAAAGAGGAAGCTATTAACTGTATGCTGCAGCGCCCATGAATAAAAACGAAACCCCGGTTCAGCCTCAATATCATGAATGCCAAAAACAGAGGATTGTGATGACGATGACGCGGAAGTTCATAATGAGGATATTCCACGCTGTGATTTGCTCCGGGGGCAAGGCAAGGCCTTGGAACAAACAGCCGAGCCAACCTCTAGATGCTGTTCTCAAAAACTTTCGCTCCCCCCCCGGTATTATCACGACAAAGGGAGGCATGCTAAGTACTAGCTGCATCGCTAGAATAGAGTTACATCTCCATTGAAGACCAGAGGCTGGACTCACTAAGCATTGGAAGAGTGACTTTCCTTTCACATTGATATTCCGGTGTGTTAGTTGATGTCAAACGAGGACAGGAGGTTACATTTACAAAATAAATAGAGAGCTCCCGTAGGCTATTATCTACCACCTTGTTTACGCCATTAGCGGCAGCGCTATCGCAATGCTCACAGAAGGGGAGAGATTTAAATACTTGCCTTCCACAACATGCTAATATCCTCATTAATGTCTGTCGATGTTGTGTGTTAACAACACCAATATTCATTCATGGTTCACGGTTCA
>NC_044055.1:8510651-8715651 GCF_902167405.1 Gadus morhua | reverse complement strand
GTTATTAACGGCGTTAACGCAAACCAAATTTAACGGCGTTAAATTTTTTATCGCGCGATTAACGCAATTATTTTATAAAAAAAAAAAAAAAAACTTTTTTTTTCTTTTTTTTCTTTGGCTGAAAACAAAGAAGCAGTAGCCTGACTGCTATGTTTAAAATGACATTTGTTCAAAGCAGTCGTTTAATTGCACTATAGGCTCTTTTTTTGTATCGTCCTGTTTTGATCAGTGTATATGCCAATGTTGTTATCAATAAAAAATCATTTGCACAAGGCAAGCCGATGCACTTCACCATGTTGATAAGAGAATTAAAATGAGAAGAATTATGGGACAAAAAAATCAAGGGATATTTAGCATAGAAAAAGAATTTGCGATTAATCGCGATTAATTAGAGTTAACTATGACATTAATGCGATTAATCACGATTAAATATTTTAATCGCTTGACAGCTCTAGTCAATACGTATGTGGTCCTACGGCTACTGACTCCTCAAACCCCACATCTCTCCATGTGCTCCAAACCTGTTATGAGAACTCAGATTGCATATTTTTTTCTCTCTCTGCTTTATGTTTGCCTATTTATGGGGTTATCTTCAAAACATACAGAACCTTGCGTGTCATAATGTAGAAAGTTTCATACAAACGTTCAATGATCCTAATCAAACTATCAAAAACGTATTTCTTCGTGTTACCTCACAATGAGACAAAACCGTTTCACACTAAAACATAAAATATACAGCATGTACCCAGTAAGCCAAATACAACCACAACCCCAAGCACGACATGCCGCAGGCTCCAGACTCACGCACGGCGTTTCATATTACAGCTCAAACATTGATTTCCGACACCAGCCCAAATGGCTTGCACTGGAGTTGAGGGGGAAAACAAAAGCGAGTGGCACAGACAAGTTCATCATCACCGTGTGGTTGTCAAGACAATAGAACAAAGTCCTCAGTGACGTCGGAGGCACACAGCCAGCCCTCCGCTTGTTTCCATGGTGTAGTGCCATTACACACAGAAGACCCATAGAGACCTAAATTGGAGCGGGCTCCTGTGGCCGGCCATGGAGAGAGCGGTAGAGAGTGGGACAGCGAGAGAAACAGAGAGAGAGATGCTGAGATGTGCATGAGAGCACAATGAATGAAACTGTGCATCCCCAAACTCAGCACTATAGCCTTTACCCAACCGTTCAAGCCTTGTTCCCCTGATAACATCCCCCCTCCCTCCACCATAACTCTTACACTCTTTATCTCTTTGCCCCCCCTCCGCTCTCTCTTATCTCCCTACCATGCTTCCTCCTCTCGTCCTGTCTTCTCCCGATCTGTAACCAAAACAAACAAACACGTATTGTCTTTCCGTGACTCGCTCACTCTCCCATGTGCTCGTTCTCTCTCTCTCTGGCACACGCTCTCCCAGATCTGTAGTCGCGGCCACGCACAAACCCGTCAACAAACCCCCCCTCCCACCCATCTTATCTCCTGGTGCGACGCCGGTTTTTCACCCCCCCTGGAGCACGCTCACCGATAGTGATGTTGAAGCCGTCGATGCTGAACGTGGCGCTACGACCCTTCTTGAACCGCTGCTTCCGAGAGTTGGCTTCCATCGCTTGCGCGGCTTCCATCCTCACTGCCCTTTTGACTCTGCTTGTTGCTGCTTTCTATGTGCGTGTGTGTGTGTGTGTGTGTGTGTTTGTGTGTGCGTTTCAGCTTCTGTTGTTTTTTCTTTTTGTGTGTGTGTGTGTGTGTGTGTGTGTGTGTGTGTGTGTGTGTGTGTGTGTGTGTGTGTGTGTGTGTGTGTGTGTGTGTGTGTGTGTGTGTGTGTGTGTGTGTGTGTGTGCGTGCGTGCGTGCGTGTGTGTGTGTGTGTGTGAGAACAAAAAGTAGAGGGAGAGAGAGAGTCGGGGGACTGGGGCCCCACCCCGTGGAGGGGGAGCGCTGTATTCCTCTGACTCCAGCTGAAGTGAATCGCAGGAGGGTAACTGTCGGGAGGCTAGCCCGTTCGTGTGACAGCGCTCAGGGCTGGAGGATTTTGCGCTGTGTTATTCTCATGCCTTCTCCACCCCCTGACGATTGCCTTCCACCCCTCTCCCTTCCTCTAGCACTCTCTCCCATCCTCTCTAGCTCCTACTGACTATTTCTCCCGCTCTCTCTCTCTCGATCTTCATTCACTCCCCCACCTCTCTTCCGCGCTCTCTCATTAACTCGCCCCTCTCATTGTCATATGATTTTCCAGGAGGTGTGTGTGTGTGTGGGTGTGTGGGTGTCTGGGTGTGTGTGTGTGTGTGGATGTGGTGTGTGCGCCTTTGTCAATATGGGTGAGTATTGAAAATGTAGGTGTGTGTGTGAGATATTCCATTGTATTTGTGTGTGTGTGTGTGTGTGTGTGTGTGTGTGTGTGTGTGTGTGTGTGTGTGTGTGTGTGTGTGTGTGTGTGTGTGTTCTTTCACAGTTACTATCAAAGCTGCTATGCAGCGATATCATTTTTGAGGGGACCTAATAGGGATTGGCTGAAGCCTATACCTGACGTTTTCAGCTCTGTAGCTCACTAACTCTTAACCAATTTATTGGATGCCCCACACACCAAATGACCCCAAATACCAAGATACAAAAGTATAAAGAGATTGGATTTTTTTGATAAACTGTAATTGCTGCAATCAAAAATGTAGTACAATTACAAGCCTTGTTTTATTATAAAAAACACTATTCAAAGCACTTTTCTTAACAAGGTATTTGTCACAATTTCTTATACCAGGACTGGGGAAAAAATCTCATAGATCATGTCACTTAAGCAGACATAGCCCTATTTGTTGATATCGGTGACAGAATAATAACCAGCCTGCATCTCACGTGGATTCACTCTGTGTTTGTAATTGTTGTTTTTTATGTAGGTTTGTGCTAAAAAGAGTAACCTTAAACGTATTCACACATCCCCAAGTTAGTTTAAACTTCTGAAGTATATTTCTGCACACTAAAAGGTTGCTCCCCGCTGATTCCTTCTGTTTTATGTGAGACTCAGCCACTTCAATAGAAGATGAGCAAGAGCATTTTCCAAAATAGTCTCTATGTCTCTATACTGAATAACCGAAGAATTACGTGGCCAGAAGATTATAGTATTTGCATGTCAGCATAGTTCTTACAATGTAAAGCAAAGGCTTTCTAACTTTACAACAGCACTGTCCACAGCTGATGGTCTAACTGCATAGAGATACCGATACCACTATCGGAAGGTATCAGCGAGTATGCAAGCCTATGGGCCAGTTTGAAACCATCACGTGACTAGCTCATTGACTACAATGAAAAAGAAAATCACAAATACGTGCAGTGTTATGCTACGTTTGTTAATGGTCGGAGATTTGAAGTCGGAAGTGGGAAACACCGTCAACTCCGACCTATTCGTGTTCGAGCTAACAATTCGGAAAAAATGGATGCTCACGCTTAACTACGAGAATACAAATTTATTATAAATAATTATAAATTATAATGAAAAAGGTTCTAATTTGACTGTAAAAATATATTTTTCAGAAAAACTAGATAAGAAAAGAAAGTTCTACAAAATGTATTCTCTGTACATTTATTGACATCACATTTTTGCCATTTAGCAGAGGCTTTTACAATGCACAATGCAATATGCTGTATCTGTAAATTCATACAGGGTTAATTGTATGCATCTTTTAAAATAAATAAATAATATATATCCCAAAAATAAATCGTAATCGTTTAAAAATATCTATATTTCCCTTAAAACAGATTTTCACCTGTCCTGTTTGATTGTATGTTGTTTGAAACACTGTATTCCTGCCATCTTTGCAAGGTCTCTCGAAAAAGAGATCTTCAAATCTTCAATGGAAATCACCTGGTAAATAAAGGTTTAATAAAAGTAATGCAAAAGTAAAGTTTGTGTGTGCGTGCGTTCGGGCACGTTTGAGTGTGTGTGCACACACAAAAGTGGGTATGTGTGTGTCGGTATTGATGTGTCTGCAAGTGAACGTGACTCCTCCCGCTGTCAAGCATTTACACTTAAACAGTCATCCCTGCTGCTGAATGGCACAGCCGAGGTAACAAGCCTCACATCTTGGATCTCTCTCTACAAAAATCACACACACACATAAAATAAATGTGCATGCATACAGAAATATAGATCTATCACAATGTTTTACGACGTAAAATGTAATTATGGTGCATGCTATATGAAATGCTTTCGGCCCATGAGAGCTATGGTTGCGTATGATGAGGTAGGATTACACCTTCAGTAAAAGCACCACGCCGACACATATGGACACTCAAAGGGAGAGAGCATGCTAAATTTAAAAGGTCAGCGTAGAAACTGATCCGTTGCCATGGGCTACCAAAAGTCTCTCTGTTTGGAGTCCACATCACCATTCCTTTGTGTTATTACCAATAAGAAATTATTATCACCATTCAAACCTCTTTTTTTTACTCTCGTTTGAAGCCATGCTCTGTTTGCAGAGCTGTTTTTCCAGAGAGATGAGAATGGTGAGATTCGGGCTACAGGGCTATTTTGGGAGCTATCTTGTAAAATATGCAAAAATTCATTACATGCATCAATCCCCCGTTGAAAAAAACAACTCTGTCTACTTCTTCAATCATACACACATTGGGCAGGTCAACAGGAGATAAAAAACATTTGTCTTTTAGAGCCACCTGACATTTAGCGATGACATATTTCCTGTTTCACCCATCACCTGATTAGTGTGAAGGACCATGGCCAATGATTTCCACACATGCTGTAACATGATAACGTGGCGGAAAACTAATAACCTGACATTTACTTATGATTAACATTTTATTGTTTGTTGATAGTGCAATTCAAAGATGAGCTTGGAAACTCTCTCTCTCTCTCTCTCTCTCTCTCTCTCTCTCTCTCTCTCTCTCTCTCTCTCTCTCTCTCTCTCTCTCTCTCTCTCTCTCTCTCTCTCTCTCTCGCTCTCTCCCACTCACAATACTCACCCCCACCCACACAAACAACCTCCCACCATCTCTGAGGTAATTGCTCTTTGTAGCTCTCTCTCATGGTTTTCCCTCTATTTCAAAGCCAGTGGTCTCCCTCTTAAACTCCCTCTCCATCCCTCTCTCCCTGTCCCTCCCTTTCTCTCTCTCTCTGCCACAATGCATTTATCGATTATTCAGGAAGTTACTCTTCATACTGATTCTGATGTGGCTAGAAAAGGAAACAATAAACAAATATTGATGGAGGGTTTCTTTTGAGGTTATAAGGTTGTGTGTGTGTGTGGGTTCTTGTATACATTTCGCTTTCATCACCAGGGCAATTTAGCTTTTGATTTACGATGTGAGTTTGGTCCTGCAAAGCATACCTAGATCTACCTAGTCTCTTTTCCTCCATCAGGGTAGTGTGACTTGGAATTTTTCACCTCTCATTATAATACACTCTGAGAGGCGAGGATGCCCCAGTGAACTTGTGACTCTGTGGGGTCTGTGATAAGCTCCAGACATTTCAAGTGGCAATTCATTATCAACCACATAAGGATCAGACCTTCTTTCACTTTTAGCGTCCATTATTGTAACGCGACCAACGGCATGGTGTGAATTAGCTAATTACAATTACTAACCCTTGATATATTCTCAGATTATACAAGCCCACTAGATATTTTCAACACTGATTCTTGCCGTCTCCCTTCAGACCCTTGAAATGGTTTTTACCACTAATTGCAATAACGCCCTGCATTCACTAAATATTGCGATACAATAGTATGTTGTTTTTTTTGGAATTTGCTCAGGTTCTACAGGTTGTGGGTGTCCACCGTTGTTGTTAAAAGAAATGTGACAGAACAGAACGTTAATAGTGGACCTAAGTGACTACAGGCAAATGCACTAGCGCCCTCTGTAGGACGGTACCATTAACTTATCAAAAAATAAAGAAAAACTACACAAACGCATTTTGAGTCAACATAACCATAAAAAATATTTAAAATACAGCCATTACCACTAAAGATTTGCAAAAATAGAGCAAGAGTCGCAAAACCACAGGGGGAGCATAAATCCTGCAAAAATGTCCAAACTAATCATTTGGCAATTATGCCGTGATTACTCTCCAACCTCCCGGATACCAGAGATGAGTTTGTGACTTATTCATGGCTTGAAATGGCTCATTTGTCTCAGCTGTTCATTTCAGAGTTTTTCCAGGAGCACCGCTCTGTCTTGTCTCCATACCCCTCTCCAGATCCATCACTGGGCCGGCTGGCACCTGGTTTTCTCCCCTCCTCGCCCCCTCTTCCATGAGCCCTTTTGGCACTCGCCTTTTTCATTAATTGACATATGGGGCTGTTTCCCTATTGAGATATGCATTTCCCACCATGTTCTCCTAAGAATTTCTATTGAATGGTCTCAGAATTTCATGATTTTAATTTAATATAAACGATTTAAAGGGGTGCTTTTATGACTGTCATGTAAACAATAGTATGTTAACAATAATAATCAACAAACATATACAAGCTCCTCTCAACTTGTGTTAAGAAGTCAACTGTGAGTCAGAGCCTATCAGCCTCTTCTTTCTGATTGCTTTTAATATTCCATGGACGACATGTAACTGTTCTGATTGTAACACCACCGCACCTCAGCAAAATGACATGTTTACAGCCTCAATCGCGAGTCGTGACTCTCGCTAATTTTACATTTGTACAGCTATTCTTTGTGTTCTATTTTTTCATTGGCCAATAAGCATCTGACTTTTCTTCACACTGTCCCACTGCAACTGCTTTTCATCGGATTAGACAACAAAGTAGAATCGAATTGATGAAAAATCATTGACACTTTGCATCGTTTTTATAGCGTCTATATCGTCTATAGCGTCTATAGGTAGGCCTACTGTGTAAGGGGGAGCAGTTGTCTATGCTGGGGTTACTGTTTGTGCATCAACAGCCGGCTAGCGCCTGGAAGGTTGCTGCTAGCCAGCTGAGTAGTGGGTGGTGTTCCATGGGAGGGGGGACATGGGACATGCCCCCCAGTGAAGCATACCAGCTGCCTGGCAAATATGCATCTTGTGTCGCCCAAACATCTGCGCATTCCTTTCCAAATATCCATTTCCTTCAAGGGTCAATACAGAGCATCAACGTCACCGTAACTAGGCAACAGGGAGACCTTTGAAGTGCGATGTGTGAACAGTGCACACGTTACGCCTCGGAAGGGAAGGAGTTAATACGGAACTCGGTGCTCATTAAGAGCCCCGCAATGTTTACGATGTTCACGCTCTGGTCCTCTGTGTTATTTTTAAGCAGCAATTGTCTTCTTCGCCTTCCCGCTGATGCTGTCTGAAACCGAAGTTATTAAGTGTTGATGTGACTTCAAATTGTACGATCAAGTTCCTTTTGACCATCCACCCTGCGGTTCGTTAAGGTTTAGTGAGCGTGCTTTCTGAAGACGGATTGACCACGCGCAAAGATTTAAATAACATTCTGAAATGAAAGCAGCAAACCTGACAATTATAATATTGTTTGAAAATAGAAATCCCAAATACTTACTACTGATTGGTGAATGTAATTTGCTTTCAGACATGAACTACGACGGAATTTCTGGGCAACATTTAAATAGTGAAGTATTGTTATGTAACTAAAATATACACACTGCGCTGAAATGTCCTGTGATCATCTGATGCTTTGTCTGCACGCAAACGTATTGTTAGCACAGAAATCCACACCTGTTCCCTACAATTTCCATTGAGAGTAAACTGTCTCTCAACCTTTGGTCTGGGCATCAAACGCCTGCACATGTTATTACTTACACACATTTATCTACACCAAAGATGGAAGGACACAGGGGTGTGTTCGTATGTGTGTGTGTGTGTGTGTGTGTGTGTGTGTGTGTGTGTGTGTGTGTGTGTGTGTGTGTGTGTGTGTGTGTGTGTGTGTGTGTGTGTGTGTGTGTGTGTGTGTGTGTTTGTGTGTGTGTGTGTGTGCGCGCAGACATAGCCACTCTTGTTTCAGCTATAACAGTGTGTGCAAAAATGTGTAGGCAAATGTATCATTAGTATTACATTTTTTAGGGCGGGAGGTGGGATTTAGGAGAGGTCAGACAATATGTGGATTCGTATATCTATGAGAGGATATTAACATAATTGTACTTAGCATTCTACATGTGTAAGGAATGATTGAATGTCATGCACGCATGTTAGTATCGTGGCATGGCTCTGAATCACTTCACAGTCCCCTGACCCTCATAATGATGACATCATGGGGACCTCTGTGGACGGCGTGCCGCCTCCCAAAAGAACAGTGTTGGGAAATTATGATCGTGTCATTAAACTCAGGAGCACATCACTATTAAGAAAACATCGACGCAATCAAAGACAAAAACAAGCTCATTAACAGGGCTCCCCTAGACTCCGCCGTGAGGCAGTGGAAGCGTGCAAGCACAAAGTGAACTGTGTGTTTCACTGTTGCCACAGTGACACCCCTGTGTAATTAAGACATACAGGGAGCCAGCCATTTCCCCTGCTAAACGGTCATTAGAGAATCCTTTAAGGCTAATGCTGAATCGCTAGCTCCGGGTATGACAGGCTTGACAAAACAAGAAACCAAATGATCAAAGAATATCCTGACAAGTATGACGTGGAAGCAGGGTTCGTTTGGCACACAAACCGGGTTTTTGGGTTGAATCCTTGGTAACCGACCTAAGTTTGCACATGAAAAAGAAAAATGGGTGGCCTCATCATTGGGTTCCCCGCGGGCTAGATGAGCAGAGTGCCTTTGATTGGGCCGGCTTCCCTTTCACACCCCGGTCAGAGAAGCTTCTCCTCAGAGGATCACAGGGAAAATAAACTACAAGCAAATATTTGAACTGAGTCCGAAAAAATGAACCGATACTATCCATTTAAAGTTAATTTAAAAACATGTTTAGTTTAAACATGTAGACAGCCGTTCAGCCTGTAGAAATTTATCAAGGAAGGATTACGGGAAAATCGGATCAAAATATCAAAATTCACATTCTATATTAAAGCTAAAGAATATATATATATGGATCACAAATATACATAGAATATACAAATATATAAAACGATATATATAGAGAGCATGTAGCCTATATAGAGAGAATATATAATTTTGTGTGATTCAAGAGCTATCCTACACATTATTTGTCCATGTGAACTGTGCAATCACATTGCAAGAAAATAGAGGCGTTTCACATTTCCACAGGACTGCCGACACATAAGGTTTACTATGGCAGAAGTACGACATGCACTGCAGGATACCATCTATATATGACCTAGTGGATGTGCTTGCAATGTAATCAGAGCCATGGTAATAACAGTCCTTCAACACGATGGCCATTATAGAATGGTATTCCTTCAGTTGTATGTATTTATGCCTGACTATTACAAAGTCAAGAACCAAAATCATCTTGGCCATGTCCCCCAGTAGTAGTAGCTCAAACATAGGCTATAGAATAAGATGGATATAGGTGCATCTAGCCTATGTTTCAGATTGAAGGGTTTTAAATGTCACGGTGGTTTACATGTGAGTTAACTGTTATGTAACATCTTCTTACATTAGACCTTTCATAAATTAGAGGATAATGCCTGACGAGTGAACGGACTAGGCTGAATCGTGATCCCCCCGGAGATAAATCAGTAGATGTTTCAGGTGAGGCTAGAGGAGGAGACTCCTCGCCTCAGGTGCTATTCGCCAGGGAGCAGGGAGGAAATAAACAGCAGCCCTCTCTTTATTAGTGACCATGGAAACGACACAAGTCCTATTTTGAGAGGCCTGTCGGGGACAGGAAATGTTTTTCCTTGGAGAGCAGAAGCCGAGAGTTTGGTGGCCGGTGGCGCTGAAGCGAGTCGACGGTTCGGACGACTCGTTTCACGCGATGGCAACACCAAACAGAAGCAGGGATTAACTCTAATATTCCAACAGGAATAAAATACATTAAAAAAAAAAAAAAAAGCATAAAACGAGAAGGGTAGGCTACTATTAATCCCCCCGAATACGATTCTAATCTGGAGCGAGTTTTTAATAGTGTGTAACGGTGTGTAGCTAGCTAATTCTGAAACGCCCCACGTGTTCAGAGGGAAACCAGGTGAACCGAGATTTATACTTGTTTGGTAGGCAATCTCGTTGTATTTTCTAATTTAGGCATATTAAGGAATAGGAACACATTCAAAACACTGTTAACACTCATAACAAGTGACAATAAGTGATATCCTTTTGCCAAAGGGGCAGATACAAACAATAATATCACCTTGCTCAACGAACAGCCATTTGAGATCCACATGGGTGTTTCATCGCAACTCACCATGAGACGACTTGGAAGGGGGCCTGGGTCCATCTCCCTCCGGCGGAGCGAGCACCTCGGACAGCGACTGCCGCGTGCTCTGTCGTCCCACCTGGCTCGAGGTCACGTTCGAGCGCGCGCTTCTCTTCTTGACCCGATCAGAGTCTGGCGCGGTGCTGGATCGCGCGGTAGCGGCGGTGTCATCGTGGTCCGGTTCCGAGCCCACCTTCACTAACGCGTTGCGTGTTCTGGTGAAGGCAGAGGTCACCGAGCCCATCACCAAAAGGGTGACACCTTACTCTGAGCCGCTTGAAGAAGTGATGTGTTTTAGCTTGTCTATCATTGTCATCCGAAACGCAGAAGCCTACTAGGAAATGCTCGCTTACCTTAACCAATGATACGCTATGCAAAAGTTTTTCGCTGACCCTAGTAAACCTTCCAAGATCTAGCTTTCTAAAAACTAAATTCCAAGCGAATATCCATATTTCATAAGCGGAGGCTTTAGAAACATAAACAGAGTATAAGCGGGTCCTGCCTCAGTCTGTCTGCTCAGTCCTCTCCTCGGAAACCCAGTCCCTACTAGTAGGCCTAAGGGACGTCACGGAGAAAGTTGTTCTCTTGGCAAATAAATCTCGTGGGTCAGGCCCGCAAAGACAGAAAATTATTCCAAATGAAGTAAACAAATCGGCCCTAAAAATAGATAGCCCCAGGTGTCCCGAATAATTAAAACGGAAGGGAACATGTTGTTCGACTTCGTCATTATCTATAAACATACAGGCTGCATGTGGTCTTCTCCGCCGTTTTTGTGTTTGGTCTGCTGAATGCGTTTACACGACATTTAAAACATCATAGTATAATTCCGGCTTCATTGACAAAGCAGTTTGGTTCCAACCCATGTGCAAAAGACGCCAGCAGGTGTCAGTGAAACACAATCTTTTCATGCTTTTTATTTCAAATGACAGTTTACGTTGCTAATGTTATAGGTTAAGAAGGCTATCCTTTTTTGCCCAAACTTAAAGCCTTACATTATATAGTTAGCTATATTTCAATAGTGCAATACCTGGGTAAACACAGGTGAAATAATTTAATATTAATCATTGGCCAACTTCATCTTGTTGAAAAAAAAAAAACCTTGGGAAATAGGATCTGGTATTCTTATTACAGATCAATGTAAACCCTATTTGTTGTTATCATCGGTAATTTCTCCTGAATCGCACACAAATAAATTCACTTCCTGAAGATCGTGGATATCCATAATCCCAACTTTGTGCACAGAAAAGGGGTCTTAATATTTTATTGTTGCTTAATACCGGATATTTATTAGAGATTTCAATCGTGTTTATGACAGTATTGGGTTACCAAGGTCATGACTTGAATAAGCATTGCTATTGTTCCAACTTGTTTTTTGGAAAATCAATGTGACAAAGAAAATAGGTTCAGCATTTAGAGAAGCAAGATCCATTTAACTGACAGGTTCAAATCTTGTACACATAAAGGCACTTTAAGCAGCAGTTATCTTTTTGCTGAGTGGTTGGTCTCTTGTTTGACCGTAAGCTTGGGTCGTTCACAGCATAACAGCCAAGGACTTTAATCATAATCTTCATGGTTCTGTGTGGACTCGTTGACCACCTAGACAAAGAGAAAGAGGAAAGAGATAGTTGCTCCCTTATATATAAAAATCAACACACCACCTACACAGGGACACAAACACACTCATACACACACACATGTGACCATTACCGTCCCGTCAATTTAAAATCACTTGAAGTTGAATACCTGTCCATCCCTGGTCTCAATTGTCTTGATGAGGACTTTCTTGGATGTTGTGCTTTCTACGTGAGGTCTGGACTCAATCATGGTTTCTACGGTCATGAGGGAAAGAACACAATACATTTTTTATTTTTTTTCAGATGACAACATGAAAGAAATGACATAAATGAATGTTTGAAACCGTTTCTACCTCTCAGATTCATAGATGAGAAATTAGCCATAGGAACGGAAATCCTGTTTAGAGTACAGGACTTGTGATTAAATTCATGGGATTGAGTTGAACTGTATGAAGCAGATATTTACAACACCCAATAAAGCCTTGAAGGTTGTCTGTGTTTTACCTGCTCTCCTCTCCTTCCAGCAGCTTCCTGTAGGTGGCAATCTCGATGTCCAGGGCCATCTTGACATTGAGGAGGTCCTGATACTCACGAAGGTGGCGGGCCATCTCATCCTTCATGTTATGAATGTCGTCCTCCAAACGGGCAATAGTGTCCTGGTAACCGGACGTCTCCATGGAGAAGTTCTCCTCCGTCTCCCTCATCTGCCGCTCCAAGGATTCATTCTGGGATGGCGGCCAGAACGCAGCACAATGGTCCTCAACGAGCCGTTATGCAAACGACTTAATGATCCTCCAACGAGACGAATCAGCTGATGGCTTTTTCTAATGAACTCACGTTTATTGCTTATTTTCACAAATAGGGAATCCATTTATTTTGTCTGTCTTGTCTGATGCACGGTTGGTATGGAGGGGGTACGTTTTTGCAAGAAGCTACGGATTTGACTGTTGTTTTTTGATACGTGTGTGTTGACTACTCACGGTTCCCTTGAGGGCATCAACCTCGCAGGTGATGGTCTGCATCTGGCGTCGGTAGTCATTGGCCTCCTGCTTGGCCATTTTTAGAGCTTCGTTGTTACGAGCGGCAGACTCGCTGAGGTCGGTAAACTGGATAAAGCAGTACAGTTAGAAGACATGGACCTCAAGTATTAGATCAGTTGGTGCAACATGTATTTGCACTATTGCATTCATAAACTTGAAAATCCAAACTAAATGTTTTTAGGGATTCAAAATTGTGTTTATTTCATGAAGACCTACTACAAAATAATGATAAAGCACAATCTGTTTTTACAATTGATAGATTGTACTTTTTAGTTTACATTTACAATGTAACTATGTAAAATGAATTGAATGAACCAACTACAACACCTCACTTCAGCTCTCCCTCCTCCTCACCTTTGATTTGTACCAGTCCTCTGACTCCTGGAGGTTTTTGCTGGCCAGGTTCTCGTACTGCATGCGGACGTCCCTCAGAGCCGACGTCAGGTCAGGCTTGGCCACCTCCGTCATGTCCACCTGGAGGTGTTGCTCCTGCACCTGGACGTGCATCTCCACCATCTCCTGTAGCACGGTAGCACACAAAGGCATACGGGGGATACTTTGACAACAGGGTGTGGGTTGTAAAACATGGGTTCTGCATGCCACTGTCTGAATGCAAAGTGTCAGATGATCACTAACATGTGATGGCTGCCCTGATTTGATGCATAGAGGATTTATTTTTACACAGGTTTGTAAATATCCAAATGAAGCGACAATATCTTTTATAATATAAGGTTTTCCCAGCTGTTTTATTTGTGCTAACCTCATCATGCAGTTTCTTGAGGAAGTTGATTTCGTCCTGGAGGGAGTCGACCTTGCGCTGCAGGTCCAGTCGGGCCAGGGCAGCGTTGTCCACGTCCTGTAACCAAGACAGATCCAGGTAATTGGCGGTGTTGTGTGGGTGATGTGTGTGGGCAGTATCTGCTGTGGTGCTTTTGTCAACACACACGTGCACCACACATGCATGAACAGAGAGGCACAAACACATGCACACACATATTGAAACACAGCGACAAACACATACATGCTCAGTGATCACACAATCACACACACACACACACACACACAAACACACACACACACGCACACACACACACACGCACACACATACACACACACACAAACACAAACACTCAAACAGAGGACCCAAATACATCCAATATAAAGTGACCACAGTCACATGACGTGCCATTGCAGATAATGCTACTTTGGAGGACTGTGTGTCCTTAGTGTCTTCTCGTGGTTCTTATCTACTTTAGACATCGTAGGGACTTTTGGGGCTATTATCAGTGATCCCAGGCTGTAGGCATAAATTCCTGGCACACGTCTCTGGATCTGATCAGCAAAATGCTGCCACGGGCAAATTATGAGTGAAATCTCTCTCTCTAACTTTTTGTCTCTGTCTTCTGCTGTCAAACACACACACACACACACACACACACACACACACACACACACACACACACACACACACACACACACACACACACACACACACACACACACACACACACACACACACAAACAAACATACATTGACACACACACACACACACCCACAGACACACAAACTGACAGCAAAAACCGAGTGCTTTGTCAGGGGTTTGTCGGTCAGAGTGTGGTATCAGCAAATGAAGCCGTTTACCACCCTGCTTGCCAAAGACAAAGTCTGCTATTCAGCAGAGTCTCCACCCAAAGGCCCCGGGGGCGGTCTGCATTAAGACCTGACTCCAACGCTTCAGTGCAGGCCCTGTCCTACTGATCCCTGGGCAGCACTGCTGCCCTTTACAACTGAGACCCAAGGTCGATGCTCGTTCTGCATGATCTATTGATCACAACGCACACACTTTTAACAGAGTGTATCAGAGTTACCAAGTCAAGATGTAATAGTATCAAATGGTTTCTCTGTTTTCATTCTGTGTGTGCAATATGTTTTTGTGTCTGTGAGTCCAGAGGCTTCACCTCACTAAAAATGATCACACAAACGAATCGACCAGAAGAACCCGCAGAACAACATGACAATTTGCCTGAGCACATCGTTTGTCTTTAGCAGGACCTAACCTCACGTCTATTGAGCCACTTTTACCAGGTGGACTAGTCTGATGTCCTCAAAGTGTAACATACATTTAAATTTGATGAAAAGTGAACGATGCCAATGGGAGGGGACAACCTTAGACTCGTGCCCACATTTCTTCACGTTCTAAAAGTGCTACTGAGTGCCTCCTGGACCCGAACCAGACAGACGTCACATGGTGGCCCGGGTCTGCGCCTAATGGTGGCTAGTTTCCACAGATCCTTGTGTGTGTCCATGCTCAGTCAGTCGCACCAAAAGAGATCATCTCCCCTCATTGCAGGCCTTGTGTGCCAGGTCTGGTGCCAGTGTTGGATTATAGTTAGTCTGATGTTGTGCAATCAGTGCTGCATTGCATTCCCATCCTCTTAGCTCACCTCTGAGGATTAGGGGGGGGGGGGGGGGGGGGGGGGGGGGGGGGCGGGGGGGGGGGGGTCGGTGAATTGATTGAGTTTCTAGGTTAAAAAAGATCACTTAATGGCAAAAATCGCCCTTTCTTTTGACGCTTTGATATCCTTTATTTAGGAATAAAGCAGTAACAAGGTTGTATTTCTGTAGCAGCTGAGAGTATAGTTTTGGAATGAGAAAATGCCAAAATGCCCTCTTTATGCAATGCGAACTCACTAGTTAATCACTTTCCTTATTATTGTCAATGTGATTCATCATTTGGACGGGACAATGGAAGGACCACAGACCCAATGGCTGTTCTACACGGGGGCCTACGGGGGCCAGTTCCCCTGTAGACATGTCCCTGGCCCCCCCTGTGGCCCCACGTGCTGAACAAATAAAATAATTATGATTTTACTGATTTTACGGAACTAATCTGACGTAACGTTCTACACGGGTAACTTAGAGCGGCACACCCAAACACCGTGCTGCTTCTGCTCGGTAAATGAGAGCTCAGCGACTACTCTTAGAGAAAGGAGCCACGATTTCTCCTGTTGCAACAGTCGAAGCTAACGGCTTCATTTCATAAGTGACTTGTTGTTCTTGCACATAATAGAAGCTAACAACTTCATTTCGTAAATTACTTGTTGTCATTGCACATAACCATTTCAAACTGATGATGAAATTAACTTTGCAAATGTCTGGTCTTGATATATTTAGAAACGTAATCATAAGCAAACTCATCGAAGCAGAAGCGAGTATCCAAATGTCAGTATCATTGCTAGGTCTAGGCTAGACAATGATGTGATGTTAACCACATATTTTCATCCGTTTTGGCTGCTGCATTGGGATAACAAATACATTTGAGTAAAGAGTAGAAGGCTATGCCCATGTTAATTAGAAGAGGGATGGTTATGCAGCGAAATCTAATGCATGCCCCAACTTTTTTTTCTTCTAATAGCAGCTATCATGAAATGAAGAAAGAACAGTAGAACAGGGAAGTTTTCATTGTGCTCTTTAGACTGTGCAAGAATGCTGTAACCCTTCCTGTAAGCACAGCATCTTGGGAAAACAGTTTATACATAGAATAAAATAAATAAATAGGAAATTGCATATTGTTTTGCACTTCGTTGTACCCTTGAGATTTTCGACACACTGTATGTTCTACCCTGTACTGTATTTTTTCTTATGGCCCTACCTCTCTTGCACGCTTGTACAAAACAAATGTTTACATGATTTTTGAAGACTAAGGGCATATGTTCCATCAATTTAAGACGGTTTGAAAGAAAATACAGACCCGGAATTATAAACTCTTCTACAAATTAAATGTTTTGATGGTTTTAAAGTAAAATAAAGTTATAATCTTTAAATATCATTTTTAGCCTTTTTTTCGGTGTCCATCTGGTTAAACAATGGCCCCTCCTTTGCCCCCCCTAGTAAAATGTGTCTATAACCGCCACTGCACAGACCTATTGTAATCCTTTCATCAGGTAAGCATCATGGTGGCCCAACGTACAGTGATTACAATGTATGTGTAGCCTAATACTGCACCTGTCTGAAGCTCTGCATGTTGGCCTCAGCTTCCTCTCGCTGGGCCATCTCCTCCAGGAGCCTGCAATTACGAAAAGTTTAAATAATTACACATTTAAAACCCTTTTTTTATCGAAAAGGACCCTTGGGGATGTTGTTAATTGAACAAATATAAATACCAGTGCATACCTGACAACTAATGATAATCATATCTAAACATGCTGATCAAAGACGCCAAACAATTTGCCTTTCAAAACTGCAACCTACTTCTCTCTGAGTCTCTCGATGTCATCTACAAGGTTGTCTCGGTGGACCTCCACGCGGGCTTTCTCGTTGGTCAGCTGGTCCACCTGGCTCCTTAGCTCTCGCATCTCCTCCTCGTAGAGGTCTCCGATGCGGGACGAGCCTTTGCCCCGCAACTGCTCCAACTCGGCCTGCAGGATCTTGTTCTGTTGCTCCAAGAAGCGCACTTTGTCGATGTAACTGGCGAAGCGGTCGTTCAGCGACTGCATTTGCGCCTTTTCATTGGTGCGGTTCGTCTTAAACTCTGTGTTGATCGCGTCAGACAAAGAGAAGTCCAAGGTCTCGGATGCCAAGCGGGTCGTGGCCGAGCTTCGGACCCTTTGCGATTTGGATGCATAGATGCCCGGGCTGGAAGAGAGACCGAAGGATACGCGCGTAGAGCGCACCGGAGCGAAGGATTGGCGGCTGGAGTAGGTCGACCTGGACATGGGCCTCTCTCCACCAAACATCTTTTGGTAAGAAGAGTGGGGAGCTGTTTTGTAAGACATCTCGTCGGTCTGGAGTAGTCGCTGTTCGCAAGCAGATTGATGCCGTCCTTCTTTGCGCCTTCTATAGCCTAGCCACAGTAGTGCCCGCGGAGCGCGCCCCTGACCACGTACGCGTAAAAGGTGATTAGTCATTTAGACTCTCCGCGTGCAAATGACGGGGTTTGAGTGACAACCTGAGGACCCTGTTAAAAAAAACAACCCCCCAGTAATGCAGAATGAAAGATTCTGCATCCTAATTCAGTGGTTTCACTGAACTTGCTTTTCATTTTTATTTCTGTGTTGAGTGTGTGTGTGTGTGTGTGTGTGTGTGTGTGTGTGTGTGTGTGTGTGTGTGTGTGTGTGTGTGTGTGTGTGTGTGTGTGTGTGTGTGTGTCTGTGTGTGGCGGTTTTAGGCCCGGGGCATGCCCCCCCCCCCCCCCCCCCCCCCCCCCCCTCAACAATCTTGCCCGGGGCGTAACTGGACCTAGGATCGCCACTGTGTGTGTGTGTGTGTGTGTGTGTGTGTGTGTGTGTGTGTGTGTGTGTGTGTGTGTGTGTGTGTGTGTGTGTGTGTGTGTGTGTGTGTGTGTGTGTGTGTGTGTGTGTGTGCAATTAAGCCCACACCTTTTGTTATTGCACCCCCAGATAAATAAAAAATAGATAGATAAAAAAGCTAACATAAAAATACAATTTCAATCACACATTATTCAAATAAAGCACAATAGCCCAGTAAATCCAATAGCATAAATAAAAACAATCTGTGGCCTTTGATGAGAAAAATGCAGAACAGAACAGACACACTGGGATAGAGGCAGGGTGTGGTTCCTTGGCGTAGGGGTTTGTATTTCCCCCAGTCATTCCGTGGTGCCAGTCTTGTGACCCACAGACAGCATGGTAAGCAAAAACAAGGGGGTTGCTTATTCTCTGTTGTATTAAAAGGAAGATAGCAGAACATTTTATTTAAGATACAGATATTAATTAACAGGATACAATGTCTGTTTGTTTCATTAAATACTATTTCTTTATATTCTCTTCTTAACTCATCTCCATTGCCATTTCTCATTTAAACATCTCTCTCTCTCTCTCTCTCTCTCTCTCCCTCTCTCTCTCTCTCTCTCTCTCCCTCTCACTATGTCTCTCTCCCTGTCCACTGCATTAAGGTGCTGCAGAGCTCCCACGTTCCTGCTGCAGTGTTGCTGGAGAGGGTCTACAGTCCGCCAAGCCAATGCTGTCCTCAGCCTTATTTCCATGGTAATAACAACTCTGCATTGAATGGGCTGGGAGGCAGTTGCTCATGGGCACTTTCTCCTCAAATTCATGGCTGTTGTGGATGAATCAGGTTATCTGGATGTCAAGCATGTGAACATCTTTGTTTTCTTAAGCATGTGATGTGCTGAAGTGTGTCAATGTATCTGATAAACAAGAGTATTCAATGTATTAGGTTACAATGCTCCATGGCTCCAATCCCAGCCAACTGGAAGGTCCTGGGTTCAACTCAATGTCTGCGGTCTCCCTGTTTGGTAACAGTTGAGAGAAATGCATACACAACACATACTTATCAATGCCATGCAAATGATCAATATAAGATGTTTTGTTGAAAATAATGATATTGTTAATCGATTCAATACAAAATAAAAAACTGTTCCAGCTGTGATGTGTTGTCTTATAGTATTTTGTCTGCCCAAACAGGCACCTATCCCCTCCGGAGCTTAATACAGCCTGTTCATCTATCTCTGTTACACTGAAATCAGTGGAAACTATAACAGTGTGTATCTCAATCCATTGAAGAGACCCAATAAGGGACCTGGCTGAATGTGTTAAGGTGTCACATGCTAAAGGCCTTTGAGGTACTTTTAGAACTCAACTGATGAGATAGCTAGGTAACTCAGACAGTCAATGAGATAGTCTAAAAATAACAGGAACTGCGAGCTGAACTAAACAGCTGGACTAAAAGATAGAAGCGTAAAAGATATACATTTGTTAAGCTGGATTCTATTAATTTGAGTGAATTGGAATGCTTTCTCTCAAGTTTTTGATCATGAGATAATATATCTAATTGAAGAGGGTAAGTAAAGCCCACTTTAATCGAGAGAACTTCAACCTAGGAGATAAAAAAAAGGTGGGGGAAAAAGTTTCAAATGATTTCGAAAAATACGGGTGCCCAGCCAAAAAAAAGATACCACTTACAAAATCATGTTTGGCTGGAAAAGGCAGACCCTATATGCAAAGGACGTCCCCCAGTTAACAACTTAATATAATTTTGTCAAAAACAGATAAATGTATGTTCACCAACACAATCAATTGAAAAAAATTTCAACTGGAAGAAGTGATTTTGGGGCTTACTTATACTTACCCTTTAATAGCTTAACTTTGCTGGCCACAGGATTTTGAAACACAAAGGGCACTGGAAGAGTTAGTGGAGGCACTTGAGGACACAGGAGTCTCTAACCTCACTGGCTGCTCAAAGTTATGTTGCTGGGCAGCCCACTTCACTCCAATGTTAATTTACCCAAAATAAAGATCCTCATTCCTGCCCGAGGCTTCGAGGGACAGACAGTAGACAGCAGTATGGGAAACTATACACAGTACACAGCAGCCATTGTGAGTATTCAGGCCAAATCAATTACTTCTTTCTAACTTGTAGCGCCTTATTGCTATGGATTTGTCTCCTGTGTTGCCAATTTTAAAACTGATTGCAGGGACAACTGAACATTTTAAAGTATGAAATAACTAAATAGGGGCGTACTTTTCTAAGTTGTGTCTTGGGGCAGATCATCACATAACATCACGGGCATTGGCCGGTAAAAATGCCTCCTTTGTTTTCATTCCCCATGATTGTGAATCACTGACCCGCATGGCTTATCGCCTTGGCAACAGGCCCTTACAATGTTGAGCAGAGTTTGAACCAGACACAGAGAGCTTCGGGGTGTTCCCTGTGGACCACAATAAGTGTTTTGAGGGTCAAAATGACTCATGAACGTTATTCCTTCTTATCTGATGATTCTTTCCAAATTATATTTCCATTTCCATTTTAGTTTGGTCAATGTCATGAATGATCGATATACTGTATCTGTTAAACAATAAAATGCAACCAGAGTTTTTGTTCTTCTCCACAGTATCCTGACATGGCAGCCCAATCTGCCGTTGTCACCTCAGGTGTCAGAAGCATATGGGTCCCTGTGGTGCATCCAAGTGTGACTGACAGCAACAGATGACATTCTCCTCTCTGTATTGCCCAAATACCCAAAAAACTTTAGCGTTTAGCTTAACATGTTAAAGGAGGTCAGTGAAAACAAGCCCATAGACATTCAACACATTTAATGAAACATACTTTATCATGTTAACATTAATACATGTTTGTATCAATCAAGTTAGTTTGGTTAGTTTATGGTTGTTTACAATTTAAATCAAATATCTTCATCGTAAACTAACTAATGAAATCAAATTCCCAACCTACTAAAAACATAGTTTAGGCATTAGTATGTTTAACAATGTACCACATCTACATGTAATGCTAAATGTAGTAATAACAAGGAGGCTTTATTTCACAAATATATATCATATTTATATTTATATTTCAAGTAATACACATAAACAGTTCATATTTTTACAATTGCACTAAAATATGATTTTTCAAAAACATAGCCTTAATAATAGACGATGGAAACAATGCAAGCAGCATTTACCATTGTTAGAGATGAACAAATCCAGATAGTTAATTGGTATTGATATTATACCATTTACCTTGTGATGTACCTTTGAATATCAAAAAGACCACATTAATAATGCTATACTTACACCTTTGAGTCTACATAACTGCTTTTAATAAAAAGGCACAAGTCATTGCAACCACCAAACTCATATAAGTCTGATGGAGAGGCAAAATACAGTACAATAAAATAGCAAATTTCAGGCTTTTCTTCACTCTGTGATTCTCTTCACATCATTCAACATTCAGGTCAGAATACAAACATCCGTGTCAGCCAAAGCCTTGAACAAGTCACATCTCAGGGTTATACATTCATAAGATGGGACAGTACTGCCCACACCTCCGACGGAACTCGTCAACTGAGTCCTGTGCTAGCAGTACATGCCCTGCTCCACCAGGGGGGGTTGTAGCCGGTGCAACAGCTGCTCGATCCCCCTCAGGATGCACCCTGCTGTCTTGCATCTTGAATTCCACTGACGCGAATGAAGAGAGACTGCCGTTCTTCTTAAGCCACGTTTTGGAAGTGTCAACAGTGGGCGAGACCTTTAGGCCTTTTCCTTTGCCGTTACTTGCTTTCCGTTTTGAACTTTTTATGCTGAGGTCATCCAGAAAGGGATCTGAGTCACTTCCGTGTGGCATGTTGTAATAGTTGCATTTAGGTCTGTGAGGCTTAGCCATCTCTTCAAGATCTGAGGAGGATAGGACTGCAAGGGGGTGTTGGTGGGTCAAGGCATGTTGATGAGAATCTTCACTGGTGTTATCTGGAGACATACCCGGGGAACTATCTGCATCGTCGTACATACCCATCAGGGCTGGGGGGGATTTACGGATTAAGTGGTTTTCCTTAAGGAGCCATCTACCTTTATCTATCAAAACGCCACCATTTGAATTCAGATCTGCCACCTGTGATGCCACCTCTGGGTCTGCCTTCAGCGAACCGGCAGCACTGGAATAAGAAAGGTCCTCTTTTGATGCCGTACCAGAGTGAGAGGAAGAAAACGTTTTTAACCCTGGTCCTGAGTTACTTTTAAGGGATGGAATTGAGTCAGTGAGCTGAGAAGTCTGATCAGACATTTCAGATCCAGGTGCTGGATCCCCATTTCCAAGAGACATGTTTTCAAGCTCATCCCCACTCCCTGTGACGATATCTATGGATTCCTGAGTGTTATATCCTCCACTCACTGAGGTCTCTGGCCTGTAATCAGATAAGTCAGATGTGTTGGGGCTTGGGAGTTGCTTCAGGCGATACAGAATGTCCTCTCTACCCTTTGTCATTAGCATTTGTTGCGTGTGTATGACCTTAGCTTGATCAGGTTCTATCCGAACGTTACCCAGAATATCGTATGTGAATTTAAGGGAAGAAGATTGAAGGGCGGAGTTAACAAAGTCTATTAACTCTTGTGATATTTCCACTGGTGTGGGTATCTGGCTTCTGTTTTCCTCTTCTTCCTCATTACCTCCGTCCTCTGATCTTAGATCATGGGCAGTATCGGACGCATTATCCTTTTCACCTTCAAACTGACTTTCATTAAAACATGATTTTAATGATCCGGCCTCATCGGTTTCCTCTTCAGTTTTCTTATTGGCTTTCTCATTGTCGCTATTATCGTTATTGTCCTCTTCACAGATAGAGATATCTGCATGAGCAATAAGCAGTTTGCCAGTTGGTTCATCCTTTTCATCATTTAAATCAGTCTCCTCCGCTCTCACACCTAAATCGAATGCATCCTCTTCATCCTCATCTTCCTTTTCTTCATCAGATGATTTTACCCCCTCAACTTGCTGTTCAGCTTCTAAATCAACCTCCTCTTCCTTTTCTTCATCAGATGATTGTTCCCCCTGAACTTCTTGTTCAGCTTCTAAATCAACCTCATCTTCCTTTCCTCCATCAGATGATTGTTCCCCCTCAACTTCCTGTACAGCTTCTAAATCAACCTCATCTTCCTTTTCTTCAACAGAAGATTGTTCCCCCTCAACTTCCTGTTCAGCTTCTAAATCAACCTCATCTTCCTTTGATCCATCAGAAGATTGTTCCCCCTCAACTTCCTGTTCAGCTTCTAAATCAACCTCATCTTCCATTTCTTCAACAGATGATTGCTCCCCCTCAACTTGCTGTTCAGCTTCTATATCAACCTCATCTTCCTCGTCTTTCCCCTCCTCATTGTCCTTTCTGCAACTCTCCTCATCACTCTCTTCACAACTCTCCTCCCCCATTTCCTTATCTGCCACGTCTCCTTCTCCCTCTTCATCAGTTGACTCTCCTTTGTCGTCCTCTTCCGCCACCTCTTTTTCGATTGGGCTACCCTTTTCCAGCTCATCTTCCACAGAATCTGCTTCTTTTTCCTCCACAACCTCCGGTTCCTCATCCTCTTCATCAACCTCGTTTTCTTTGTCTGTAAATCCCATTTCTCCTGAGCTATCGCCTGTGGCCTCCCCTTTGTTGCTGTCTGTAAACTCCCCTGGCTCGGTCTGGCCTTTATCTAGTTCTTTTTCATCTATTCCCTGCTTACACCATTCCTCCTCCTCACTCTTCACCTCAAGGATTTCCTTGTTAACGTCCTCACCCACCTCTGGCGTGCTAGCTTCCTCCTCTTTCCATCTTTCCATGTCATCCTCTATATTGTCCTCACCAGCTTCATCCCTCTCCCTTTTTGCCTTGACACTCTTTAAACTGTTGTTGTCTTCATCCTGTGTCTCCTCTAGTACTTCTTCCTTATGTAAAACCTTTTCAAACTCCTCTCCGTGTTCTACTTCATTCTCCAACTCTGTCAACCTTTCCTGATATCCATCTTTGAGGCTATCTCGCTCTACTTCTTCCTTTTTTGCGTTTACTGATGTTTCCGAACCACAGTCATCGGTCACTAGCCCTGGCTCAGAGAGATTTTCAAGGTGCTTTGATTGATCTTCATGCTCCCAAGTATCTGTCTCTCCTGCTTCTTTCATTTCCTGAACTTCATCTACTTCTGGTTTTGAATCAGAGATGGGATCATTTCGTTCTTGACACAGTGATTGTCTCTTAATAGTGCCATTCAAGTCTTCAGTAGGAAGCTGGCTATTTTCTTTTTCCTCTGCGATGCTCAATGAGTCAGGCTCTTGTGACAGTTTTGTCTCATCTGCATTTTCTTTGTGAAATCTCTCCAGTTCTTCTTCTGATTCTGAATGATGCTTTTCCCTTTCAATGAATGTGCTCTCTTCGTCTTCAGGATAGAAGCTCATAGTTTGTCTAATCGTTGATGAGATTTGCTCTCGTAGGTCTTGTGGCATGTTGAGCTCGTCCATGATGTCTGTCATATCAAACATGTCACCTGGTTCTGAGACATCTAGTGCAAACTCTTGCTCAGAGACTTTGGGTGAAAGCGGTTCACTTTTAAGCCTCTCTCTGTGCACCTGGAAATCTCTCCAGCGATCTCTGAGGTCAGAGGATGTGCTGTTATGCAAATCTGTTAGACTTGATCGCTGCAACAACTCATCGTCTATAGTGGAAATCTTCTGCAACGATTCCATCACTAGCATGGCTTCTGAAGTGCTTCTTGGAAGATGGCTTTCTCCTGCCACAGCCCCTTTTAGTGATTCTCGCAGGGTCACCGCTGACAAGAACGAAATGAAAGCTCTAGAGGGAGTCCCAAATACTGTGGCCACCTGTGTTGAGAAATCCGCAAGGCTCTTAGATTTTTTGATATTACCTGGATTCTCGGTCTCGGAGGCCCTTCTGATGCACTGACTGGAGGAGAAAAGTTGCCGTAGCACTGGATTTACTGTAGCTGGGTTTGGTAAGAGATTGGAGACGGATGACGATGGTTTGTTCTCAACTGGACCAAAGGCCTCAGAAGATCGGTGCATCCTCAATGTTTTCTCTTGCTCTGCGGGGTCTATTCTGACGCTCGGCATTGAAACGCATAGTCCCCTCAATCTCTGTGTGTTGTCTGTTGTTAAACCTTCCTGGCATAAGGGGACTAGTAGGCCAGACTTTGATGTTAGGAGAGCATCTCCATGTGAAAGATTATGTGCAGATGTGTTAGTCTGACATTCATTCACAGCGTCAGATTCGGAATCACCACCTATCTGAAAGACAACCTTTGTTGGAAGCTCCGGTTCCTTTTCTGGTTCCTTTATAGTTGCCTCCTCCAAGTATGGGACTGAGTCTGGGCTCATTTGAGTCTCCAGCCACTTTTCAACATATTGATTGACCTCAGAGGGTGAAGGATTGATAACTGGCATTGAAACACTCTCACTTAACTCAGTTGGTTTTGGTGATGCGATTTTCTTTTCACTCAAGGACTTTTGCCTGTTTAATCCCTTTTTGACCTGCCCATGTAACTGTTTTGGTTGTACAATATTGTGCAAGTTTTTCTTCATTGGAGGCCTTGCCATTTCCTTTTCAGGGATGTTTATATTGAAGCCATTTTCCCTGGGAGCCCTCTCTCTTATCTTCCCCTCTCTCTTAGTTGAATGACTTTTCACTTGGTCAATGTTGGGTGAGATGGCTTGTTTTTCACTGGATGATTTGTCTGACCTTCTCCCTTTTTTGACAGATTGAAGCAGTTCAGTTTCCTTGCCCTTCTGACCTTTTTTACTACTTTCAGATGAAGTACAACTCTTTTTACCGGCATTGTGATCACGGAGCTTCTCCGCAGATGAACTATTGGTTGTCTTTGAGGAACTATCTTTTTGTTTAGCTTCTGAGTTACTAGACGACGGGGTGCTTTTCATCTTTCCTGCAGGATTCATTGCCTTTTTCTTTGGCCCAAATCGTGCTGGATTTTTTTTTTCTTTTACATCTGCTTTAGCTGGAGTCCCTTTTGGATTTGTTTTACTCTGAGATTCATTGCTACTTTGAGACCTTTGTTTGGGAGATATCGGCTCTGACGACAGCGAGAACACTTCTTTAGGTCTGTGCTTTGAATCAGGACTGGAGGATGGGGGTGTAAAATCAACATCACCATCAACACTCCCTGAGTGTTCTCTTGATTCAAGGGAGGCTGAATTACTCCTTGGATTTTCATTAATATATTCATTTTTTGCTAAATTGTCGTAACCGCCCTGCCTCTCATAGATGTGCATCACTGTCTCTGTGATCTCCACTCCATTGTTTTCTAACTGGAGGACATTGGCTACCACTTCTGATTGGATGGAGGGGTGCAATGCTTTATTGGTATCCCGAGCTGATGCAGTTCTCCGCGGGTGTGGGACAGGTCTGTTGCTGGTGCTGCTACTGCTGCTGGTGGTGTTGTGTCTGACCACACAGCACGCCTCAGTCACCTCTGCTTCGGCTGTCTTCTCTGTGTATGAATGCCGCCCTATGGTGCTCTCTCGAACCCCTGACTCCGTTACCGTTTTGATGCTCTCTACCGATGTGTTTGTTCTAACATGATGAGGACCGGGCGTTGAGTTGCGCTTGAAACCTGATTTTGTTCTTTCTGATTCTGTGGAAGGATAACTTTCACATGCTCTCTCGTCACCGAAGCCAACATTGTTTCCATTTGCCACAGGTTGGTTTTCTTCATTGGCTGCATCATGGCAGCTGCTAGAAGAATCGTTGTCCATGACGTTGTTTGAGTCAGGCAAGCTTAAGCCTGTCCCAGACCTCGAGGCACAAGCTGTCCTGCTGTTAAGGCTGCTGCGGCTAAGCGTTGTTGTCCAGTGGAGAAGCTCCTCTTCCTTGATGGTCAGACGGACCTTCATCTCCACTGTCATGCTTCCATCTTGGTTCACACGGAAGGACTTCTCAATATCCTCATCTTGTGGCATGATGCAGGAGCGGGGTGGCTCCTGTGTCTCCATATCCATGTTTGTGTGGTTTCCATCGGGGTCTGTTTCTAGTGATCCATTGTGGGGATGTTGGTGAGTGTGAATGCCTCCATTCAGAGACTTGTTTATCTGATCAGCCATATATCTCTCTGAAGATAAGGAGAAGTTCCTGGAGCCCCTTCCGCTTGAGTGGGGTTTGTTTTCATCTTCATTTGAAGGCATTTAATATTGCAAGGTTTCAGAGTGAGAGAGTCAGAGAGAGAGTCAGAGAGAGAGTTAGAGTGCGAGAGAGAGAGAGAGAGAGTACATGAGAGAGAGAGAATTAGGTGTTAGTAGATCAAATAAAATAAAGACAATGATAAAGAAATATGTTTTTGGTGTAGTGTTTATAGCATATCAATAGAGCAGATGAATAGATACTTACAAGCCAAAGGCTGAAAGCTAGCTGGTTCTGCTGCATCTGAGTTACCAGACTGTGACATGTAGGCTATTGTATGGACATTGTATTTGGACGAGGTTTGTGTATTGTAGTTTCCCAATCGAAACGGTTCATTGCCTGCAGCTACAATAACTCCAGAACACAAAATAAGAGCAGCAAGCCCATCAACCTAAAGGAGGGAGAATATTCAAAGTTTAGTAACAATTTCATTAAGATGGTAATGTTAGTTCCATGAAGTGAACGGAAGCACACATTTGGTCTAAAGCCTATTGAACTTTCTAATTTAGCTACAGGGTAATCTGGAAAGAGCAGAGATCAGGCATGATGAAGCACTGAGCTGCATTAGAAACCCTGGGTGTTGTGGACATATGGAGGAGAGGATTACAGAGTTCACACAGCAGGGTGCAGTCTTTGTAGCACTTCTTAGCACTTCCAAGGACATATGTAAGTATAGCATCAAACTGTACCCTAAACTTCTTTAAAATGTCTTGGAAGGAGAAATGTAATCTTTCCGCATAATGTTTTCCCCTTTTACGCTATACATCGCTATACATTATTTTCATTTGACCTTAATCTCAGTCATTTAAATGGACACAGAAATGCATATGTTTATCACTGTGTTTTGTAGTGTTGCACCCAACATAATATGAAATGGTATAGTATTTTTATGGTTTAATAGATGGTAGCTGGAAGATCTTAAAACCTCAAAAGTTGGAGATCTCATTGTGAGATCCGTTACATTAAGTAAGCAAAATCCAATATATGGTCTATCGAGCATTTAAAAGTTAAGTAGGTCAAAATGAAAACAAAACAATGCATAGGTATCACACTGAAAATATCTATTTTCGGCCTACGTAGCGTGAATACGCTGGGTGACATTGACCAAATATTCCCTTATTAGGTTTCCCCTGACAAAATACTTCAGAATGACACATTAATATGAGAAAATTTCAAAAAAATGACATAGGTAACATAAATTAATCAGATTTCAGACAAAAGGAACAGGAGAAGCAGAGCAGGAACACTTACCCTTCTGCCATCGCTGGAGTAAAGCTTCAGAACAGGAAACTGCATGACCTGAGAGAGGTAATCCAACAGAGCGTCAAACGTCGGCGCTGTTCTCTTCTGCAGCAGCACCGTGCGCTTCACCGTGCTGTCCCTGTTCTTCACCACCACCAGCCTCTTGGGGGTCCGTACCGAGACCCTTCTGCCGATCTTGTCGGCCCTGTCGGGGCCCTCGTTCCGCCTGCCGTAGCTTCGCCGACCGGTGCTCGGAGGCCTGGTGGTGTTCCACGGTACCTTCCGCCGATGGACCACGTCCAGGTTTAGAGGCTTGACGCGCCTCCGGTCCGAACACACGTACGACCCGCCGTCGTGCAGATCCTCCAGGCCCCGGACCGAGTGGGTTCCCCGGGGGGTGCTGATGGTCCGGACCCCGAAGGGCAGAGGCACTTTTTTGGAGAGGGCGTCCAGAAGGGCATCGAAGGTCTTGAAGGTCCTGCCGTTGACGACCATGCGATGCCCGCCGAACTTGGGGTCCCCGCTCTTGTAGAAGCACACTCGCTTGGAGGCGGAGGGGTCGGGGATGGGCTGTAAGGGTCTGGAGATCAGGCTCTGCACACTCACAGAAGACTCCCTCTGGGTGAGGGAGTCAAGTTGGGACGCGTTGCTCATGTTTTCCTGGGGAGGAAGCTGTAGGAAACAGAGAAGGGCATTAGGGGTAGTCTAGCATAAAGCCTTGGTCAAAATGTAACTATCTCTAGGTTAAGATTGTAAGTATGTGTACATTGTGTTCACCTTGATTAAACTCCTTGTGTATCATTACTCTACTTATCCTCAGACAAGGTCAAAAATAGTACATTTCTTTATTCACCTAAATTACATTTATTATTTTAATGATTATTATGTTCTTCATCCGAGGTGCAGGCTATAGCATATGCTAGTGGTACATAGCTGGATTGGCTACATAACAGACACGACACTGGAGCCGGAATATAGTTTAATGACTGTTTGAACGCTGTTGTAACTTGTTGCTGTATATTGATTATTTATATTGGGGATCTGTTCAGTGTACTACTTGTCAGTCAAGGAAAACAGAGCTACTTTGCAGCAGTTGGAATTATCATACATCTTTGCTACAGGCCTATAGATCCAGTTAGCATGTTGTAGATAAGATCCAATCTTTATTTTGCAAATGAAAAACAAGATGATGGAATAACAGACTTTAAAGGACAATAAAGTTGTCTTACCGTAGCTTCCATTTTCCTAGAATTGTAACCATGAAGACTGGAGAAAGATGGACTCCGGTACACGCTGTGAGTTGGGAAAAGCTCCTGAGCTGCAAGAGTGGCTATTTTAGGACATGCAACACCATGGCCAATTTGCTTAATCTTTACCAACAGTTAATCAGCATATCGGGATAGAATACCACCGGTGTGAGGAATAAAAACAATAATCCAGCAGTCATTTCGATTAATCAATTGTGCTTTCCACATAAATATTGTCCGTCTCACACTGTTATGCATGTGTTGTATACTTTTTTTTTATGATTCAAATGGTTTTACTAGTATATCGGGTTTAACTATTAATATTTACTATTATTTGGTGGTAACTATTTATATTCATGGGATTCAAATTTGTATTAAATACAGCAATGTGCCCAGACATTTTGTTGTTTTAATTGATAGAGGAATTAAAATAAATGGCTACATTTGAGAGAAGTAAAAAGACTGATCAGGTGATAGTAAGAAATTAGCAAATGGGCCTGAAAGTTGAGTGTCAGACATAAGCAATCTGTGTCTATTGCCGCCTGCTCTACAGATGAAGACTGTTCACACTGCTTGTATTTTGCTGGGAGCTCCGTAATCAGATATGATTAGTCTGGGCCTAATAGGGATTAGGTGAGAGGTCTTGGCGTATCTGCTGACCACATGAGGCACAGCCACACAGGGTTTTAAGAGAGCACTTTTCTCCGCTGCAGGTTTTCTGAAATCCTTCTGCTAGATTTCGACAGAGACACAGGCAGGCTTGATGTAAGGAGGTCATCTATTTAAGCATAGGCTACCCCCGCACAATTATTTTGTTTTGCTACACCTTGTTTTGCCATGATAGGTATTTGGAAAATCGGGACTGATACAACCTTCCGTATTGTGTCCAGATCTACTTTATACAGTATGGTCCACACTCAAAATAAATGAATTGCCAAATCAAACAACGATATGACAACAAGTGTGTTATAACAAATAAACCAATATGTTATAAATGACGTGTGTTATAATTTTTCTCATTGCATAGGCCTATGTAAAAACCTCTATATATATATGTGTGTGTAACCCATTTACTGTGGGTTACACACCAGTGACAGTCATTAACAGTTGTTTGTGACTTGGACTGGGTAATAATGCCTATGTAACACTGAGGGATTTAAGGAGTTAAAATAGGCCTACAGAGGTAACACACAAGATGGCTCTAGAGGGGAGACAATTCATTGATTTTTTGTGATATAGTACTATGTGTAGTTATTTGACCTAGGCCATATGAAATGTATATGGGTTTATGTGTAAGTTTGTAGGCTACAGATTCTTTGTAAGCTTATGTACATTGAGATGTAGTTTACATGTTGTTGTTGTTGTTGTTGTTGTTGTTGTTGTTGTTATGTGAACTTGCTTATTTACTGTTATAACAAGATGCAGTGTGTGCCTCTCTTATGAATCATTTATGCAATATCCCTTCTTCGAACAATTAATATGCATGGAATATGATTAAATTAAGTGATACATTGTGCGATAGTTTCATGACGACATGAAATAGGACAGAGGAGTCTTTGAACTAAATCAATATTGGGGTGGACCTTTGTAAAAAAAACAACAACATAAAAACACCTGGGTTGGGTCAACTTCGCAATGTCAACCAATTCCAATTTAATACGCGACAACAGGAAACAGAGAAACGGAGCCGTTCAGTAGAAAGTACATAAATGACTGCAACGCCATCTAACGACGTAGTCAGCGTTGTGTCCACAGAGTGCGTCCATCATCACATGGGGATGGTGGGAGTCATGTGCAGGGGACGACTTCAATCATACAATACATATTTACACTTCTGCTTGCTTGGTTGATGTGGGTAATGCAGCAGGTTCCAGCCAAACGATCACTATCAGAACCAGAAGGGCGAATGCATCCTTTCGTCGTGTGTTGATTAACCTTCCCTTGACTTCGTGCATCGACTAGTCAGGTCTGGTATACAACCGTGGTGGGTCGGTGTGCCGTGCGCCAAGCAGTCGCCGCTGGCTCGTTTTTTTTTTAGTGGCGTGCTCTTTGTCGCTATATTTTCTTTTCATCTGGTACTAATTTGAAGTTTTCCCGAACGATTCCGCCATGGGGAAAAAAGAAGAGGAGGAAATTATCCGGATTGCGAAGAAAATGGATAAAATGGCGCAGAAGAAGAGCGGGGTGAGATGCAGTGTGTGCGCGCTTACCTGCTCGATCAGCCGTCCCGGCGGATGTTGTTGTGTTAGCATCGGGGCTTTTGCATTGCAAATGTTTGCTGCAAAGATTAGTGTTGTGTGTGTGTGTGGGATTGTAAGTGGAGCGCTTGATGTGTCCCAAATGTGTCTCCTATGATGCACAGTATTTTTCATTATAAAATAAAGGATTATTCCCAGCTGTTTTGATATAACTTGCCTGGCTGACTTGTAGCTAGCTGCTAGCCCTGTCAAAGTGGCTAGATGGTCACTGAGCCTTATTTAGCTTGTCCTCGATTTAGCTGACCTGCCCGGGTTAGTTGAGTGGACAGGCGACCCATGCATTCTTATTCATTTTGATTGCATTCATGTTTTTTCGTCCTTGTTTTCGTGCAGCAACAAATGTATTACAGGGTTGTAGAGTAACAATTGTTTAAATATCTAAGCTGAGCTTTAGATGTGTGAGTAATCAGTTAGCCATAAAAGCTAGCAGTAACTTTGAATGGCACTTTAAACGTGATACAGATTTTTTTTTTACTTCGTTTAAGTAAATGCATTTACAACATACATTATATTGTTGCGCTAATCTGTGGGCTTTTCATATCGAACTAGCAGGTTCTCCCTACTAAATGTCCTTCCACTTCTAGTCTGGAGCACTGGACCTGCTCAAAGAGCTCCGCAGTGTCCCCATGACTCTGGAACTACTTCAGGTATCTCATGCATCTTATTGACATGACGTATGTCTTTGAGCCTCACATATGACCCAGAAAGTAATGACTTGGTAATAAGGTGATTACAATGTTTTGCTCAACATTTTAGTTTAAACATGGATATTCTCTTCCATCATTCCTGCACCAGGCACCGTTGCCTGTTAATTCATGTTGATGCACCTGGCCACCAACTCGCGGTAGTTTATATATTGATCAGTGGACAAGAGATGAACAGACCAGCCATATATATATATAAGTCAAATGATGTTGGGCCAAACATTGACACAATTTTATTGAATGTCTGTCTACAGTCGACGAGAATCGGAATGTCTGTCAACGCCATCCGCAAGCAAAGCACAGACGACGAGGTGACCTCCCTCGCCAAGTCTCTAATCAAGTCCTGGAAGAAGCTCTTGGGTGAGTGTAGCTTCCCTGTTAATGTGGTTAACGTGTTTGCACGAGATTACAAATGGACAGTCAGTGATTAACGAAATGTGTGAAGTTGACGTGGTGCTTCTGTTATTTTTGACTTGCCACAGACGAACCTGGAGGTGGAGACAAATCCTCCGAGGACAAACGGAAAGAACAAAACTCACCTGTTATGTCTCCATCACAGGGCAGCCCAGAGGCAAAAGAAGAAAGGTGAGGAGATGTTAAAACTGAACTCATGAGCAGCAATGTTCAGAAACATAAAGCTTTTTAACAATACCGTTGCTCTTCACAGTCAGTTGATTAGGGCCCCCGAATAAGGAATGTCTTCCTCCATTCCAGCTCCAGCAGTAACTCCAGCAGCAAGTGCGATCCGGTCGACATGGCGTCCAACTCACTCATCAACACCTTCCCTCGGGCCCCCGGTACCTCTGACTCAGTCAGGATCAAGTGCAGGAACTTGCTGACCGCTGCACTGCAGACGGGGGGTAAGACCTGTTTCTCCGTGTTATAATTGGTATTAAAACACTTATATTCGCTGCTGTTATTTGTGGCTTCATGCGTCACCTCTGCTGGATGAGTGTGGGAGTAGTTGTTACATTTTGACCTTTTTGTTTTTCAGAGGACCATATTGCCATTGGCTCTGATTGTGATGAGCTTGGAGCACAGATTGAGGAATATATCCTTTGTAGTAATTGTCAGCTGAATGACAATTTTTTTGTTTTTGTTTATTTAAAAAAAAACCAACACCATTGACTATGGTGCTGCGCAGTAGCACACGCATGTTTTTTTTTCCTGGAATCCAAAGCCTTCGTCTCATAAATAGCTGATGGCTTTTATTTATTTTTTGGTCCGTGTCCGTACCCCAAACATGACGACAACAGCCCATAGGGTTGCACGCCTCTCATTCATACTACTTCCCGGGAGGGAAAACCGTACCCGGCGTAAATCCCTTGACACAGCCCCCCCCTCCCCCATCTGCACGCATCTTCCAAGAGTTCAAGAACACGGACATGAAATACAAGAACCGCGTGCGGAGCCGGATCTCCAACCTGAAAGACGTGAAGAACCCCAACCTGAGGAGAACGGTGCTGTGTGGCAATGTGTCGCCCGAGCGCATGGCCGGCATGAGTGCAGAGGTGCGTTAGTGACGTAAGACGTACCACCCAAAGCCCCGCAGAGTTTGGTTCAAATTATTTGATTTGATTTTTTATAGATATGTGTGAAATAAATGTAATTAATCAAAAGTTTTGCGTCAAAAATGCCGAAGTCAGATAGATGACTTGGGGTAGATAGTGATTATTGAATGTGAGAAGCACTCTGATTGGCTTAGGATACAACCAATGAGGCACAGTGAATCAGCAGAATTGGGAGAGTAGTTAGGTTGGACATCACAATTTGGCCAAAATATGACACTGGAAATTATGCTATGAGGCAAACGATTTATAGATGAGCTGTATTGAACATTCGAACTCCTTTCTTTTCAAACTCTGCAGTATTCAAAAACAACAATTCTCGAGTCACTTTTTATTTTTGTCTTCAGGAAATGGCCAGCGACGAGCTACGAGAGATGAGGAAGAACTTGACCAAAGAGGCGGTGCGGGACCACCAGATGTCCACCACTGGAGGCACTCAGACCGACCTGTTCACCTGTGGCAAGTGCAAGGGGAAGAGATGCACCTACACGCAGGTACGGGGGGGTGGCTGTTTCTCCTTCAGATGCAATGGGTTACTGGGCAACGCCTTCGGTTGTCAAGTCTCCACAGACCACTAAGGGGCTGTTTGATCTTTGGTATTTAATTGTATTGGATAGTTTTATGTTTTATGTAGTTTTTTTTGTGCTCTGGATCAAGAGGAAGATGTCACGTCGTTTGTATTGCCTCCAGAGTGTAAGCTGCGTTCATTGATGAGGATTGTCTCTTTCAAACTCGGACATCCGCAGGTCCAGACCCGCAGCGCTGATGAGCCGATGACCACCTTCGTCTTTTGCAACGATTGCGGAAGCAGATGGAAGGTATGTTGCTCATGACGGACCTGCTGTAGCATCCGAGGTCTGGAGGTTATGTTAAGGCGGTGGACGAAAGGGTCTAAAAACATCACTGAGGGATGTCTGCACTTCACAACTTCCAAACATTGTGTCAGGGAAATGGCAAAAACAACTGTCCCATTTCAGGACATTGCAATGGTTTAACACTTAATTAAGTAGTTATAAGTAAATGAAAAAATTCTGTTCTTCTAAAAGCCTCAATGAAGTTTACCTCTTTATATAGCGAAAGTATAGGACGCTGGTTGGGTGTAGTCATTCATCACAACAGCGGCCATGGCAAACAGATGGGCCAGCATTCAGTTGGGCACCTCGCTCCTTACACTATCAGGGCCATCGAGAAATAAGTGAGGGCCATCCTGGGAGCACAAGTGTGCGACTACAGAGTTGTGACTTGTGTCTCGTGAAGAGCAACAGTTGACTTCGGTTATGTGGAATCAGAAAGATATTCATTTTTGCTCCAAACCCAAGTAACCGAATGGGGCCCTTGAAGTCCTACAAATCATTAAAAATTGGATTGTATCTGTATCAAATGAATTCCTACTTTGCTCTGATTTAACATGTCCGGTTAAGGACGGATTAAATCTGTTTGCATGTGGACCAATGCTTCATGGCACGAATTGTGTATTGTATGATGTATTGTTTTAGCTGTGTGTCTTCTTGGCAGTGCCTGCCTTCCTTGTTTTTACTTTCTCATATCCGTCTTTACTTACTTAATTCATGTTTCCTGCTGAATAGCTGAACCTCTGCTCTAACACGTTAATTCTGTTTATTTTCTAGTTCTGCTGAATATGCAAGCAAGCTCCTTGGCGTTTGGAAGTAGCAAAGAACCTTGACAAGGATTGTGGCTTTCTGCAACAGATCTGAACTTTGTGGTACTTGGTGCATAAGTCACCATATACACCACTATTTTTATTTGAATATATTGTTTATACGTGCATTTTATTGTCTAGCGCCCCCAAAACACTCAAACTCTTCTACTTGTTTTTAGCTATTTTTCACTGTTAAACTGTACACAGTCGATTTTAGCAGCAGTATCTTTTTTATGTAGTTTCAACTTTTTTTTATTGACATATAAATTACATTTACTACTGTTTCGCTCTCCCCTCACAAGGATGTTTTATTTAATGCCAATAACAACTTTAATCCATTTGATTAAAAAAAAACATTTCCTAACTCCTCTATTATGCGGTTTCAGTTCTTATGTGTGGCCGCCTGCTTGCCCTCTTTCATGCCTGTTTTACTACTTGTGTATTCATGAATGTTAACATCCATGTTAACATCTATCAATAAAATGTACTTAATGTAGGATTTCCCTCCATGTACGGTCAAACCTTATGTTGAAAGAGAATGCAGATTAACCTGTTTTGTACTATTACAGTATGTCAGATATTTCAGGCATGGATGGAACTATGGATATATATCCTGTTTGGTACCATTACAATTATAATGTTCTTATTGGTATTCTTATAATGGAAGGTGAACATTTGCTATTATAGTAGCCTAAAGGATTTTTTCCCACTTCCACAAGGTCTTCCAATCTTAACTTAAAAACCTGTACGGAGTATTATCAATATGTATTTCCCATCCAGATAGTATATTGGCTTAATGGGATAATTCAAACTGAACCAAGTCACATTTCAGCCTGCCTTTACTACTATTTTCATTTGTGCGTAAAAGGAGTGGTTTTATTTTGCTCTTTCTCCTTCTGGGAGGTGCCCAGGGATTATGATTCATTGGGCATGTGTCAAATTCAGGCCTCACTTCAGCAACTGTTGAGAGATTTGGATCTTCCCATTGGTTTACTGAAATGCTTGCCACTTGTGAAAAAGCTTGAGGATGCTGTCATCGTTACCATAGAAAATAAGGATTACGGATTTAAACAATGATTTCTTATTGCCATCGTTTTGCACATAAAGGTTGATTATATTGAGTAGTAATGAAATAGCATTTCATAATCCGTAAAATTATTGTGCTTTATTTTATCTTTAAAGAATCCAAATGCCCACAAGTCATTGTTTTCTTGGAGAGTGAACAGGAAAAAAAAAACTAAACCATATACTGTAAACATTCACATTATTATTTTTTTAAAATGTATTCTTCAGTAAACTTACCGCAAAATAACACATTTCATATAGTAAACAGAAGAGATGACATTTATAGGCAGTATCACTCCAAACCGTTGGCTTAGATTGCGTTTGAGGTTGATCTACGTGGTGTCCATCAGCTCAAATTGCACAAATCAAGTAAAAGTTTCAACTCTAAGACAGTCACCGTGAATCACAGGTGGGCAGACAATTTCCGATCAACCTCCCGTATCCCTTGCCCTCTTGTTTGTCCTTGATAAACAAAGGCGTGTGTTGTCATTAGCCACCACCTTACTATGATGCACTACCAAAGTAGACTGATGTGTCCATGACTAAGGAATCAACACACAACACATGCAAAAACACTAAAATAAAAATTTGGCCAATGAGAAGGACAGTTCCTTGTTACGGACTTAAGAGTGCTCCAGTAACCATCCATATGGCAATTGTTTGAAGAGAGAACAAAATAAAAGGAAAACGTTGCCAATGAGAAAGATTTCACAAAATCGAATGTCAAGGCACTTCCTCATGTGAGGATCTTGTCTTTGTGTGACATGTTTGTGAGGCAACCAAAATAATTCAACTAAAACAAGCAAAATAAGTACTTACCACTTGGCAACTCCAATTTAAGTGGATAAAAGCGTTTCTATTGAATGTATAAACACAGTTTACATGGTAGCTTTGGTGTCACTGCCGAGCAAGCCTGACCCTTGTTGAAATCCGACACTGCAACCAACTGCCTGATACAACAGAGAGAAGTGAAATATCTATTATTGTGGAGCCTTCACCTTAAGCTTAAGTCTGCACAGTCATCATCAAAATTGGCCAGTCATACAACAGTTTATCCGACCATTTTTTTCCACTATTTGCAAACTAACACTTCAAAATGAATGTACTTGCTGGTATTTCAGTGTTGGCAATCGATGACAACAAAACACAATACTGTACAGATAGAAATACCTCATCCGCGCTAATGTTGAACTATGTTAGATAAGCACTTGCTTTAACCTCTGAAGAAATGCTTTTAAATAAATACATTTGGACCAAACCACTCTTTTGCATTGAAATAGTCTGACATGAGATAAGATTGAAATAACAGAAGCAAATTGCCCCAGGTGGCAGTTAGGAGCTAGGATTGACCTTGTTTTCACTTTCTGTTACATCACCAGCTGACTACTGTTCACAAAGAGGTACTCACGTCATACAAATGAACTGGAGTTGCCAAGTCAATAATGTCCCGTGTACCAAGGTGTGAGGCTTGCCAACAGAAACAGGGTGAAAGCATGTTAAACCACCCAGCACCCTGCAAAGCTGCCTACAAGTATAGCTAACGAGTAGCCTTTGACTGAGCTTTGATTTTCATACGCAGTAAATATAAACAGGCATTTCCCCCACAAAATACCCACAATTCCCCCTTTTTTCTCTATTTACAAACTCATCAATATATATATAGTCTACAGTAGGAATAATCATTTGCCCCGCCGAAACCATCATACAAACAACAACAAACCGTTTTTAAAAAACAAAAACAAACATTTTTGAATCACAAATAAAATAGGTTATTTCTATCAACGAGAAAAAGACGAAAAAAGAAAGAGAGAATGTATTTGTGTTCCTTTGGAGTGTTGTTACGCTATGTTGATCCGGTAGCAGTACTTCTGTAAGGTCGAGCCCTAGGGAGAATCTGAGACCTGAGTGTCTTCCGCCAGGTGCAGATCATGACAGCGCTGATATCCGGGTTCGGTCTCGAGTCCGAGGCCCCCAGTTCAAGTGGTCCTACACTGAAGATACAAAGGAAAAAAATATAGATAGGGTCGGGGGTGGTGGTGGTGGGTGGAGGTGTGGTGGAGGTGTGAGGGGGAGGGGGGGGGAAGAGGTTTGTGAATCGATTTTGAGAACAGGTCACAGGTCACATCGTCGGCCTAAGATTCGGGGGACTGTTCTGAGAGGGTTTTGAGCAGGTTTCTGTAGGCCGGGGAGTTCATGTAGCGCGGGTACGAGTCTCTTTGCATTAGCGTGTAGATCTGCAGCTGAGCGTCGTCAAACGTGTGGATGGAGGGCTCCAGCATGTTCTTGTTGATCACCTCGCGCACGCGGGAGTCCAGGCTCACCTGGAGGAGGGGGAAATGAAATTAGACACACAGACTCTGAAACACGCGCTTTCCTGTTTCCTGTGTTTACAGCGTTTCCTGTTTGCTGCCAAAGGATAAGATGGCTAAGGGTGATTAGATCTCATCCGTCCCCCCTTTTATCTAACGGGACTTACAGGATTTGGATGATATTATTAATGTAATTATAACATAATAATTATAACTTAGTTTTCCCAGAGCAGGTAGGGATTAGGGTATCTCCCCTAGGGAGGTAGGCTGTGGACATTGTGAGATCGAACACAGAACTGACCAGATGTCAAAAAGCTCTACACAATCTCAAAAAGATTCTTCGGAACTAGTGTTTTTTAAATGTGCAACTCTTGTACGAGCCCAATTTGAAACGCAGATCCCAGACCTCCTTGGGTGACAGAATGGAGATGTAGTCCTCGTAGATGACACGGGCCTTCTCCTCGATGGCCGTCTTATTGGTCTCCTTGGTGAACTCCTCGCACGCCATCCAGAACAGCATGTTCTCCTCGCTGAACTCGGTGCGGAGGAACAGGCGGAAGGCGGCTCTCCCCACAGGGCAGCCCATCAGCTTGTCAAAGGACTGCCCCCACGTGTGCACCTCGTCCAGCGTCGGCGTCGGACTGCGGACACCATACAAGACGGCAAATGGTTCGGGGGGGGGGGAGTGATTGGGTTAGAAGGGATACTCTGGCGATCATGCGGTAGCAGCGTGTTTGGTTCGGTTTCGATCCCCGACAGACCTTTCTTCGCAGTCTGCGGTCCCTTCCTTGACATCGTGGGAAGCCTTCCGATTCCTTTCTTCTCGGTCTTCGTTCCTAGCAGGGGGTCAAAGCGGACGTGTAAGGAACAAATGGGATTCAGACTTGAGAATATTATTGTGGGGATTGGGTCAATGGTGTCTGTGAGGTGTATCTATGTATACGTGTGCATGTATGTGTCTTGCATGCACCCACTGAAACACACACATACACACAAAAGAACCCCCACACACAACCACACACAGACAGCCCCCCCCCACACACACCCCCCCCCACACACACACACACACAAGCACAAATCGTCACCCCCACAAAAAACCCTATGTAGAATCATTCCAGAATAGGAGACCTGATTCATCGCCTGTAGCTAGACGCCACCTGCTCTGCTGAGCCCATCAAGCCCTACACTAAGGTTGCCTGTGTTGGGTAGCGGGTGAAGAACATACCAGGAGCAGCTACAGCAGCAGCACCAGCAGAAACAACAGGCATTGGAGCCCCGAGGGTTGGCCTGGCCCGGCTGGCCCTGCTGGGCTGGCCCGGCGCCCCCCGCCGCCGTCTCCTGCTGCACCGACATCTGCCTCTTTCGCATCTCCATCCGCTCTGAACCCATGGGCTGCAGGGAGAGGGACAGCCAACACTGAAGACCCGCACACACACATACACACACACAGTACAGGACGGCCACACTCTCCGAGGCCTGACCTTCAGTATGATGTGGATTTCATTTAGATTGAGAGTGTCGTCCAAATGAACCAAAGCGATGGCCAAAATTAAACAAAAATACCGAAACAATATTTTTGTGGGGCAAAATGTACCTGTTACGGATGACGGTTACAGCAGTATGAGAAACTAGATAGACCGAGCCAATCACGTGATACGGATTTGGAAATATATGTATATCTCTTGTGTCAGTCTGCAGTATCCAGCCGGTTTTTTATGGCATGGTCATGGTAAGTAAGTGGTTGTCAGTCAGGCTGAATATATTCTCTGGTCAGCAGTAGTGTGGGTTTTTTTGTGTGTGCGTGTGTGTGTGTGTGTGCATGAGTGTGCATGTGTGTGTGTGTGTGTGTGTGTGTGTGTGCGTGTACGTGCATATGTGTGTGTGTGCGTGTGTGCTTGTGTGTGTGTGTGTGTGTGTGTGTGCTGGCATGCCCAGAGGACATGTTGTGATGGAATGCATGGCTCCTGTCAGGGAGGCAGGAATCATCTGGTGTTCCAAGGACCCCTGCTGTGACACATCCCAGCATCAAGCAATTCATAAAGTTATTTAACCAAGAGGGACGAACAGATGGCATCTGTAGCGAGTCGAGAGGGAACAGATCACAGGGGCTGGTTTCAGAGGCCTTCTTGGTTAATGGCTCAGGAATTTCAACTCAAATATCTATTCAGGGAACCCCCTTGAGATGCCTTACACGTTTAAAGATGTTGCCAAAAATATATTCAGCTATGATATGCTATATATCTTTTGTATATAATAAAAAAAATACTATTGTTTTATGATTCTCGTATGGATGGGTCCATGCACCTTTAAGCCCTTTGCAATTCTGACTACTGTTGTTTAAATGTAGCAAGCCATTAATCACATTATCCTCTTTTATAACTGCATCGAGCAGGGCTGGTAAGGCCTCAAAGACATAAAGACTGGCAATGCACACAGAACATCTTCAAGCCTGCATGCTTCGAACGTATAGCTGCTGTAGTCGCTAAGTATAGCGAGCAACAACCGCTGGCAAAGCCCATCTGATCATTTATGTAACAAAGCTCTACGCGGTCAACCCACGGCGTGATTAGACTACTACCTGACACAAGAAACGATGCTTTAAAAATGTCAGAAGATTGGGCGGATGGGGGGAGGGAGGGGGGGGGGGGGGGGGGGGGGGGGGCTAGAGGCGCAGCTTGTGAATCTATAACCGCAGCATCGCTCCATCAGTCTCTCAGTGAATTCAACATAAATTGGTGCGGTGCTAAAAATGGACGGACGTGATTCGTATTATGACATTTTTTTCTAGCAGAGCAGGGTTGGTTGAACAGATCGTACGCGTCTAACGAAATGCATTATTTTACACGTTAGGTGTCGGATGCTGTCCTCAACAGCTTTAGACGATGAAATGGGGGGGGGGGTATCCATTTAGAAGATAAAACATATCAGAAAACCAATAACGATCATAATGGATCCATCGAAATAAAGCCATATAATAACACGGTAAATTACAGGGTCCCTCTTCAGTTCACAAATGCAACAAAAAAACAACAACAACAACATCATTGCCCTTATAGGATAAGCTATACTCGCATCACATCAAGGAAAAGTGGGACCGTGTGAAGAAGAAGCAGCACACAGCTTCATCATCACCCCCTGGACGACCACCGAAAAGACACAGCCTCGATCTGTTTCAAAGCCCCCACTGTACGCTACGGCAAGGTAGAGACATGACACACAACGCCATCAAACGCGCCTGACACACACCGCCCGTCAAATATCACACCAGTTGGCGACTAATACTCACAAATTCACCATGTATGCCCAAAGTGAAGAGGTAATTCTTTGCCTTGATTACATCCGTTGGCACATAGGGTTTTTTTTCCCAACCGGCTGCTCCATGTGAGTACGCATGCGTCTTCTCCAAGTAGTAGCCCGGTGGAAGCGTAAACCCCCTCTGTCATGGATTTACTGTGAGGCTCACTGTAGCTCCTCTGCCTCTCTCTGCGTTCAATCGACTATTGGCCTGCACAATGCACCGTTCTCTAGCGAGCAGGGGAAATGCATGGACTAGCCTGTATTCTTGGCGTTACAACATGTTGGCCCTATTTGCAGTCGTTTCCACCAAGTAGGCTACTCGTTAGACAAAATGTAGAAGGAATTTGGGAAATGCAATGGTTCATCCGAGCTTCTTTCGATTGAAATTCCACCTGTAAGCTGTGCGCTGTCCCTGGTCCTGAAACAGCCAACGCGTCATAACAGCTTTATTTTCGTTAATAGTCCCTGTTATGTAGGCCAATAAAACCTATAAACCCTGATTTCGGAAAGTTTACTGGTTGCATGGGTTAAGAAAAGGTATTATGCTCCTATGAAGATACAGTGCTCTGGATGATTTACATTTACATAACTAAGTATAAAATAAATTCATTCGATTTGTTTATCGGCGTCAGCCGTCCCTCAAAATTTTCAAAAAATTCGGTAGACCTAAGGAAGAAAATAAGGATGATTACAGAAATAATGAAAAAAGTAAATAAAGCATGAATCGGGTTTTTCGAAGGTCATTGCTCTATGATAATTCAAATTAACACGTCGAAACATTGTTACATTGATATGTTTCATAATTTAAATATAGCCTTCAGTTCACACGTAGTTTGTGTACCAAATTATTATGTATGTTCATATATATATATATATATATATAGGTCTATATTTTTTTCTCTCTGTCTGTCTGTATTTCGATCTGTGTGTTAATCTAGCTATCTATTTTTGAGCATAGCTGTGTATAGGTCTCTACTGTATGTAAACACCAGATGGCAGTCTGTACAGTCTGTCCATCGATTTATCTCATAGATATCCTAAACTCTGACAACAGTTTCCCCAATAAACACAATAAAGTACAACAGAGTACACACTTAGTTTGATGCAACAATGCATTTAAAGAAGCATCTGAATTATAAAAGGATTGCTCATACAGGCAGGGAAGCGTTAATAATAATGCAAAAAAAAAGAATGAAAACTACATATTTGACGAGTTTCATAAAGTGAACTTCTATTCATTGTTTTTGGGTCATTAAGTCTTTCTAAGTGACCGCTCAACTGGGGCATGCCCTGCAAATCATTTATGTCCTGTGCTCCCCCCATCCCCCCACCCTGGTCCCCAAGGGGAAAGAACATGTGACTTACTCCATAGCACTTCATTTAACACCTTCCCCTGTGTTACTGTTACGCAACACGGCCCTAGCAACAGCAGTGTCAGATTGACATGCCCATGCCGATGAAAATGAATGTTGTGGTGATTAGAACACTTTATTTTTTCTTTTACTCCCAAATCAAATAAGCCAGTGGAGATGTGCGTAGATAGCCTAAACAAGGTTGCATGGGACACCGAGGGAAACAATTGATCGACAAGATGGAAGATGGATGGATGATTTAAAAATCAGCCCTTCTCATCGATCTCTGGGTTCAAAGAAGTGTCATAGGAGGGAGAACCACTGTGTGTCTGTGTGTGTGTGTGTGTGTGCGTTTGTGTCTGTGTCTGTTGCGTGTGTGTGTGTGTGGTGTGCGTGTGTGTGTGTGTGTCTGTTGTCTGTGTGTGTGTGTGTGTGTGTGTGTGTGTGTGTGTGTGTGTGTGTGTGTGTGTGTGTGTGTGTGTGTGTGTGTGTTGCATCACTGCTGATTCACATAGACATGAGATATCAGTCAGATGTGCTGCGACTAGAGAGATGTTTCTGACTAAAACCACCATGTTGTTTTTTCTTACGCAATCATTGATATAAATCTATTTCTGTTGAATGTAAAAATAAAAGTAAATGACTACACTTTACCCATAACGATGACTGTCTTCACTTGCTAACACTTAAATGCAAGTAAGTTTAATGTTAATATTATTTTTCATTATTTATCATTCTTTCCATCACAATTAGTCAATGACGCCATCAGCTCTGTATGGACAGTTTCCCTTTTTTTTCAGTAAATTAATCAATTTGTTGTGCCTCACTTTGCCCTCACTTGCCAATAGTTTTCAGGGGAAGGAGATTTAATACTGGACTAATCAGTGAAATGGTCTTCTGGAACAGAACGGAAAGTGGTGTGTAGCATACTCAACCTCAATGGCATTATCATATATCACAGATACTACTCCATTAAGAAGGCGGAATTTCCTATCAAGGATTTTTTTGCAAGAGATCGAATCAACAAAAACATCTATATTTCTAATTTTACGGAAACAAAATATGACTGTATATTTAACCGTCACAGTACAGTACATCCAACCGTCATCCAAGAAATCTCTATTCTCTAATTGCGTTCATCTTAGACAACTGCGAGAGTTCAAACACACATTTCAATCGTATTCAATATGAGTACATACGGTATGAATAAATACGCAACATTCCCTTCATTTATTTTTGAGATAGGGCTGCTCCTTTAAAAGCCCTGGACAGCACATGAAACTGTTGGTGATAGTGACCTGGTGTGACTCCACTTAACCACCACCCCCCGTCACCACACCTTCCTCCTCCTGTCCTCTCAACTCAGTTGTGGAGGTGGGCGCCTGAATTCACAGCCTGAAGAGACACGCCCTCCTAATCACATCAGAGCTCTGAATGGAAACATGCTTCTCCTTACTACTGCAAGCCATCGGAAATCTTTAGTTATCCATTTAACAATCTGCTGGCACACACTCCCAGCCCATTTCTATTCTTAGTCTACTGTTTAATTTATTAATAGCACCTGGAAGGATTGTTGGGTTTGTTGTCTTGGTTTATAAACAAACCCAAAAAATAAAGCATAGTTAAAGTCAAATTCAAGACAAACCGGGCTTGTCTTTGTGTGATTCATTTTATTACTTGTTATGTCGTAGTACAACATCTTAGTAAACTCACTTTAATCTTCTTAAGCCTTGTACAGACAGGAAGTCTCTAAATAGCTATTTTGGTGCTCAAGATTAAAAAATGGCCGCCCATACAAACAAGTAGCCTGTAATGCAAGTTCAGAAAAAAGCAAGCTAAAATATGAAGTGTCAAGTGTTTGTCAAGTGAGTGATTAACCTTAACAAATACCAACCTCGATTCCCCATTCACACACACACTAGAGTTAGTATTCAATCTCAAAACCTTTTACCCTCACAACTAAAAAGAAAACCCTGATTTGATTTGATCAGCCTGACGGTTCAAAGCTGAACAATGGCTCGGTTGAGAACTTCTACAAGAACCGGGTACTCTGAGTCGCACATGCCGTTACCTCAACGCACACCATCTCCAGCTGCTCGCTGTCATGGTTGGGGTCGCCGCAGCCCCCCGTGGCCTGGTAGCCCTCCCCCCGGCGGCAGGCCTGGGCCAGACCCCGGGCCCTCTGCCACATCAGGGCCCTGGTGCGGCCGATGCCTCGCACGGCTGGCGTGGGCCGGATCTCCCACCGTCGTCGGGCCACCTTAACACTCGGCATGCTCCATCCAGTGCAGGCCCACGTTCCCCCTTCTGCGCGGCGATAGGCCTCTCAGCGAAGCCTGTGTGAGATCATGGGCTGAATGAAGCAAACCCTCCTTCTCTTCTTATTCTTCTCCGTTCCTTCTTCCCTTCCTCCCTTCCCACTTATGTGGTCCCCAGGTCGGTCCTGAAACTCATGGTGCCGAACACACGAGGAACAAGTGGTGATGACCACATGCAGAGCAGCGCGGTCGCAACTGAGCGGTCTGAAGGGGATTAGGACTCGGCACTGTTCACGCTGAATGCAATCCCGATTCCTGCTCACCATCTCACCAGCTTAGGGCAGATTAAGCCCTGAGATCTAGGTGTTGGAGAGAGACGTACAGATATACAGAGAGAAGAAGAGAGTCTATTGTAAGGGCAGTTCAATTGATGCATGTGTTGTGATCATATATATTTGCTATATATAGCATTTAGTCTGGCCTAGCCATACTTTCTGGTCTTCTTTAATTAATTGTGATGTACTACAGACATTTTTGTAAACTTTTAAATATTATTTTCTTTTTTATTCCGTATGATACTAATACAATGACTATTCTTTTCATGTTGTCTAGCCTATATTTGGTTGAGCATTATAGTAATCATTAAAATGACAGACATACAAATTGTAATTGGCCTAAATGAAACAGATACAATATTGCATCCCTACAGGCCTACAGTAGAACTACGGCAAACACACACAAACGTAGCATGGCTATAGCATTTTCCGTTTAAAAAGCAAGATGCAAACAATACCAAATAAAAGATTAAATTAAAACTGCTATGAATATTCTTAAGAAACATATGATAATGAAAGAATGCACAATAACAACTATTTCCAACTTGGTTTTACCTCGGCCGCTGGAGTAGTGCTACAACATGTGATCTGGGTCACATGACAGAGCGTGACGCGCTATCGGTCAGCTGTCTTGTTCGCCGAATGAAGCCAAACTGTGTGTGAGTATGGGACATATGTCTCTCTTTTGCTCTCCTTTATGATTTACTAGTGAAATTACGGTTCGCATGTATGCCCGTGTATGTATATTGACATTGTGTTTTAATTAGACATCGACGCTGTAGGTTTAGCAGCACCTAGCCTGTGAACTCAGCCTTGCTATGCAGGTTAGCAGCAGGTCTTATGATTATTTCTATCGCCATCGTTGGGTAACCCACCGTCCCTAAGCGATCTAACGTATTTCACATAAACCCACTAGAGAGTCACACTGGTGCGACGTTACTATGTGAAATGCTGCATTATTTCGTTGTGCGACAGGACTGTGTCAAGTCGTGACATTGGCTCTGTTAGCATGACCTAAAATCAAATATCTCTGAACTTAGCTAGCAGTACACACGGATCATTCATCACACCCCCCTGGCTGTTATTTTTGTACAGAATGAAAAACTATTAGCGTTCAAATGTAATTCCTTAGCCACTCCTTCACATTGCACGGTTTTAATTTGGTGATGTATTTATATAGGGGCCAGTCCTATGTGGTAAGCTATTCGCCAGAACCACTTGGACATTATTTATTAAGGCTCTTTTCTATATATTAGATCTTCATCATGCAAATACTTTGCTTATATTGCATATATTACAAACAGTTCATGGGATTTGGATCCAAGTTCTTTGCACGAGATGCCATGATGAATACAGTGGACCTAGAATACTACCTTGGATTTATCGTTCTTGTTGCTGAATCCACCTAGGTGAAGTCCCATTTTAAACTAGACCCAGACTGCTAGATCAACTAAGACAAGATGGACATCCGAGGTGCTGTGGACGCGGCGGTCCCGACCAACATCATCGCTGCCAAGGCAGCAGAGGTTCGGGCCAATCAGGTCAACTGGCAGTCCTACCTCCAGTAAGTAGAAACCAGTAGCCTATACTGTTCCACATAGCATGGTCATTTGTTTGTGTTTAACTCATGTTGGCGTTGAAATATTTCATGAAAACCTCAATTTCATCTTCTTTATTCCATGAAGTTTATCAGGCTATAGGTATATAGTTTTCTCCCCGCCAAAGCCAGTCAGATTTGTGCTTGAGTTTTGATGGCTCACATTCACCTCCCTGCACACAGTCAACCCTAAAGGGGAAGCTAATGAAAAGGGGCAACAAATAGCTTGTTGTGAGCAGTAAACAACTAGGTGTCTGCCTCAAAATATGCTTGACACTTTAGCCAGTAGGAGCTCCGCTTTGAGCAAGTGACTTTCCAGTTGTTAGGCCATCTCCCTTCTGAAGGGCTGGTTCCCATTTTCTCTGCTGTTTAGCATGGCTGATTGAAGTACACACAGTCTTGTTACATGGTGTCCTTCTCTGACTATGGTTCAGTTTTTCTCAGTCTGTGCCTGGTGACTCACTGTCCCAATGCTAATGGTGTGTTCCTCAATCCTCCGACGCCAGACTTCTGAGCCGAAAGTTGAAGATCTCCCAGATTTCTTGCGTCATTTCTCAGAGGCACATCCCCTTTTTGTCTTCTTCTTTTGGAATTCTGAGAGTAGACTGAGAGCAGTGATGATGACTCTCTCAACAAAATGGCTGCGCCTGTGAAGAGATTTATTTTCTTTGTATTTGTACCACGTTGGTCATTTTAATGTTGATTTTAAATGCTCTTACACACTTGATTACATTGCTACTTTATTCCGGTCACATACATTGCATGGTCTTGCTGTGCGTGCAATACAACGTAAAGTTGTTTTCGGGCTGGTTTGCTAAAGAGGCTTACGTAGCTTTCAATAAACAACGACTAGCCAGTCACAATCACAAAGACGAACAGGAACGCTATAAATGCTCCGAGACCGGAAATTACGTCAAAAGTATAACTCGGAAGGCTGGCGTCAGAGGATTCAGGAAAGCACCATTAACACTTCTTCATTTTGGCTGTACAGGCATCCATGTGGTTTCCAAGCAGAATACAAGGACATTTAGGAATTGATTGTTTTATTTTATCCATGTGAGAAAATAATGGAAAGGTATTTTATTTCATTGAAATATTCAATCCACTCTTAAAGAGCCTTCATATGAAATAAGGTTACATAAATAGAGAAATGGTTGCCTAGATGCCATTAACTCAACAGAAACAAAATATTATATAAATTAAAATACATTTGACACTTCTATCGCATATTCCATTTGACCTTCCCTGGCTTTGAAATCCTACATCCTAGGATTCCTATTGCTCATTCATTTAACCCTCAAGAAGACAAGCAGGAAGAAAAAAAAATGTGTTAAAATGAGATAACTGAGCTGCTGAAGTGTATTTCAAAGCGACGTTCACCATTTATGATCACAGCGAATCACAACATTAAGACTTGTATTTCGCCTTGTCTAATAACATAGGCCTTATTGCAATCGGCAAATAACTTATTACATATAAGGGGAGGTGGCTACAAGGGAAAACATCTGGATATTTAGGAAGCAGCCAAGAGCTAACAACTAATGGAATGCTGCCTCTGTGTCTTTCTTTGAGAGGAAATCGTGAGATATTCACAGCAATTATAGAGTGGCTGTTAATGTACATGTGTCTTTTTGAAGTATATTTTCATCTGTATAGATGATCTTGCTTGGCAATTTATCAGCTATTACAATTGGCATAACACATTGAATTGTGAGATAGCAATAGTAAATTGTCAATGTATATGTGTAACGTAACTTTGTATCAAAGCTCTAAATCAGTTTATGCTTGATCCATCTGACATTTTTGTTGGCAATATTGTTTTCTCACAGGGGTCAGATGATTTCTGCAGAAGACTGTGAGTTCATCAAGAAGTTTGAGGTGGCTCACTCTGAGGAGAAGCAGACCATCCTGACAAATGAAGGCCATCAGGTTCTGTGAATATTTCTTAATTATCTCTATTCTCTAATTCTCATATTTGCCTTCTATATTGTTGAATTTGGTCTTTCTATTTACCCATCCAAAGAGTTTGCCCACAGAATGTTACACCTTGACTATGACCAACCATCCCGGTTTCTGAGATAGTTTCTCGAGCAAGATATATATTACTTTATCTCTTGCTAACTAAGTTTTCTTCATATTGTACATTTAAACCTGCACTATGTTACTTTTCTACTGCAGCTGTTTACTCAATTAAAAACACTCTGTACTGGGAGCTTTCTCAAGAATAAAATGTGCCCATCCAGGAGTCAATCCAATCAGGGATTCTTTCTCTATAAAGGGTTTCATTCTGGTCCACGATCTCAGACTACAGTAACCGTAGCTACAACTCAACCACTAGAGGTTGCTAATGGTTAAACATACTGCAGATTTAAAATTGTTAGTCATTCTTCACACCAGAGACACCTCGCTTACATACAACAGCATACCAGTAACTTATGTCACTATTCCTGACCAATCCATGTTATTCTTGCACCTGTTGACCTTCGAATAAACCCTGCAATACGTGCACAATGGCATTAAAATGCATGCTTGTATTCCAGCTCATTTTGTTTTTCCTCCTATGTGCTCAGTGTGCCAAGACCTTCCTAAACCTGATGGCTCATATATCCAAGGAGCAAACAGTCCAGTACATCCTAACCTTGATCGATGACACCCTGCAGGTAAACACAAACATCACTTAATGCTTTGTGACCTACAGCACCACACTCTCGCTTGACCAAAGGTCTCTGATAGGGTCTCTGTTTCTTTGGCTTTATGCACTTTGCAGCTCGTTCTTGTAGCTCAATGTATTGATACTTGATACTTGATATCAGATTTATGTGATGCAGGTTGAATATACGTATGACTGTATAACTACATGGCAGTTTGCATTCCTACTGAAAATAATGTATTGGTAAAACATGGCATATTACAGTCACGGTGATAACTAATTTAATATAGCAGATTACACCTTGTGTCAGAGTTGGGTTAGCGCTTTGAAGTCCACAGACCTATACGTTTGTTGGCCTTTGATTTATGTGGATGGCTTGATGTGTGTGTGAGAGAAACCTAAATTATTACTATTCGAAACAGTCAAGCGCTTTTATTTCGTCTATTGTGCGATAGAATGATAAAATCCGACATGAAAAAGGCACTGTCAGCCCTCGGGCCCCTAGAGACAAAAGATGACATCCTTTTGAGATCATATTCTATTGAAGTTCATAAATAAGTGTTTTGGCAGGCCTAGCCGAGTGGAACTATCCGTGGTATTGGAAGGGGGATTCAATTATAGTATGTTTTATTTTGTTGATCCTGATCGAAGCCCCTATTTCTGCATGAGTAAAGTTCAAGACAGGCTGTAGGAGTAATAATATTGCGCTCGGCTACTTGATGAGTAAAATTAGTGAGTTCTGAAATCCTTGATCTTATTTTCATGAATAAAAGCGTTTTTGTTTTTTTTCACAAATCGCCACCTGTGCACACACACACACAAGCCTTCTTAATGTCCTCAGGAAAACCATCAGAGGGTGAACATCTTCTTCGACTACGCCAAGAAGACCAAGAACACGGCCTGGTCCTACTTTCTGCCCATGCTCAACCGCCAGGACCTCTTCACCGTCCACATGGTGAGTCAGGGCCCTCGCCACGGCCCTTCCACGGTGCTATGGGCCCCACCACGGGGTTGTGGGCCCCAGCATGGTGCTGTGCTGGGCCGTGAGATAGCTGTTGATGTCTGTGAGATGGCTGTTGATGTCTGAGGTCTGTCACACGCACACACAGACACGCACCCGCAAGCACCCGTATGCACGCACACAATCACACAGAAAGAAGAACCATTAATGAGTGAGATGCAGAATTATATCACACGTTCCTACCTATGATGGTGAACTAAAGTGATGTGTGTAATACATATCTGACTCATTCTTTCTCCGAAACTACTGACGTGGTCCACATGAGATACATTTTCAGTTTAGCTGATTCAATACTGACGACCATGTTATATCTGGTTCATATCAAATAATGAGTGGATATCGCTAATGAGATTCATGCTCAATATGCCAAAATCAGCCAACCTCAGGATTAAGTTGAAATGAGCTCTCTGCTCAACTTATGCTTGTGACGGGAAGGGGGCTTGGCAGTTTCAAATGTGCATGCCAAGGTTATGCCATCATCTGAGTGTGACATTGAGACACTCTGGCTGGTGAGCTGAGGGAATTGCAAATTTTGGTGTTGTGATTGGATTCATCTAGCTGGGTCTCGCAATGCTAGAATGCAGCAGTAATTAAAAAGATTCAGAAATGTTTTGCCCACTCCTCTTCTCTGCAATGAACCGTTTCCAATCATGAAATAATTAATTCAACTATCAATAATTCCTCGCAAATCAGACTCCCCCATTTTCGTCGAAAAAACTGGCAATTAGATTCCCTCATGACAGATCTTTGAACCACGAGAGAGCCAACCTCACAGCCCCAATGCAAGTGATGGGGAGAGGCCGGCACCCATGCAGCTCAAACAACGTTACCAGATGGCACCCCGCAGCCCCACGCATACTGCCCCCATACTGCTTCTCCCGCCATGCAGACACTTTTTACTTTTTCCTAATAACGGCCCCCAGAAGTCCCACCACTCATACAGGATCATTCCATGAAAAACAAACCTTTTTCATGGAATGATTCATTTTATTGTAATGAGGCCCCTGTTTATCTTTGAATACTTGTGGGTCAATTTGCCCTCAGCTGAAGTTGTGCCTGTAGCACAACCTGTAGCTTCTGCCTGCATGGAGCCTGAGGGGAGATCACAGGAAGCCCTCGGCTTCTGTTTTGCAGCAGAATTGCAATTTGCTGGCGGAATTAGTAGGTGCAGGCAGCGTAGAGGACGAGAGGTGATTTGCATGTTGATGGGGGTCGTGGCTTTTCACTCTTCCTTTATTCCTTATTTTGTCATGCAAAAATGAGGTCTGTAGGGTGACCTTGTGAATCGTTCGGACTCCCAGCTGTAGTCAATTCCCCCTTGGTTAAATATAATATACGCATACAATTTAAATGCATGTTTATATTTGTGTTGTTTAGCGTGGTAGGAAAAGTGTCATTCGTTATGTGGTTTCAGAAGCTGCTTTTTGTCAATATAAAGTCTAAATTGTCAAGACTTAGTATTGTGTCGTACTCTGGCAGTCAAACTGTTTATCATGTTTAAATGTTTTCATTGGTTGATGTTGGGTCCTCTCCCTTTTTTCTATAGGCTGCAAGGATCATTGCAAAGCTGGCAGCCTGGGGTCGTGAACTTATGGAGGGCAGTGACCTCAACTACTACTTCAACTGGATCAAAACTCAGCTCAGTTCCCAGGTAAATGCAGAGCCATGGGATTTGAGTGGGATCCTAACTTTTTACGAACAGCCTATGATTAAGAAAGCAGACCACAATATGAAACGGTATTTTCAATCATTGAATTCCTTAGTCATCTTTACAACCAGCCAAAAAAGGATGTTGACTCATTTAATTTTGTATCATGCCTCAACTTCACTGCAGTTTGAATTATCAGAGGACCTTCACTATGTATTTAAAGTTTGGATGAATAAATCTTTATTTGTTTTGTACGTAACATCATATTTCTACATGCAGCAAGCTTCCTATTTAGAGGGATATCGTTGTCTTTTAAGCTGATAGCGGTAGAAACAATCCTACGCCACTTTAGAAATATAAACATGAAGATCAGCCCTGGCTTGTTGTGATGCGTTTTTTGTTTTGATGTCTGATAGGTTTCAATTATGAAGCACTTTGCAACACACTGGTGTGGAGGATGAGAAAATACTTAAAAGGGGATTTGTCTTTTGCTTTTACCTAGTAATCATAAATCGGCCTATTTATTTCCCCCAAAGCATCATGTATCCTTTGTTTCCCTGAAAGGCACCGGGGGGGGGGGGGGGGTTATTTATTTATTATTTATTTATTTATTTAATGTGTCTTATATAAGCAGCGGCACTGCTGCTGAAAGTGGTGAGATGTATGAGCCATCTCTGTTTTGTATCTCCTGGTAGAACCTTCATGGTACAGGTCCTGAATCAGGCCTTGGCGCAGGGACTATTTCCCCCAGTGAAGTGAGTATGAATGGAGTAGGTCACCTTAAGAGGCCCGGATGCTCCCCCCCCCCCCCCCTCTGCCCCATGACCTCGATGGGGAGGGGGGGTCTGTGCAAGCTGGCTTCTGTGGGCTCTCTTCTACCTTCTCTACACTCTCTCTCACCCTCCCATCCGGTCATTACCACTTCATTCTTCTCACTTGTATCTCCCTCCAGCTGCTTTTCCTTTTGGAGCCCCAGGCTTAAGTGAACCACATGTAGGGTACGGCACAATCCCTGCCAAAAAATCGTGAGCAACAATTACTTTGCGAGCGTGCGCAAATCACACTGCCGCGTGCCCGATGTGAGCCCTTCTAGTGCATCCCTGCGTGGTATTTCTCAGCCCGCCAGAGCAATGATATACCCTGCGAAAAGAAAATCATTCATTGAGCGCGCACATGGAGTGAAGCACCAAGAAACTGCGACCCCCTTGCACGCAAATGATGACTTTGCCCTCGTGCTCTAGCAAAAATGCTAGTATATTTGTTCTGAATAAACAAAAAGGTTAGAGCACCCAATCCCACTTAGGGATACAAAACAATTGCCATTGTCAGCTCCGCCCACTCAGTGCTAAAAGGAAAACCTGTGCGAGCACAAAAAATATCAGAGCGAGCAGGAAAACAATTTTGAGCACGAGAGCAACGACAGCATTTGTGCCTATGGCGGAGTCGGTTGTGTGCTGCTTCACTTCGTTTTTCTGCATGCTTGATGAATGATTTCCTCTTTGCAGGCTTTACGATCACTCCCGCGGGCAGAGAATTACCCCGCGCGAATACAGGGAAAAGTGCTCTCCATAATGGTGTGCACGGATTTGTCAGATGTGCGTGTGCAATTAGCGGAGCGTTTTATTTTTTTTTGCCAATGATCTAGTGCAGCAGTACTGCTTTAGTCTGCCAGATACAGTGTGGAAGTATCCATTAAGACAGCATGGTGTTGGCTGCCACCGGTTAGGCTGTGGTGCCCAAGTGCAAATTGCATGTCTTTAAGCAAGTGCTCCCTAATGCTTAATTGCCTATAGTGCATGCAGGGACCCCACTTTGGCCCAGAAATACACGTAACACTCGACACGGGAGAAGCATTCGCCGCTGCAACGGCACCAGTAGTCTCTTTTCATAGGTCTTTTAAGACGGCATTGATTTCCTGTACAGCTGATATCCCAAAAACCTGCTGAAGCCACGTAATCAACTTTGCGCTCTCTCTCACTCTTTCTTTTCTCTAACCAGTTTCTCCTCCTTATAGCCCTCCTTCCTTTTCCCTTTTCCGCCTGCCAGACCCAAGTTGTGTGCACATTAATCTAAGCCTTTCTCTCTTCTCAAGCTGCTCTACTCTAATCTCACGTACCATTCACGTTTTCTCTTCCTGCTCAGGTGTGCTGGGACTTCCTCCTTCCCCACACTCTCTCGTTTCTCTTTTGTGTGTATCTGCGTCCGTCTGTGTGTGTGTGTGTGTGCGTGCGCAATCTAGCATGTGTCTACCCCTGGGCGCATGTGCAATGCCTTGTGTCAGGTCGGAGGTGGGAATGCCTTTCACAGACACGGTCTTAATCACTTTGTGCTGTCTCTGCCTGATATCCACCTCACCCCTTTCTCTGGAATGGTCTTGCTCTGTCGATACTAAACCTTTTACCACTATCACGTTCTGCCCGTCTCCCGCAAAGGCAACTCCGCCTAGCCCATCCCTTCTAAGTGTGTGTGTGTGTGTGTGTGTGTGTGTGTGTGTGTGTGTGTGTGTGTGTGTGTGTGTGTGTGTGTGTGTGTGTGTGTGTGTGTGTGTGTGTGTGTGTGTGTGTGTGTGTGTGTGTGTGTTGCAGAGCTCCCAGTATGTCCAGTGTGTGGCCGGGTGCTTGCAGCTCATGCTCAGGATCAACGAGTACAGGTTCGCCTGGGTGGAGGCTGACGGTGTAAACTGGTGAGCGCTACAGTTTGAAGCCTTCAGCAGCCGACCCTCATTGTTACTGTGGAGTTGGGTATTACAGAGAGTGTGTGCGGTGGGCCTCAGGATAAATGTCAAGCGTTTCCGTGATTGACATAGCACTTGCCCTTCTTTTGAAAGGGTGTTTGTATTAGTTGTACAGGTAGTCAAATATCATTCATGCATACGCTATGCGTAAGACTTAAACTTTTTGCACATGCATTGTGCAGGTGAATCAATAGCATTTTAAATTGAATTCCAGTTACTGAAAGGATAAAAGGAAACGAGCTTTAGGTACATTTCACGGAGCGTTAAATTGGGTTCACCCTCTCTATCCTTTTTTTTTTATAATTTTCTTGCCGTGTGTGTGTGTGTGCGTGTGCGTGTGTGCGCCTTCTCTCTCCCCCCGTCAGCATCACGGCCGTGCTGAGCAACAAGTGTGGCTTCCAGCTGCAGTACCAGATGATCTTCTGCGTGTGGCTGCTGGCCTTCAGCCCCCAGCTCTGCGAGCAGCTCCGGCGCTACAACGTGGTGCCGGCGCTCTCCGACATCCTGCAGGAGTCTGTCAAGGAGAAGGTCACCCGGATCATCCTGGCCGCCTTCCGGGTAAGGCGCCCGTCTATCCCAAATATCACTCTTTCAAGATGGAGCGGGCATGTTAAGTCAAAGTCAAAGTCAGCTTTAGTGTCAATTTCATCACATGTACCAGACATACAAAGGAATCAAAAGACGTTTCTCAGTATCCCGCTAGTACAGGGGTCTTCAACGTTTTCCAGGCCAAGGACCCCCAAACTGATGGAGAGCTGGAGTGGGGACCCCCTACTTATATATTGTATAAAATTGTGTTTTATATTAAACTGGTCCTATAGTGCCATGTATAAATGTACCTTGTTATTTTACATTCAATACTAAGACATTCAAATAATACCCAGGTTCATATATTCATGTTTTTATTTTAAACATGCGCAACGTACAGTGAGTAGGGTGGCCATGCCACTGCCATTCATAAACATAACATAACATAATAAACTGATACCTGCCAAGATCAACAATGTCGGTCAATTGCATGTAATCATGCATAAAAGCTATTCAAATGGACATTTTTACAACATTAATGTGGAAACGAAAATTAGTGATGTCTTTCACTGTCTTTGTTAACACTCCGCGAGTAGTCCGGTAATTTATCTACCCCAGCGTGTCTGGTTGCTAAGCAACGTCAACGTCTTTGGCAGACTATTTCTCTGCTCTCGCCCAACAGTCTTCGCTGCTTACTCTCATCCAAATACGTATTGTTTGTGGCGGAGGAGGGGGTAGATATAAAGACCGGACGAGAAACTGACGTCAATGTGCTGTCCTTCATCGTAATTGAACGAGCAGGCAGGGCTCTCATTAAAATCAAATGCATAAAAATGTCGCAGCCAGCCCAGATGTGTCAGGTGTGCGCAAAAGACCGTACGTTCGAACGTACGCTTACTACTTTAGTAAATGCCATATATATATATAGTACATTCGGATCGCATTATAGGAAAAGATCTATTCCGATTAGAAATTGGATCAAAAGTGTCTACGTAAACACGGCTAGTGTGTTGGATTCATGTTAACCAAAACTTGCGCGACCCCCCCCCCCCCCCCCCCCCCAGTACCTCTGCGGACCCCCTAGGGGTCGCGGATCCCCTGTTGAAGACCTCTGCACTAGTATATATATGTCGGGGATATGGTTGGGTCTTAATGCGTCTGGTAAATGGACTAAATGGACTGCATTTAAATAGTGCTTTTTTAACCAGTGGCCACTCAAAGCGCTTCACAATATTATCCAACATTCACCCATTCATGCACACATTCACACACCGACGGCGGTGTAAGGCATGCAAGGCTACAGCAAGCGCGTCGGGAGCAGTTAGGGTGAGGTGTCCAGCTCATGGACACATAGACACTCGTTTGTTGGCGGTTGAGACGTTTGTTTGCAGAACACGAAGTGATGGGTCACGAGTAAGTCGTGCTTTTGTGTCAATATTCGTGCTCTGCATGTTTTGTTTCTAATTATCCTTCACTCTCATCACAGCAAATTCAGTCCGTGATGAACTCGTTTCGTAACAAAGTGAGGCCGACCGTGAAGAGGCACAGCCACATAAACAGACATTAATGCAATTTTATGGTGATGTTGCGTCTTTCTGCGACGCATGGACACGGCTCAGGTAGTCTGTTGGGCATTAAGTGTAGTCCTAAAAGCAGTGCTCCGTTCCCCGCTCGGCTATTTGCAGATAATTAATTCTCCCTTTCCGTGCCTCTTGTCAGGAATATATTAGAGGCCATGGCACAATTCGTCTCTTTCTGCTAAATGGATATTTTATTTGCTTATTTGATGTCCAAGACTGAAAACGTGGGCAATCAAAATAGCGACAAAAGATGTCAGTATAAGCTGTGAATGAGAGGTTTTCATTTTTTGTTTTTGTTTTGAAGAACAGGATTTGTGTAAAAGAATTCCAGCGTTGTTTTTTTTTTCCTTTTTTGATTATTACATTTTCGACGATGACTACAGGCTGGTTTCGATGTCTGTTGCTCAGCACAGCTCAGTGCCCCTTTGTGACTCAGCTAAGTTAAACACTTCCAAGGTTTGGTGCTGTTTCACGCACCAGCTCCCAACGCTGTGACCAGCTGCGTAACTATACATCACATCATTCCATCAGAGTGGTTATTTTATACAAAGTACTATATCCGGTTTTTAAGAGAGGGTTTCGATTTAAAGGTTGTATCAGCGATGTTTGGCGCCGTCACTTCTGTTGGTATTTGAAGTAAGATCCCAAACAACCAGAGCCAGCTCGCCCTTCCCTTACGTGTTTCGTGCATCCAGTAAAAACAATCATGAACTGGATTGTTATAGACCCCCCTCTTCTTCTTTGTTATAGCCTACATTTATTGCAAATAATTTTTTTTTGGAATAAGTGAGTGCATGTTTGATCGATCGTCATTAAAGCTGACTTGATACGAATGTAGCAACTAAATTATTAAACTAGTTATCAGATGCAGCCTTGTGTGGTTGCTATAGAAACGAGTTACCTACAGCTGAGCTAACGTTATTCACCGTAGTTCTAAAGGGAACTACTTTTCGAGGGAGATGAACTTAAACAGAGTATACATTTAATAAGCATGCAATACGAATAAGGGAAAGGCTAATTATTAAAGTATTTGAATTGTTTTATGTTGGCCGGCGAGAAGTAGAGTAAACGGAATAATCACCTCAAGGCAGGGCAATAAACAGTTTGATGTGCCCGGCTCGTGGAAGGTAAGCCGTCCACGAGCCGGGCATATCAAACTGTTTATTGCCCTGCCTCTCTGTGATTATTCCTTACATATTTCCAAAAGTTGGTCCTGCTTTTGGTAGTCTTGTCTTTTGGAGGGTGTAATTGCTTTGGGTCTAATCAGCATGCCATATCAGAACCCTCCGCTCCCCACTGCTAAATGACTGATTTATGTTGATTGTAGTACTTCGGGTGTATTTCAAGGTTTCGCACACAATTATTGAGAATGCAATGATTAAAAGAAATCATATCCAGTTTCCTAACTCCAAATCCAATCCTCTAGTATGTACCGTTCATGTCGTTAAAAACTTAAATATGAATTTTAATCTGCCTCCGGTCTGCAGTGTCTAGTGCGTCCTTAAAGGTCCCATGACATGCTATTTTATGTATTCTTTAATATAGGTATTAGTGGGCAACTAACACAGTATTCAAAGACGTTCCTGAAATTCAGCCGTGGTGCAGAGTTACAGCCACTCCGAGCCAGTCGCACATTGAGCTTCCCCCAAATGCGCTGTTTCGGTGGGCGTGTCAAGGAGGAGGGTGGGGGTGTGGCCCTGAGCAGCTTGCAGCCAGGGACGGTACCATGCGCTCTGTTTACAGTGGATGTATCGCAATGGCGAGGCGCACACAGCCTTTAGCCGTGTTCTGTAAATATTCTAGAACACACGGGAGTCCTGGAGCTCTATATCTAAATATTATCATATAGCCTACACAGATATCTATATCATATAATACATATTATCACGGCCAAAAGCTGTGTGAGCCGATATTCCGACGTTCCTGGTTCTTCAACGTCCACATCAATGTGAATACACACACTGTAACGCAAGTGTTTCTTGTCGGTTCTTTGACGTGTCTTGTATTTCTACAACGAGACTGTCGTGGGGGTTATCTGAGCCATGGTTGAGAAGGAATTGGGGGAAAGGAACTTTGGTTTGACTCGCTGAAGTAGGCTACATGAACTGCGACATGCCGCGAGGCACCATCGCCCGGCAGCGGGCAGCCGGCAGCAGGCAGCGCGCAGTTCAGTCGACTTCAGGTTGATGTGAAAGTGGAAGAACCAGAGACGTCGCAGAACCCGTCAAAGTCGTTTGTGATTCATAATATCGTCTGGAGGCGCACACAATATGTTATATGATATAGATATCTATGTATTATATGATATTATTTAGATATAGAGCTCCAGGACTGTAACGCAAGTGTTGTACACTTCCTTGTTATTTGGATAACCGTTCTGCTGTTGGTGTGATGGCGCATAACGCGTCGGACTCTCGTCTCTGGTATTTCTACAACGAGACTCGTATTGGGGGTTATCTCAGCCAAAGTTGAGAATGAATTGGGGGGAAGGAACTTTGGCTTTGACTCCCTCAAGAACATGAACCACGACATGGAGGAGAAAGGGATTGTTGGCGGCGAATGTCTCCCGCTTGAGCCCCGCTGAGGGACCACCGCCGGAGGCGGAGGTGCCTAAGCGCTGCCCGGCAAAGATCCCTTTCTCCTCCTTGTCGTGGTTCATGTTCTTGACTTGAGGGAGTCGAAGCCAAAGTTCTTTCCCCCCAATTCATTCTCAACCTTGGCTGAGATAACCCCCAATACGAGTCTCGTTGTAGAAATACCAGAGACGAGAGTCCGACGCGTTATGCGCCAAATAACAAGGAAGTGTACAACACTTGCGTTACAGTCCTGGAGCTCTATATCTAAATAATATCATATAATACATAGATATCTATATCATATAATATATTGTGTGCGCCTCCAGACGATATTATGAATCACAAACGACTTTGTCGGGTTCTGCGACGTCTCTGGTTCTTCCACTTTCACATCAACCTGAAGTCGACTGAACCGCGCGCTGCCTGCTGCCAGCTGCCCGCTGCCGGGCGATGGTGCCTCGCGGCAACCGGCGGCATGTCGCAGTTCATGTACTTCAGCGAGTCAAACCAAAGTTCCTTTCCCCCAATTCCTTCTCAAACATGGCTCAGATAACCCCCACGACAGTCTCGTTGTGGAAATACAAGACACGTCAAAGAACCGACAAGAAACACTTGCGTTACAGTGTGTGTATTCACACACACACATGTGGCGCTCGCACGGTCGAGTCTCATTGGCGGGCCAACGTCTCTGGGCGGGCCAGGCAGAGTAAGGGGAGGAGCCGAGATTCCTCATGACGTCATGAGCACAGACATTCCAAATCAGCGCGCTTGAGCCTCCGTTTTTTCAAAGGCGAGCAGAACAGCTAGTGCTCGTTTTACACCAAACGCAAGTTTTAGCCACTGGGGGACCATAGGCAGGCTAGGGGAACTCATATTTATGTTAGAAAACCTCCCAAAGTGAGATTTTCATGTCATTGGACCTTTAACAGCAGAGGGTGTGAGCTTTTATAATGCAGTTTCATCATAGCTCTGCCCGGAGTGGTGGTTTTCATTCTCTGCCGTTGCTTAGTCTATCTGACTCTTTGTGTCTGTGTTGAATGCTCGAAACACCAGCCGGGCTCCTGAAGAGCCATGGAATCTGCATACAATGAGGCAACTGCAAGCATATTCCCCCTAGTGCATTCAACTCTTGCTTTTTTTTTTTCTGTTTTCAGTCTTACAAATACAAATGTTGTTTTGGAGGCATGAATCATAATAGGGCATATTTTTTAAATATACCTTTTTATTCTCTGCACTGTGAGAAAACATCTATATTTATGTCTTTGTATTTCGACACTTTCAATCCCACTCACAGTTCTATGTTTTTTCTGAATGGTAAATGGACTGCATTTCTATAGTGCTTTTATCCAAAGCGCTTTACAATATTGCCACAATATTGAAACTCATGCACACATTCACACACCGACGACGGAGTCAACCATGCTAGGCGACAGCCAGATCGTCGGGGCCAGTTAGGGTTAGGTGCCTTGCTCAGGGACACCTCCGATACTAGGAGGAGCCGGGGATCGAACTAGCGACCTTGCGGTGACCAGTCATATCCGCTCTACCTCCCTGAGCTACCGCCGCTGAACTCTGAACTCTCAGACTTTTACAGAGTTGGTTCATTATAGCATTTGTATCGTTTTGTAGTGACTGACTTCTGAGCGCGCTCCCTCCCAGAACGTGCTGGAGAAGTCCGGCGAGAAGGAGACCCGCCAGGAGTACGCCCTGGCCATGATCCAGTGCAAGGTCCTCAAGCAGCTGGAGAACCTGGACCAGCAGAAGTACGACGACGAGGACATCTCGGAGGACATCAAGTTCCTCCTGGAGAAGCTGGGAGAGAGCGTGCAGGACCTCAGGTGACCGTCAGACCCCTGGCTCAGACCCCTCCGTGGCTCTCACTCCGCCAGTCGTCCTCTGCAGCCCTTGGGTTGCTCTGTCATAACCAATAGGCTCTTCTTTGAGACTTGGGTTTGATGCTTGTTTTTTTTTTTTTGGTATTAATATTATATTTTAATTGTTATTTAACTTCTTGGGGGTTTTATGCAATTTCTAAGATTGTATAAGCTTCCCTTTGTCTTGAATTTAGTGTGACTATTTTTAAAACTTCTAGATTAGTAGTTTTAATCTGTTGTTTTAAAGGTGCAGTGTGTGGACTTGGGTGGCATCTAGCAGTGAGGTTTAGGATTTCAACCACCTAAATTATAGGCGGTTGAAAACGGCTCCTTTTAACAATAACAAGTGGGCTCTATGAGACTCGTGTGCACCATTCCTTCCTCACCTCTCTGTTCTGTATTTGTTTTTCTATCCGTTAGCTCGTTTGACGAGTACAGCTCGGAGCTGAAGTCGGGTCGTCTTGAGTGGAGCCCGGTGCACAAGTCTGAGAAGTTCTGGCGGGAGAACGCCGTCCGCCTGAACGAGAAGAACTACGAGCTCCTCAAGTAAGCTTACTTGTATTGCTCGTAGAACAAGTGACCCCCTTTTGTTTCAATTTGGGAGGTGTCGTGTCACAACTTCCATCTAGCCGACATTAAACCATAGCCTAATAATATTTCCTTCATATGACCGGTGTGTAGTTGAACAGTTGGCTGTTTCAATGAGACATGGCAGGAGTATTGCTTTTCAGCCAAACCCTACCTGTAGAGCTACGGCTACAATGCAGAGACAATGCCCTGGCCTTGCCAGCGGCTAGCTGGTCCAGATGAAACTATTTCATCAAGCAGAAAATTCCATTAACACAAGATCTCTGGCTGGAAAACAAATCAGTTTGGGGACTAGGGGGGCGGGGGACTATGACAACGGCCCCTAGGTGATGGAAGAACACTCCGTCTCTCTCTCTTGTCTTTAGTGTCTGTCTCTCTCTCTCTCTCTCTCTCTCTCTCTCTCTCTCTCTCTCTCTCTCTCTCTCTCTCTCTCTCTCTCTCTCTCTCTCTCTCTCTCTCTCTCTCTCTCTCTCTCTCTCTCTCTCTCTCTCTCTCTCTCTCTCTCTCTCTCTCTCTCTCTCTCTCTCTCTCTCTCTCTCTCTCTCTCTCTCTCTCTCTCTCTCTCTCTCTCTCTCTCTCTCTCTGTGTGTGTGTGATTTGTATATGGCTGTCTCTCTGTGTCTCCGAGCACCTATTGATCCGTCTGATTTATCTTGTATGTGACCAGAGTTTGATGAGAGGATTGTGTTTAGCATGGCTCTACTGATGAACACCTCTCCGTCAGGATCCTCACCCGGCTGCTGGAGGTGTCTGACGACCCCCAGGTCATCGCCGTGGCAGCCCACGACGTCGGGGAGTACGTGCGCCACTACCCACGTGGGAAACGGTACTGTTTTCTAGTTTCAGCAGTGGTACCCCATTATCACTCCTACTTTACTCGTACAAGAGTTTCATCACCGCTCCATCCTAAAGAGGCCTGCCCGACCCTCGCCCTATTGTCAGGGCTTTTTTCTAAGTGTCAAAGAAAAGTTTGAGGCAAATTTCATTGAAAAATATTGCACACGGAAAGACCGGCACGAAAGGTTTAGTCGTCTCGAAAATCAATTGTCCAAGAGAAATCAATCACGGAAATAAGAATATCGCCGTTGCGCAACGATATCCTCAATTGGCTGAGCGGTGGTTTCATGACGACGATCCGACCTTGGAGATCTCCTTCTCAGTGTCTTTGTGCAGACACTGCAGAGCAGTGTTGCTCTCTCCCGGCCCACACCCGAAAAGTTTCCCATCATCAACCTATGACAGACTTTACCGTACACCGTCGTCCAGACAGGGCATCACATGTGTCCACCTCTCTCTCTCTCTCTGTCTGTCTCTCTCTCTCTCTCTCTCTCTCTCTGTCTCACTGTCCGTCTCACTGTCTCTCTCTCTTGTCCCCCCCCCCCCCCCCCCCCCCCCCCCTCCCCTGTGCAGAGTGATCGAGCAGCTGGGAGGGAAGCAGCTGGTGATGAATCACATGCACCATGAGGACCAGCTCGTCCGCTACAACGCCTTGCTGGCCGTGCAGAAGCTGATGGTCCACAACTGGTATGTACTGTTATGTTGTGGGAGCTGCTATGTACAATGATTGTGGGGATATTAAGGATGTAATGTTTGTGGTATGTATGTGAGGATCACTGGTTTGCATGCATGTATGTGGGGGTAACTGTTTATTATTTTTGTTTGAATTGACTTGATTTTATGTGCCTTTTTCTTTCTTGAGTTGGTTTCCTGCCTCCGGGAAACTATTTGTTTTAGCCCCAGAAAGCCGCTCACCGCACGGTGCCACTGTTAAGGGAATAATCTCATTGGGATGCAGGCCATGGCCTTCTCACTCGAGCAAAGGCCTGTTTTCCATTTGTTCCCTTTGAACCGTTGGTTCAAGATAACAATTACCAAGGGATAGGAGAAAGTCAGGTGGTACTTCCTGATAAAGTTTTCCTCAAAACAAAAGCCCTGTTCTACAAAGAAGAAATACAGTCCCTGCTTCTCTTAGACTATGAAAGCTGAGCCACCCCAGTAGAGGATATGTGTAAAGTATCGACGTCCGTTGTAAACACATATACCTCCCTCGACAAACTCTCAAGGATGCTTGAAAATCGATGGAAGAATTTCTATTATTTCCTCACATTGCAGAGATTAAAAGTTATTTTTTTTAGTACGAGTCATAAGTGGCCATGGAGTGATTGAATTGCAGGGCGTCCAACACTGCAGCATGTAACCAATAACGAGTGAAAATTAAATACAGATATATAGATAACAGAGACACTTAAAATGCAGCGCAGGTGTTCAAACTAGGAGCTCTTCTGCCATGCACGATGTGCCTGCATACATATCTGAAACTACGAGATAGATATTCAGTATTTATGGATATTGATTCATAAAATGAATGAATTCTTTATTCCTCATATGATCGTTTTCCTGCTGAGCTGAGCCTTTAACCGACCGCATGTCAAATGGACTGACAGGGCAACATAACGTCCATGTGGAAACTTTGAACGCTATGCCATCATTGATGGATATGAAGTGCAGGATCGATGGAATGATTGATTGCATGTCGAATATCGATCTTCTCTCTAAATGCTCAAATTGAGTCACTCCTTTTGTTATTATTGTTTTCAACCTTGTTTTCTCCATTAAGCGGGGTTTGAGCTGACTACTCGAGATCATTTCAGTTCTTGCCAGTTTCCCCCCCCTCAGCACGACGCAGAACACCTTGCTCACCATTTCACCTTGTGTGGGCTGTTGCTGCTTCTGAAAGGCTCCTCTGATGCTCCTTATTATAAAGGATGCCGATGCCATGACAACTGTAGACGGTGAATGTCTGAATTGAATGGCTATTGTGAACCATCATCATGTCTTTTTCGAGCAGCCTCCAAGGAGAAAGTTTTAATTTTTTAAACTTTTATGATTAAGTTTTATGTGCTTAATTGTTGTGGTCGGCAATGAACCTGGTGGGCTGCTTAAAGGCCAGGGGGTCAATTGGGGAGAAAACAGTTCTCGTTTCAGTTTATGTCCTTGGTCTGAATCTTCTCAAATTGGTTTGAAAAGGAAAATACTTTCACGAGATTTTTGTGATTTAATTGTTCAACGTTAATGGTAAATCGTTTGCCTTGAAAGCTGTGATCTTGGGTTTGTACGTGTGTTGATTGCGATTTCTCTCAAAACTCTGAACTAGGTAGAAGTGAAAAGCTCTTGACCTGGTCTCAGCTCTATGTATTATCCCATTAAGGCCATAGTGCCCAAATTAAAATCAATTAGAAAAATAACCCAACGCGAAAGAGTGGTTGTCTTTGTCATACCTTGTCGTGTTCCAAGGTTTTTCTGAGTCTTTTAAATGTAATATCTCTTGTACCTTGGGGTTTTATAGTAATGATTGTATGATTATTAATAATTAGACCATTTAACTGACTCTCATTCGCCCCGCAGCACATAATACAAAAAAAAACAAGGTCCATGTATTCTATTCTGTGCTATGCTTGTGTGAGCCTTTCGAAAATCATGGAAAAAAACATAACTTTAGCCTTTATTGACCTTTTATATTTTAAGATGGCAGATCTGTAAATGTCATATATAGGATACCTAGCAATGTGACATTTAGGCATGATCCCATTTTATAATCTCAAGGCTAAAACGCTTTGCAAATATCATCCGATATTCTATTTTAAACTAATTTGATGGGCAATTGAATTTCTTTGTCATTTCAAATATTGTGTTTGCCTCTTCAAACCATATATCTGCAAATATATTGACATTTGCAAATATTCTTTATCTTTTTGTAATTCATCGAAACGTGCAACATCTCGGTGCAGAGGTAGAACCACCAGTCCCTCTACTCGTGTGTTACATCCCATTACTTATGCACGTTGTTGTTGTTGTCTTTCCCTAACAGGGAGTACTTGGGCAAACAACTGCAGTCCAGCGATCAGCAGCAAGCCCAAGCCGTGGCAGCGAGGAGCTGAGTCAACGGTCGCCATGGATATTTATGCGTAGGGGCGTCCGCGGATGACTGTGTTTCTGTGTATGTGAAGAGCCCTCGCTGTCGTCGTAATAAGCAACCGTTTATTCATTCCATTTCGTGTGGGGACAGGCAGGGGAAAGGGGGGAGCACCGCGCCTCTCTCTCTCTCTCTCCCTCTCCCCGCCCGACCCGTCTCTCTGGGCTCTGGTTTCTGGATGTCAGCTCCCCTCGTGCTATGTGTTGTGCAGTGATTGAAGTAGCACTCGATGTCTGTGATTATCTTAAAATGGTTAAAAAGAGTTATTTAAGTCTTGTGTATATTTGTGTGCGTTCATTACAATAAAGAAGCTTCTATGGTGTGTTTGCGTTTTTGTTTAGACTGACACAGCTAGTGAAAGTGAAAGTTGCTTTCGCTATCTCTGATCCTCAAAGATACAGCGGTCTATTGCAATATTACAAAAGTTTTACAAAAGTAGGTGGTGGGAATGTAAAACCACCTCATCAATCTTATGGGAGCTGTTCAAGTAAACTCCCAGAAGTCATACCAAGTAAAAATAAAGATAATGAATGAATTTAATATTCTTAATAGCCATAATTATGTGTCCTTAGTTATCTTTTATTAGTTATGCAGAATATATTTAAATCCACCTAACAGTGCCAGTGAAGTGCAGCCGATTTAAAATTTGAAAAAGGAAGTTGTACTTTATTTTATTCTGAAAATAAATAATTGAATTGTATCCTTCATGAAACTGCAGGATCCATGTCTCATCAGAGTATCCTCAATGTGATTTTAAAATAAATAGATTTGTATTAAATTATATATAAGTAACAGTCTTCCAAACAAATCTTACATTTTTCCTACATGAAAATGTATGAATGAAGGAGCAACTACGTTTGTAATAAAAAGATTGGACATTCAATAGCGCTCGAGGGATATGATAGCTTTATGACTTTAAAGCTAGATCCCGCCCCCGAACCTGCTGTGATATTATTGATTCCAGTCCGTCTGGGCCCATGCAGACTTGTTGCTGAGCAGCAGCCTTCAGGGTACTCCACATCCAGATGTCTAAAAGCTATAAAAGCAAGTCAGTTCCCTCCTTCAAAATATAACCTGTTAATCCTCCCTAGAAATTGTTTCACTGCAACTGTCATTCCCCAAAAGTTAGTTTTAATTTATGGTTTGTTAATTGTGAGAGGTTTGGAGAGGCGGGTATTTACACAGTCAATATTTATTTAATGCATTACCGCCTTCAGCCCTGACTTCCCCACTTTGGTTTATTCTCTGAGTGCTATTTACAGTAGCAGGCCAGCCTCTTGTCCTCGTGCACACTCAGAGAGTGAACCCTGGACCCTTACATGCATCATGAGGTTCCCCCCAGCTTCTCCTTTGTAATTACTATCATTATGCAACCTTATGCTACTTACTGTCTATTTACTGTTGGTGCTCAGGAACATTGTAATCCTGACTTGGGAGTTTGAAAAAGAACCTAGGTGATGAAGGATACTTAATATATATTTGGCCAGACTTAGTGGAGTCAATGTTATTCCCAGGTCTAATTTGGTCTGATTGGTTGATTGCCATTCACAGGTTTAATCGTCCATGGTCAAGAAGCAGAAGTGAGGGCTCCATATTCAAAAGGGAATATTCATGGCTTTCAATCGACCGAATCCCTTTCTGCTCTTGATGCCATGGGTAACACGCAGTGGGTTTCCATAGCGACAATCAAAATAGGGACTAATGATGGAGAGGAGAATCACGCAGCCGTACCATCAGGACCTACTCCCCTGTCTGTGTGCAGTCTAGAATAATGCATTGTGAATCGAATAGGTGTGTGCGTATGCATGTAAGTTTGTGTCTGTGTATGTGTGTCTGCTTGTGTGTGCGTGTGTTTGTGCACGTGCGTGCATGCGTGCTGCTTACAATGATAAACTATGGTATGGCAGGAGGACAATGGCATCATCTCACAGGACGGTTAGCGGCAGCATTGTTTACTGCTGCTGAGACATCCATCCGAAGTCTTTGGCTGCGTGAGTCAATAGAAGAGGTTTGCCCCCCAGATGTGAATGTCAATCTAACTATCAACACACGCACACACACAAAAACGATGGTTACGTATGTAACTACGGTTCTATGAATCCTGGATGACCGCCAGAGGCGGTGCTTCAAGTACTGAATGATCCATCTCGCACATGCGCAGGTCGAGTGTTAATGCCAACATAGTCACCTGTGACCCCTGATGAGCTCCGGACAGCCTATATCTTCCGGTGACATCAGAGGATCTGTTCCTGCAGAATCTTCTCGTGAGTACACAAGGATTCTGAGTGACAGGGCGCTCTGGCGGTCATCCAGGATTCATAGAACCGTAGTTCTTAACCATAACCATTGTTCATTTCATCCTTACTGACCGGTGCTTCAAGCACTGGATGACTCATACCAACAAGGTCACGAGGAACTCCAACACATACCTCATTGAGAGGGAACAGCAGAGCAACAGGACCACGGCCAACGGACGGGGAGTGGCAACGTTCACCAGGTAAAACCTGGAAGAGGTACGTGGTGATTTCCATGATGCTGCATCACAGATGTCTTCCAGGGGCACACCCCGCAGGGCAGCCGATGATGTTGAGACAGCCCTGGTAGAGTGGCACCTGACCCCGTATTGCAGGGGCTGACCACCTCCTTGATATGCATGGGTGATGACGTCCACAACCCAATGAGACGATCGCTGCTTGGAGAGAGCACAGCCCCTCCTAGGACAACCATAGCAGAGGCAGAGCTGGTCCGACCGTCTAATACCTGCGGTCGCAGCTACGTACGCTCTCCAAGTCCGCACAGGATACAGCAGTTTTAACCTGTCCTCCCCTTCCGGGGGGATAAATTGTGCCAGGCGGTCAGGTCAGTTGAGGTTCGACGATGACAACCTTCGGGGGAAAAGCTGGATTCGGCCACAGGGTAACCCCTGAGCATCTATGTTCCACCTCAGACATGAGTCACAGACAGAGCATGAAGCTCCCCGACGCGCTTCGCTGACGCGATGGCAAGGAGAAAGGCAGTTTTAGTAGAGAAAAAAATCTGTGGCCCCCCACTGTGTCATCATCCACCTGAGCATGTCTTGAGGAGATGGCTGCCACGTATACCCTCAGAGTAGCTGGGGACCGGCCACCATCCAGGAGAGACTGGAGGAACACCAAAATCGTTGGAACTGAACAAGTCACAGGGTCCTCAGCCCTGTCTGAACACCATGCCGTAAACAGCTGCCACCTATTCTCATACTGCGCCCGGGTAGAAGGCGCCCTGGCGTTCAGTATGGTATTGCAAACATTGTCTGAGCACTCCGTCAGCAGCGGGTTGGGCCCTGCAGCGGCCAGACCCATAGCTGCAGGCAACGAGGGTCGGGATGCCAGATCTGGCCCTGTAACTGAGACAGGAGATCCTTCCTGTCGGCAAGGCGCTATGGTGAACTGCTGCAGAGCCTGCCCAGCAGTGGAAACCATGTTCTCCCTGGCCAGAAGGGGGCTACCAACAGCAGTCTGTGAACCTGCTGGAGGACCCTCTCTAGTGTCTGAGAAATCAGAGGGATTGGTGGAAAAGCATAGAGGAGACCCTCTGGCCAATCGTGGGTGAGAGCATCCTGGCACAGAGGGCTGCTCTCCTCTGCCCAGGAGAACCAGAGGGGGCAATGGGTCGACTCCCCTATGGCAAAGAGATCCACCTCTGCCCTGCCGAAGACGTCCCAGATGTTGAGAACCACCTCCGGATGAAGCCACCACTCCCCGGGCGGCGGCTTGCAACCGGAGAGTAAGTTTCTAGCCTGATTCTGTACCACAGGCAAAACAGGAGGTCCCGGGATGCCTGCAACAGCCGCGCAGACCTGGTGCCTCCCTGGTAGTTTATGTGAGAGACGGCCGAGACATTGTCCGACCGCACAAGCACATGCCGGCCTCCCAGGAAGGGAAGAAATAACTGCAATGCCCTGTGCACAACCCGCAGCTCCGGAACATTGATATGCTCTGAGCAGACCCGAGCAGGCCACAGCCCCTGAGCTGTCAGGTTCTGCCACACAGCACCCCACCCCGAGAGGGAGGCATCTGTTGTGAAGGTTTTCCAACGGGATGCAATGGAACCCATGGGCATGCACTGGAGAAGAAACGATCTGTCCCTCCACGGAGCCAGAGCAAGAAGGCAACAGCGTGACACCTTGAGTCCCCTGTGCCGGTGCCCCCTGACATCCAGACGAAAGCCGTGCAGCCACCTCTGGAGGGGACGCAGCGACAACAGTCCTAGAGGAACCACAGTAGCAGCAGCCTTCAGTTCCCCTAGGGGTGGCAAAAACTCCACAGAATGCAACAGCCTGCCGTCCCGAAAAAGGAGAAGGACGCGGAGGATGTCGTCCACCCGCTGTGGCGACGGACAGTTGCGGCCTTTGGAGGGCGAGCAGCTCACGGCTCTGACAAAACGTTGCAAGGTCACCAGCACTGAACGATCAAAATAATAATAGCCACTTACAGTGGCGTAACTATCGGTAAGCAGGGTATGCGGGCGCGTAAGGGCCCGGGCCAATCAGGGGCCCCCAAAAAAAATAAAAAAAAATAAAATAAAATTGCTCCATACCCCCCCCCCCACCCCCCCCGTCAACAATCGCTCCGAACCCCCCCCCCCCCCCCCCCCCCCCCCCCCCCCTCAACAATCACTCCGAACCCCCCCCCCCCCCCCCCGTTAACAATCGCAACGAAGCCCCCCGGGGGGGGGGGGGGCCCGCCTTGAACATCCTGCATACGGGCCCGTCGTTGCCTTGTTACGCCACTGGCCACTTAGCTTTAGCTAGCGCGGGGATACATAGATACCTACGAAAGCAAGAAGATGAAAAGGAACAGATCCTCTGATGACACTGGAAGATATACGCTGTCCGGAGCTCATCAGGGGTCACAGGTGACTTTGTTGGCATTAACACTCGACCTGCGCATGCGCGAGATGGATCTTTCAGTGCTTGAAGCACCGCCTCTGGCGTTCAGTAAGGATGAAATAGAACACACACAGATGCAAAGGCTCTCCCCTCTCTCAGTCTCTACCAAGTTGTAGTCATTTCCAAAAAGCAGGATATTTACACCCATAATTTCTATGGAGAATGCACCTGTGCACATCGATGACGTCAACACATGTATGGAGCGTATCACGTTGCTATGGAGACACCTTTGGGCTTGGTTTCTTTACTATTCATTTCATTCTTTCACACCATCTCCTAGACTTCACTCTATACAAAAAAGTATATTCTCCAACAACCATCCATTTCCCTTTAACAAAAATAATCAAACGCATTTGTCTGTTTTTCTGTTCTGTTTTTTTACTCACTTGCCAACCATCTTAGTTTGTGAGGTCCTCTGCTTTGCATTTTACTGGTGAAGATAGTAAGGCATTCAAACCTTATATTGTAATTATATTTATGGAAATAATGCACTTTTATGTTGGTTAGTTATAACCCTTATAAGCCGAGTATGTTAAAACATAAATTGCATTAGCTGAGGAAAAGTGTTTGTTTTTCATGACTGAATTTCTGAAATGAACAGTCAACAGATCTGTATCGAGGTATTTTACTTAGCCCGCTTCAGATGTCATGATGAACATGTAAAGATCTGGAATCAAACATGTTAAGAAGTGTCAGACTGGTAGGCACTTGAACGCATATGCACAAGAGAATGACACCAGCCCCACAACATCTGTCCACCGTGGGTTTCTAAGCAACACGGCATTTAAAAGACAACGCACCTAATCATCCCATTTGTTTTTCAAGTAGGAGTAAAAAATTTGACAGTAGTCGTTTACGGCGTGGTTGTGTGCGATTAACACACATTGTTCCACAATGGAGGAAAGTTACGGTTGGTTCTGGTTACTGCATGCTGAATACATCATCACCCATGCAATTAGAAGACTTTCTCCCAAAATATACGTTACACATTCAACACACAGCAGCCTGTGATGGGTGAATATGAGTGAGAATGAGAGACGTGTTGGATGTGCCGGACGAGTCCTCTCCAGGGAGACCTCTGGTACTCATTAGTGGAGCAGAATGAGGCCCGACTCTGCTACACACACTGGTCACTCAAGGTTTCCGGGCGCGCGCGCCCTCAAGGTGCGTAGCAGCGGCGCCAACAAAGACAGGGAGGATTGTTCTCGATCTCCTGCTTGACGAATATCTTCTTGATGTTTCACATTTAACCGGGTTTTCATACGATAAAATACCCTATATTTTTATGAGGACGTGCTGTTGCATTCGACTTAATGTGTTAACTTTTCCCATTTACGAAGCAACTGGTTGAAAAAAAAAAAAGGCGCAGGTAAGACTTCTTTATTCACGATTTTACCGTATTTTCGTGAGATGGATCTGTGCGCTGTTGTGTTTGAAAACATCGCTAATATAAATTCAAATACTAAGCTATGTCATTTTCCTCCCGTGTAGTTTTGTAGAGCGCGCGCGTGTGCTCCAGACGTGTCCCACCGCCCGAGTCACACCTCGCACCCCTTTCACCAACGGCACCATGGACACCGACGTCGTGCACATCTTCAAAGAGGACAGGTGTCGCTCGGCGTCCGGCCGCCCCGAGGAGTGCGGGTCCGACTTAACTTGGCAGCCCGACCTCTCGGACGAGATGTTGTTCAACTATACGGCCAACGAGACGTGGGACGGCGAGCCGGACTTCATGTCCCCCATCATCACCATCATAGCCGCGGTGTACTCCATAGTGTTCGTGGTGGGCTTGGTGGGCAACTGCCTGGTGATGTATGTCATCATTAGGTGAGTTGGTTTTATATATTTATAGATGTTATGTTAGCCCTATATAGTTACAACCAACATATATATATATATATATATATATATATATATATATATATATATATATATATATATATATATATATATATACTGTATATAAAACATTTTACATGTTATTATATTATATATATATATATTTGGATTTTATATAATATATATAACATATATATATATATATTATATAATATATAACATATATATTTACATATATATACATATATATGTTATATAGGTTACATAGTATACATAGGGCAGACATATACATGTGAGCAAAAGAGATTCTCTGCAACTGACAAAGGCTGCAGCCAGTCGTTCTCTCCTCTCATTTGATGGGAGGCATCACTCACCCAAGCCTGTGCTTGCATGTGTGCACACCACGTGTGTGTGCATGTGCATGCTCGCATGCACACACACATGGGATGTGTGGGACCACCTGTGTTATCCCTCCTGCAAGGGATCTCCATGCATGTATAGACCCCCTAATTGGCGACCATTATCTCGACATGTCGTTCCCTCCTCCCTGCTATGCCTCTTCATGTTTAATGCCTTCAAGTCTCTGCTCAGTGTAGAAGGGTAGATAGATTAGACACACATATCCAGAGACATACGGTCGCCAGACTAGTGAGGTAGAAGAGAAGAGAAGAAGAAGAGACGAGCCTTAAGGCGGTACATTGTTACCTAGGTGTATTAAGTCCCCTGTTTAAAACCACATCAAAGGTGTCGATCGGGAGCTCAACACATTTGGGAGCTGCGGTTCACAGCTCTACCCTGCCCCCCCCCCCCCCCCACACACACACACACACACACAGATACACCAAGATGAAGACGGCCACAAACATCTACATCTTCAACCTGGCGGTGGCCGACGCACTGGTCACCACCACCATGCCCTTCCAGATCACCGACTACCTGCTGCACTCCTGGCCCTTCGGCCGCGTGCTCTGCAAGGTGTTCATCTCCATCGACTACTACAACATGTTCACCAGCATCCTCACGCTCACCATGATGAGCGTGGACCGCTACGTGGCCGTGTGCCACCCCGTCAAGGCGCTGGACTTCCGCACGCCCCTCAAGGCCAAGCTCATCAACGTGGCCATCTGGGCGCTGTCCTCCGCCGCCGGCATCCCCGCCATGATCCTGGGGAGCACGCAGACCCATAATGGTAAGCCCCGCCCCTTCCCCACCCCCCTCCTCACCCGGCCGAGTCATCGGCTCAACTCATTGGTTGTTTAACAAAACAAATGCAATCGCTTTGTTGAGTGCCGTAGTGCTCTGATTGGTCAGAAATTAAGCGGTAGCTATCAAGAATATATATTGGCTTCCGCAGACGCAGTCAAAATGATATTTAGACGGCGTATTGTACTCAGTACAATGAAGTCATGAACACAACCTTACATCTAGCCAGTAGCCACCTTTAAATACCACATGATGAACTGCTGCAATCCAACTGCTGCACTGTTTTATGCGTATGTTAGTGTAATGTACTCGAGATGTCTCTTATAATTCCATAAGCACATTTACGAACCTGGAAAGTAGAATCGTAAACCTAACATGATGTATAGTAGGATATATCTGCAAGGATTTGCATTGTCTCACTTTCAAAGGTGTGTGTTGAGAGCAAATGTCAAAAATCTTTGCGGGTGTTTGAAAAGATGGTGTGAAAGCATTGTCTGTGAAAAGGCTAGAGTGAAAAGGTGTGACATTCTAAAGAAGAATCCGAATCTGACTTTCTCTGAGCATTTACAAACACAGGGGACAGGTAGATGTTTGTAAAACTCCCTTCTTTTAAGGGTTGGAAGATGTTAATAGCCGAACAGGTGGTGAATGCTAACAAGAAAGAGCAGTTTTTCCTGAGTTTGTGTTGGCTGCACCACAGGTGTGCAGCCTCACCAAGCCCCAGAATCATATTGTTCTGACTCAGGGCAGGTGAGACTGCCTCAACCAGCGATCAACCACACACACTCCGCAATGTGAGAAAGCGAATTTTGGTTTGGTTGATCAATATCTCGGTTATTCGTAGAAGTCAGGGTGCTTGGAAACTCATAATCAACTTTAAAGATGCAGTGATCTTTGTACTGTACTGTTGGGTACGTCCATAGCGACTTACTTATAGTGCCTCATTAGTCGGGAAACACGTCCAAATCGGTGTTGGCCAACAATCTAAAGTCGGGTGTTGTCATTGTTTGGGGCAGTGTGTAGGCATCTTATCCCAGCGAGTGCAGAAACAGGTTTTAATCCACGTCCCTTCCGACCCACCACAGGCAGCACGGAGTGTGCCCTTCAGTTCCCCGAGCCCTACTCCTACTGGGACACCCTGATGAAGGTGTGCGTGTTCGTGTTCGCCTTCGTGGTGCCACTGGTGGTCATCAGCGTCTGCTACACGCTGATGCTGCGGCGGCTGAAGAGCGTGCGCATGCTGTCGGGCTCGCGCGAGAAGGACCGAAACCTGCGCCGCATCTCGCGGCTGGTGCTGGTGGTGGTGGCGGTGTTCGTGGTGTGCTGGACCCCCATCCACATCTTCATCCTGGTCAAGGTGCTGGTGCCCTCCGTGCCCGAGACCACGGCGGTGATGGCGGCCTACTTCTTCTGCGTGGTGCTGGGCTACACCAACAGCAGCCTCAACCCCATCCTCTACGCCTTCCTGGACGAGAACTTCAAGAGGTGCTTCAGGGACTTCTGCTGCGTGCCCGGAGCCTGGGGCCTGGGGGGGGGCCGGGACGGGTTCAACGGCGGCAGCGGGGGCAGCGGCCGCGTCCGCAGCACGCTCAGAGAGCACTCCTGCCCCGCCGGTAACCGTGGCGACAGGAGGCAGGGGCGTCCCGTATGACTAGCTGTGGAGATGTCCGTCACCCGTGACCAACAGGGGGAGGACTTCTCGAATGACACGGGCATGACGCAGACCACCGCAGTCTGACCACTAGAGGGCTAATGGGGGTCAGACCACCGCAGTCTGACCACTAGGGGGCTAATGGGGGTCAGACCACCCAGTCTGACCACTAGGGGGCTAATGGGGGTCAGACCACCCAGTCTGACCACTAGGGGGCTAATGGGGGTCAGACCACCCAGTCTGACGGGGCTAATGGCGGTCAGACCACCCAGTCTGACCACTAGAGGGCTAATGGGGGTCAGACCACCGCAGTCTGACCACTAGGGGGCTAATGGGGGTCAGACCACCGCAGTCTGACCACTAGGGGGCTAATGGGGGTCAGACCACCCAGTCTGACCACTAGGGGGCTAATGGGGGTCAGACCACCGCAGTCTGACCACTAGGGGGCTGCTGGGGGTTTCTTTGCTTCTAATTCGTCGTCCGCAGACCTGCAATGAAGCAAAGGGTTCTTGAGTTCCTAAGGTGCCCTGCAGGACGTTAAGCCCCTTGTCCAACGACCTGGCACCGCCCCTGATGCTAGTAGAATGTAGCTACTCATCATACTCAGCGTGTGATGTTCTATGACATGATTTTTAAGATCGTATTTATTTTAAGTATTTATTCATTCATTTATTCAACTCCAACAAAGGTTTTAATGGGATGAATACTGCTTGCATACGTATACTGTATATATCACTTTAATCTAGCCTTCAACTGCTCTATAAGTGTAGGAAGAACGGCAGGGCAGCGACGCAGAACCCTCTAGCATTTAAAACCATGTGGGGAATACAGCATCTCCCCCATCAAACATAGTTCTTATCTACCGACATCCATTTCCATCTGCTGAATGATGACAAACAATTGAGAATCCAATGTGATATTGATGTTTAACTATACAAATAAAGATGTTTAACTAATATTAAAAAGTTTGGGATTTTCAAAATTCGATAGAGGGTCTCTGAGGCAGTGTTGAACAAGATAACTGTTAATCCTGGCCAACGTTTGTTGTAATGTGTTTTTCAATTTAAATATTTCTGCTGTAAAAATTTATATTCGTCAGCTGTGGTGACAGTTGTAGGTACAGTACAGGTACAGTTTGATGAATATATACAGTTATGGTTGGGTTTCATAACAAGTATTTTCCCATTTTCCCATGGAAAAAGTAGAACATGATTTAATGGCTTCTTGTAATGTGAAATGTTAAGAATAGGGTTGTGTTCATTCATTTAGAATACCATTCAAAACATATTGTTATCTCTTTAAAAAAAGAATATTGGTGAAGCTGTTAAATATGAAGGCCTTGTGTTGTGTGCCTTATCCTTATAGAATATCATTGTGTTTTCATAATGTTATCAACATTATGTTATTATTGTAATATAAATATGATGTCAAGAAATATGTTTGCAAAAATTGGTATCATTGTGCATAAAAAACCTACCATATCTAAAAAAGACAAACGTGTTGGGGATGTGAGTGTGACATTCAATCATGCGTGCAAATAGCGCAACTGCAAAGCTTTGGTGGCTTGTTACTTCAACCCTTATCCATCACAAAAGAAGAAGGACAACACTCTTCTTCATCACTGTCTTAGTACATTCCGTCCTTTCCTGTCTGCATCCATTGTACTTTTCACTGCTTTACTCTTGTACTGTAACATGTGGGCTGAGATGCACTCAATAAAAAGTCATTTAAAACCTTACTGGGAAAAAGACGCTGGTATGGGTAATAAATATTGATGACCCGCCATGGGGAATGCAGATTGCACCATTCACAATACAAGGCCGCCCCTCACCTGCAGCCACCTACAACCTACAGCCTTAAATTAGCTTGTGTTTGATCAGGCCCAGCCTTGGCTGAAGGCCGTGGGTCTCTCCCTCTTGGTACAGAGAGGGAGTGTTTCCATGGTGAAACACAATGGCTGGAGCCAGAAGCCCATGGAGCTTGGAGGCCAGGGAGGAAGAGGAGACTTGTGTCAGTGGCCTTGTAACAGAATGTTTATTAGCATTAGCCTCTCAGACTTTATAGAAGGATTTTTGAGCATTCATTGCAGCCCGTCCTCCCCATAATTGGGTTGTGGCAGCAGCGGTTGTCCACTTGTTTATGCAGTGGTGCTGTAGCCGGAGGCAGTATTTTTTTCTGCGTCTGTGTGTGTGTGTGTGTGTGTGTGTGTGTGTGTGTGTGTGTGTGTGTGTGTGTGTGTGTGTGTGTGTGTGTGTGTGTGTGTGTGTGTGTGTGTGTGTGTGTGTGTGTGTGTGTGTGTGTGTGTGTGTGTGTGTGTGTGTGTGTGTGTGTGGTCGGGTATTTTGGGCGTGCCCGTACCATAAAACTATGATATAAATAAGATTGAATCCTTATTAATTAATATATACCTGAGGCAATCCAGCTCATTAAAAGACTGTTATTGCTTAGGTAATATAATAATAACTATTATTATTTTGATTATTTATATTTATTTTCTTATTATTATTATTATTATTATTATTATTATTATTATTATTATTATTATTATTAATTCATTTTTATTCTGTCTTTTTGTCCCGATGTTTTTTTTATTAACTGCCTATTATCCTTTCATTATCCGTAAAGGCAACAAAGACCAAAGGAATCAATTAAAGCTAACGGGACAAAGACTGTCAATAGGCAGTGCAATTTCTCTCTGTGCCACAAGAGGGCCACCTCATCTGAATGTTCATTGGTTACAGGCAATCATGCCAACCAATGGAGTAATTTTTGCTGTCATCATTGCTTCCGGGTGTTTTCTTGGAAGAAGAGCCTTTTAGATCTGATGATCTTTTATTTTCAAAGAAAAATCTAAAAGGTTTCGGTCATTTTCACGTTTTCAAAATGAACAGGATATTTGGACGGAGTAAGGGAAAAGATGCTCCTCCAAATCTGTCGGACTGCATTGGGAATGTAAGTATTATATGGTTGTAATTGCAGTTAATCCATTGTTGTTTTCCTATCGAATTTTCCTCTCTCGATCGCATCCTGCCTCGACTATCATCTATTTAAATGATCTGGAAAAGTGAAGGTTTAAAGACAGGGGGATGTATTGCACAGAAAGGGTGTTATAGATGCATCATTCCCACGACTGTGACAAAATAAAGATAGTCTATTGGAGATCTTCATTGGATGACATTAATGGTGTTACTGATTCACAGAACTTTATTGTTCTCTCCATCTCTTGTTGGAACAATCTCATATTTATTTTCTTCATTCCCCTCGCATAGGTGGACGCCAGGGCAGAGTCCATCGATAAAAAGACTGCCAGACTGGATGCAGAACTACTGAAGTACAAAGATCAAATGAAAAAGATGAGAGATGGACCCTCAAAGGTAGATCTATCATCCTGAATCGATATGTAAAAAGTGCTTTATCCTTTTATAATACGATTACTGTCACACACACATAATTGTTTACAGATGAATAATACCAAAATTATTAATATGACATTTCTTCCCGTCCTGTGTATAGAATATGGTGAAACAGAAGGCATTGAGAGTACTTAAACAGAAGAGGATGTAAGTCATTTTGCTGAAATTTTATCATGCTAATTGTCTCATGATCAAAACCAATGTAAATTTAACGCTTATGTTATATGTAATTATGTTTTTGATTTTGTATTTGCTCTTTATTATTTCCTGATATTCACGATAATTGACATGACATCCTTTGGCAGGTATGAAGGCCAGCGGGATCAGCTAGCTCAGCAGTCGTTCAACATGGAGCAGGCAAACTACACCATCCAGTCGCTGAAAGACACCAAAACCACGGTAACGCTTCTGGCAAAAGGCCAACACACAGGACTAGGTCTGCCACAACAACCTCATTAGAGATCAAAATAGTTTGAATCTTTATTTATATCCGAAAATAAACCAACAAATACATTAATTATTTCAATACACATATTTACGTGATAATATTCCAACCATACTCATAAAGGTGACTTATATAAGGGAAGTGAATACTATGAAGGCATACTGGGATCTACTGGATATTAAAAATCTAGTGGGTGAAGCAGATTATAGGAAACTGCATGTAACTAAATAAGATTCACACCAAAGAGTTCTGCAACTGACTTTATTGACTCCATTATTTAGGATTCAACAGTTTTAGTTGTTCCAATCAATTCCATCTGTTAAATATCCTTCCTCCATATATAATCTGTGACTTTCATTCAGGTGGAAGCCATGAAGATCGGTGCTAAGGAGATGAAAAGGGCTTACAAGGACGTCAAACTGGATCAGATTGAAGTACGTCGGCGAAATGTTTATTTCCAGCTGCAAAAACTTAGCTCAAATATACCACTGCTGCCACATAAACCCAAGCTATCCACATTACTTCCCAAAGCATTCAAACTCAAAATTCTTTATTCGTCCAGCGAGCAGTGTAACACATCCTGGCCATTATAATTATTGAGGAAGTGTATTAAACGCTTCTTCCACATTGTTGCCACCCAACAAAATTAGTGACAACTATCATGATGATTCTAAACGTCTGTGTGTGTGTGTGTGTGTGTGTGTGTGTGTGTGTGTGTGTGTGTGTGTTGGTGTGTGTGTGTGTGTGTGTGTGTGTGTGTGTGTGTGTGTGTGTGTGTGTGTGTCTGTCTCCAGGACCTCCAGGACCAGCTGGAGGACATGATGGAGGATGCCGGTGAGGTGCAGGAGTCGCTGAGCCGCAGCTACGGCACGCCGGAGATAGACGAGGACGACCTGGAAGCAGGTAGGCCTCAGTGGGATGACTGCGTATAAACCACCACTCTATCGCTTACATCACAGAGAGAGACCTCAGGACCAACAGGTGTGTTTGTCCTGAACCCTGAACAAGATTCACTGGTTCAGGGTTCACCTAGACGCCGCATGGCCCTCCCCCTTTGGAAGGCTGGGCCCGGCATAGAGTCAAACAAACACAAAAGCATTCAAATACACCGTTGTATGGAATTTGATAGCCACCATGATATCCACGGACAAGTTCTTAAGCTGAAATCGAGGAAGTTTGGTTCGAGATACAATTGACCGTTTAATCATTAGGAGACACTTTTACCAAGATGCAGATGTAGGGTTAGGGTTATTAAAAGTGCTGTACATAATATTGGAGAGTGGTAAACAGATGAGGGCAGAAGTGAGGCATTTTTTCTAAAGGGTGCCAACAGGTAAGACTGCAAACCTCGGGGTTCGATCCCGGGACCTTCGGGCTTGGAGTGTGAACTGACCAGGGACCCTGGGGCTGTTTGTTCTTCTCCCTCCAGAGCTGGACGCCCTGGGAGACGAGCTCCTGCTGGACGATGACAACACGTACCTGGACGAGGCCTCTGCCTCCCCGGCCATCCCTGAGGGAATGCCCAGCGACAGCAAGACCAACAAGGTAGAGCTCCATAGTTGTTGTTGTTGTTGTTGTTGTTGTTGTTTGTGTCAATGTCGGACCCTACTCTGCATGTGTAATAGGGTAGTGTACCTTTGTGAATACTTTTCCTTTATGCCGTATCGAATCGATTTCAGCTAAGGCACAGTGCTATAAGCTTTTTTTTGCTTTTTTATTCCACTTTAAGATTTGGGTATATATTGGTAAAATATTAAGGTACGATAGAGCAAGTGTTTGGCACTTGCCAAATGTTTAGGTATAGCACTTACCAACCAATAATTTGATTGTTTTCATTCCAGGATGGTGTTTTGGTGGATGAATTCGGACTTCCACAGATTCCGGCCACATAAAAAGAAGACTGATGAAATAAGCAGTGCACCATTAGACTGAAAACACTTTTTTTATATGTAGAGTAACATTTATACAGGCAGATCAGGTTGAGTTCAGAACACTAAAGTATTGAACACTAAAGTTGTCTTGTACGGTCATTACTAATAACATGTTAGCATGTGGCCTTGTAATATATAGTTCTGCTTGTTTTTTTCCATATCCTAATACCTATTTTCCTTGTCTTTTAGTTGTCTTATTTGCAGTATTATTCCATTTTAAGTTATCATGTGTTGACTAATTTTTAGTAGTGAAGAAATTCATGAGGGCCAGTCAAAACATTTATTTACTTTTGTGGAAATTATGGAATTGGTTTCCATTTTGTATGTGTGTGTGATTGTATGACACCACTAAAATAAAATATGCATTTAATTTCACATTGAATTAATGTTGATTATTTGTATTCAATATTCTTTCTAGCAAGGACGTTCTTCCTCTCTTCTTTTTTCGTTGTACATTTTGCTAGATACACTTTTATACATGTGTATATAGTACATATTTGATTAAACTATATCACACCATGATTCCCTCCTGTAAACAATACACAGTTGCCCACAGGATGGTTAAGGTGCTGGACTCATTATCTAATCATAATACTCTGCTACTGGGAGTGATGCAAAAGGAAGAGCAATTGCATGTTTAATAAAAATAAAAAAAAGTCTACATTTTGTATTCGCATTTCGTTACAAAATGTCAATGCACAAGAGGGGCCTAGGCCCTATCTTGGGTCTGAGTTGGAATCCTAATGTCCTAATCCCTCAAGCATCATTGAGTGGAATTCTAAAATGGCATTTCTCTACATGTGCTTTGGGTATAAAAAACAATAAAGTGATATTTGAATCAACGAATATGTCTAATAATTATAGCATCAACATAATATATATGAATGTTGATCTAGTATCTCCCGTAAAAAAAACAATGTAGGAACGTATTTTTATTTGTGGCATGTATTGCTTTATGTATGCTTTTCAACGATGGATCCAAGGTCATTTACTGTCCAGGTCAGGAACTAATGTATATGGGTGCATGTGCCGTGCATGGACTGTACATTAAAGCATGCGGGACCGTTTCCTGTGTTTCCAGGAAGTAGTTTTTTCAGCAAGTAAACAAATAATAGCAAGAGTGCTGTAAATTGGAAATAGGAATGGCAGAACAGACGGTAACAGTGACAGTTGCATACGGTAATTCACGATTTGGTTCTTCATTATAATAACCAGGCGACTGTGTATCTCGAATGCACAGCAACGCGAATTTATCGGCCCGACCTATAATCACCGCCTGCTAGCCACGCCAATGTTGCCTGTGCTGCCTTCAATAACACACTTCAACAAGTGACTCAAATCCCAATTAAAACGGTGACCACGTAGTGCAATGAAAAGGGAAGGGCGGGAAAAGGGCTGGTTTAAATTAGAATAAGGTGGCACTGAGCAATATACTATGAACCATCTTGCGGTCACCCGGCTAGATGTGGCTTCGACCCGTGATGATCCGTTCATTCATTCAGTCTTCAAGTCATTGCCTGCATCCTGTATTATATTATTATTTGACATTTCTTTCATTGCATGAACCTATCTTTCAAGTTTGATTTTACTTGTAGGTAATTTGTAATGTATGGTTGTATTGTTTTGTGTTTATTCACTTAGGTTCACGAGGTTTTCAATGTTGTTGCTCAGTCTTGACTGTAATATTAGTGTGTCTCCTAAAGCGACATTGTGGAATTAATATCCAAATAGAAATAAGTGCTTGCAAAAATGCTTGGATAAAATTGTGTCTAGAACTGTGTGGGGACATTGTATTGTATTGCTTAGCCCCAAATAGTTCATAAGGCTACTACAAATGTTTCTTTGTTATTCAACCCAGGCTCTACGAAACATAGCATCACAGTGACGGGACAGGATGGAAGTGAAGCTACGGTTAAAGACTTGTCAGATGCCCTTGCTCAAGCGACTGGAGTTCCGGCCCCATCACAGAAAATTATCTTTAAAGGTACACTATGCTCATGCATAGCAAGGTAAAAACAATGTTAAACTTGACCAATCTTTCTTTCTAAACATTTACTGTGGTGTTACAGGGAAATCTTTAAAAGACATGGAAGAGAAGCTCTCCAGCTTTGGAGTGAAACAAGGCTGTAAGCTTATGATGATTGGGAAGAGGGTAAGGCCTCTTTGTCCCTAAAGTATTGCTCATATACAATTAAAAAGTGAGCTTCCTAACCAACTTTGGTCTCCTCAACAGAATAGTCCAGAGGAGGAAGCGGAACTCAAGAAGCTAAAAGACATAGAGAAATCTGTGGAGCAGGCGGCCAAAAAGCTGGAAAAAGTAGATGGAGAACTGACCGGTCTCAAGAACGTAAGCATTAAACATATGTAGTCATTACACAAGTCAGTATATATTGTGTACAGTCGTCCAACTTTTAATTTACATTTCACTTGGATATCACCAGATTGGATGTTGGTTCTGTCCACCTAACTGAGAGGGTGTGGCATGTTGCTTCTGCAGGGCTTTCTCGCCAAGGACCTTCAGGCGGAGGCGCTGAGCAAACTGGACCACAGAGTCAAGGTCGCATCGGAGCAGTTTATGAAGATTCTGGAACAGATTGATTCACTGGTACGTTCTGCCACGCCCCCGTGTTCAAACCATCGCACAGATTTATCCCGGGGAATGTCATGTCATGTGATAACCTCAAGAAATATAAAATGTGTTAATCTTTTTTCTGCAACAGAGCTTACCAGAGAATTTCAATGATTGTCGAATGAAGAAAAAGGGACTTGTGAAAATAGTTCAGGTACGCTTCGTCATTGTCCCATTTCCCATCCCCATCAGACTCTTAATTCAGTAACTAAAGGCTCAAGAAATGCAGCGAAATGCAGCAATAAAACAGTAACAGCATCCACCCAATCAAATTATTGAGTGTTCGGTTTCCAGTGGCTGGACGGTCAGCAAGTTTCCCTAATATCGACCTCCACAACCGTATGTAGGTTGTTAATACACTGACTATTATTTCCACAGTTGCATACAGTAATTTATTATTTTGTACTACTTTGTATTAACCATGCATCGTTGAAGCGGGAATTCACATCAACACTAAAATATTTTAACTGACAGCCATCTCTATGTTCCTTTTAATGAAACACTGCGTTTCAACGTCTTTATAACCCCACTACAATCCTTTACAAGAAAGGGGAACACGTGGGGCTTGTACGAAGGAGAATTCCATGGCATGGACCAGTAAATGAACCATGTGGTGGTAAACTATCTCCTGTGATGCATGTTTGCCATTAGTTTTACATCCAACCATGGCTATTCCTATTACTGCCACATGATTCAAACTCCAATGCTGTATACTGCATGAACTCATCAGTAAGAGTAACCATGCTTTTATTTACTTTTTAGGATTTCCTGGCCCAGTGTGACAAAGTCGAGGCGGGAATATCAGATCATCTAGCGAAGATCCAGTCCAAAAACATGGCACTGGTAGACTAAGGTCACCTAGTCCTCCCTTCTATCATGTAGGATCCCCCTCTGCTCTGCCAGTGGCCAACAGTCATATATACATTGCTCTGTGAGCAAACGGATATAATAACTGCACTGAAAGCTTCAATTGTGGATCTGTTGCCTGTGGATTTATTGACTACAGCGATGATCCTGTCTGGTCATTTGTGGGTCCCTCCCAACCTTAAACAAAGTCGAAGCCAGTTGGTCTCCGGTTTTCATCATGGCTACACGAATGTTCATGTATCATTAAAGGCCTTCAAAAGAAAGAAAGAAAAAAAAAAACTAAAGCTACTTGTAAAATGTTGGTGACAGTGATATATATATATCTGTCCACCTGTGTGTCATTATTCTGCACCACACCTGTTCCCTGCTCTTGTGAAACATATCTTGAAAAACGTTTTTATTTCCCCGCTCATTGTGCGTAAATTGTGCGTAAATGGATATTTTTGTGGCAACGAGCAGACTTTTATTTAATCCAATGAATTTTGTGATGAATAGGTCCTAATGAGGATCGTTTCACGTTTTACGTACATCTTTGTATAGAGCGCTTGATTTTAAGCTGACTCAAACCACAAGGTGTATTAAATTGAAATAAAATGTGTTTGTGTTATCTGGCTGATTCTCCTTGTCGTGTGTTGTGGTTGAAGTCATACTCCGTGAGACTGCAGGCCGTGTGATTCTCATGACCTCATCTACCCTGAAAGTAGATCACAAGATCATTAAAGGCTTAGAGGGGAATCGTCAGACTCTGCTGTTATCTAATACAAGTGAGTACTACTTGATACGCGTGTTCTGAAATAATCACTGTAAGCGACTTCAACAATGTCATTTTTCAGAATCAGACGAATAGAGAATATGAACCATTAACTTAAAATGGTCAAAACTTTTCAATGATTTATTTTGTGGTAACATTAAAGCAGCCGCAAACTTTTCACAACATGCGTATGAAGCTATTCATACATTTCAAAATACTAGTGTTATAGGTCCCTTCAACGCTTGCTTTGAATACATAAGATGAGACGTTATTCTGAGTAATTAAAGTACAATTTAATCTTGAAGTTGTATATGAAAAATGCTAAAAGAATTACACCGGCAGTCATTTTCGTTCGAGTTTATTTCCAGTTTTACCCCACCGATGGGCCAATACCTCCCTCCTAAAGCTATAATCAATATACCAGACCCATAGTGTTATCATAGAGGTGCATATGAACTATGATTGTGTGTGTGTGTGTCTATAGTAGGTCTACACGGGCATATTAGTGAAACGAACCACAGTGATGCGTGCTGGAAGCTCTTCTCCGTCAATGGAAACGATAACCAAATAAATACGGTGAAAATTCTCATGTGAAATCCAACAGTCTTGTAGTGATGGCGGGTTGCGGACGGCCTCAGTCGTCCTTATCCTTCGCCCCGTGCTTCAGGATGCGTGTGAAAGCCACGTAGTTGAAGTTGCCCTTGGTGTCGATGGGGGCCTCTCTGAAGAGCTCGTCCACGTCCTCGTCGGTGAAGCGGTCCCCCATGGTGGTGAGCAGCTCTCTCAGGGAGTCCTCGTGGATGATACCTGGGGGGGAGGGGGGGGGGGGGGTAATCAAGCACTTTGTTATTTGCTTTTGATTGTATTTGAGTAATGGTATAAAAGTAAAGACCGATTATTGATCAGGATCCCAGGTAACCCCCATCCACAATTTTATTCCAACTAGGTTAAATAAGTTGGTATCTAGGGTGCATGGTCTGAATATTATAAAACATGTATTAATCTATCGGTACAGAAATATATTCTTTCCTTCTCTGTGTCCGGTGGTAAATGGGGCGGAATTATTTCCACACTTGTGGACCACAATACACTGACATTAAAGTATAAGCAGCTTCATACTTCAGTATAATTTAAAGGTCACAAGATTTTTTTTTTAAATGACTGACATTCTTTCAACCCCCTAACTTTTTACCCAATAATATCTGCATAAGAATATGACTTATAAATATGCAATATGACAGTCATAAATACAGAGAATACATGCTATAAGACACTAAGACGAACATCAGGTAAGACATCGGGCCGAGAAAGAGACCTGAAACATCACGCTGTACCATAAGCCTTCGATCACATGACGTTTCTGAATCCAACAACACTAAACCACCTGAACAGGGCACAACACAACTATACAGCCTCTCTGCCTGTTTATCCATCTGTCTGTTCGTCCATGGCCATGGGCCTACCTGTGGCCTCCTCGTCGAAGCAGGCGAAGGCGTTGCGGATGACATCCTCCGGGTCAGTGCCGTTCAGCTTCTCTCCGAACATGGTGAGGAACATGGTGAAGTTGATGGGGCCGGGCGCCTCGTTCATCATGGTCTCCAGGTAGTCCTCGGTAGGGTTCTTACCTTTGGGAACATGAAGTGGATCAAGCAGGACGATTGGTAGTGGAACGGTGGTATGGTGTGGTGAGAAAAGCATAGGTTTATACAGTTGTTTAATTGTCTCCAACAGGAATATATTGTCATAGAAGGTTATTGTTGTTGACATTTCTCTAGTCTTCTACATTCATGGATATAATTTGATAGAGATTGCCTATAGACAGAGCTAATAGTTAACAATTTAGACAACATTCACCTTTTAGGAAAAATGTTCATAATTTATTTCTAATGTATAATTGTAGGTGTATTGGAATATACATTATAGCCACTGACATTGGAAACATTGTGATGTAATGTCGTTGTTGTATAGGCCTTATAGTGCAATATTTCAATAAAAAAGGTTAACAGATTCCTCCTAAATCAGATATATACAAATCCAATGTTCCAAGCCTTCTACAGTGACCATCAAATATCAATCAAATATACCTAATGAGGCCAACATGTCGTGCAAGTCCTCTTTGTCAATGAAACCATCACGATTCTGGTCGATCATGTTAAAAGCTTCTTTGAACTCTTGAATCTGCGACTGGTCGAACATTGCGAACACGTTTGAGGTGGCGCGCTGGGGCCGCTTCTTGGTGTTCTTCCCCTTGGCCCTTTTGCTCGACATGGTGGCTGGTAGACGCTTGGCTGTAAACATCATCATTATTTGCATTTAACATTATATTGTTATGTACATAATACGGGGTTATATCATAGGATAACGTGTACTATATTATATTCATTAAATATAGGATACACATTGCAGCAGAAACACTGAAACAGGTGCATTCCGTTGATCAAATCCGCATGATAATAAACCTCTATGGAAGGCAGTGCGATATGATTTCAATCCAGACAGAGCAGACATTGCCATATATATGTAGGGTTTACAATGTTATCCCTAAACATACACGATATCAACTTTACATCATGTATAGGAATCCATCACTGTTCATACTAGTGTCCTAACATGCTCCCTTGTTTGCTTTAGCGAGGTAATTATCAGTCAGCAACCTTGCCCTGGTTTGGCTACCGCAGAGGAAACGACTGTTTCACTCTCTATCATCGAACCATTAAACCATCACACAATATGATACAGCAGCAATGACTCAATAAAATAATATCTCACCTTATCAGAGAATAATTAGTATATGCAATGAACCAGTAGGCACTAGTCAATGAACAACGGAACGTTGCGATAGCCAGGAGGTATTTATCACTTCCTCTGTTTGAAGATACTGACCAATCACAGGTCAGCTCCCCGCCGGAGTGACACAGCCCTGGAATATTCCACTCGGTTCTCCTCCTGTTAATTATTTAGTGTGCGTTAAATTGCGAGTGTTCTTTGTTTGTGCGTTATGTATATTAATTGTTAAACAATATAACACGAGTCAAGTTGTGTTACGATGACATAATAAACACAAATACATTTCCCATGACATTGCAGAATCCCTGTATGTAAACTCAGTGTTGAGGCATGCCGTCGTTATGCTATTGTGTTGACGAAAATAAATGAGGCCGCCCCTTTATCTGCATCATATCATACCCGCAACAACATATAGCAGTCCTCTCTATCTCACTCCAAAGTAACTATGTGCCCCCACATACAATAGCCTACATGTTTGAGTCCCTTGTTTATCCATATGCATGTTGAGAATTGTCGTAGGCTTGGAGAATATTTTTCGTCTGCACTTTACTGTATTTATTGCATTTACACTTTCAAAACATTGAACATTTTAAAGGGGATATATTATGAAAACAACAATTTTGTCTGTGCTTTTGGGTGTTGTTGTGGGTCTCTGGTGCTCCCACATGCATACAAACTTTGAAATAAGTCTGTACATGATTTTTTGAGTGGGATATGCATTTTTGAAAGTACCCCGTCTACATTACCAAACGAGCGAGTCAGTTTCGGCGCACGAATACTACTTCCCACTTCCCCACGCCCCTCCAATCAGAGCATAGCTATGATTTTGTGGACCAGCAGCCGAGCGCTGGGCGGAGATGTTCGTGCAATTCAGAAGCAGGGATATGCCACCGAGCTCCCCCCGCCGGAGCTGCCGTACTGCCGCCGAAGAGGAGACATGGAGGAGAAAGGATACTCCCGGAGCTGAGCTGCCGGACTGCCGCCGAAGCTTCGGCGGCAGTCCGGCAGTACCATCCCTTTCCCCTCCATGTCGCGGTTCAATATGGACTTCAGAGCGTTAAGGCAAAAGTTCCTTTCCCCAAAGAGTTTATTGTTTACTGTTTACTGTTTTTGTTTACTTTTTACAGTTAGTTAGTTAGTTAAGAGTTTATTGTTTATCTTATATTATTGTTATTATAATTATTGTTTACTGTTTACTTTTTGTTTTACTTTTTATAGTTATCTAAGAGTGTATTGTTTATCTTATATTGTATATAATTTAATATTGTGTTGTGTTTCTTTCTGTAAGCTACTGGACAATCAATTTCCTTGAGGGAGTCATCCCAAAAGGATCAATAAAGCCTAATCTAATCTAATCTAATCTAATCAAATCTAATACCAGAGACGTCTTTATGATTCATAATATCATCGGAGGCATTCATAGCTTGCGGCCGTGATATTAGATATAATATAATATAAATACCTATATATTATATAATAATATTATTATCATTATGTTATATTATATTATATAGATATAGAGCTCCAGGAGTCGCAAACGGGAACAATCACTTCTCCTCCATGCTGTGGTTCACTCTGACAGCTCATTGGTCAATGGGCAGCAGCTCATTTGCATTAAAGCTATGGACACCAGAAACAGCGCATTCTGAAGGGACTGAAACTGAGGGGAATTGCGGTATAGGCAAGATTCTTTTTCCTATAAACTATTTCCAGCAAACAGCTTCAAAAACTTGTTTTCTGGAACTCATATACTATGTTTACTTGTTTGGAAAACACCATAATATGTCTCCTTTAACATTTTGTTATCAATCACTCTTTTTTAACTTCCTAGACTCACCCCGTTGGATGTAGAGACATGTAAAAGAGAAACAGTTACAGAAACACAATGTAAACCAGTATCCTCAAAATGAATTGCATTTATTATTAACTTAGGAATCATATAACACCAATATATGATCTATTATGCATCTGTGCTCACACGGGGGTATCTGGTTGGGACGGCTCATACAAATTGTTGAAGAAGGAACGGTCTGATTCACTTTCATGTTGTGCTTCCTGAAAGAAAAAGAAGAGGTTGCCATGTAGTACCGTCCGGAACACGTTGGACACTATGTGTGCTCAGAATGTTTGGCACTTTTAATACTCACTTGTTGGTCGCTCATAATCTCAAATACTGAGTTCCGGGCGATTTCCACACGGTCGGTGTTCTCCGGTGCACCCCCGAGGCACCCGCACACACAGACAAAACCACTACACAAAGATAGAACAAAAAACAGTCATCTTTTATGCGTCCAATAACACTGTAATCGTAAACTCAATAATGACTCTTTATTGTTCATAACTTTAAATGGCCCTGTAAAGTACAATAATATAGCATTTTATCCTTTCTTCTAATTTATTCAGTCCATCTCATGTTAATTAGCAGCTTGAACTACGATGGCTTTGCAATGAGCACACTGATTTGTGGACATAAGTTGCACATCGCTTGATAAATTTGAGGATGACGAATGATCATTGAGTGATAGAAAGGGCAAAGGGATTATTGTTGTCGGTGGGAATTATGTTCCATTTTTTTATATTTTTGTCAAATTTAAAATTCAATAAAATAACTTTGAAAGTACAATAATATAAGTATAACCTAACATTATTACCCCTATCATCATCATCCTCATCATCATCATCATCATCCACATGTACCTTGCGGACCACCTTGCAGTCCACCAATTATTGAACGCGTAGAGGCTGCTGGCGATGGCAACGCCCGACATCAGAGTGAGTCCCACTGCCAGCCCAACGGTTAGTGATTCTGTGGAGACAAACAAACCTTTTCCCAAACAAAACCCTCCATTCGCTACTGTGGAAGCCATTCACCACAAGGGGTCTTTGAGAAGCAGTGGATGTTTTCTCCCACGAGGGAGAGGGTGCACTCACACTAGGCCATCTGGCCGTGGCCGTGGCCGTTTTCACACCTTACCGTGCTCAAATCTGCCAGTGTGACTGTGGCCAGTCTGGCCAGGCCAGGCCAACTTGGCCACTTGGGAGAGGTGTGCTGCTACGGCACGGGCCGCCACGGTACAGATGCTAATGAGCCGACACGTGCACACACACGGCTAAGCAACCTGAGCTGGATGACGTATAGTCCATGCGACGACCATGGCCATAATAAAGGCGACGGGCCTTCTTTCCCATTAAACGGTAAACATTGCGTCAAGCGGTTCAACTGTTGGTTCACGTTGGTCCCATAGAAAAGTCGATTGTCTGTTAGCCATTTGGGCAGACGATAAGCAACAGACTCAGCAAAGTGCGAACTGTGTTCTCTGTGTTGTTGTCCATTGTTGTTAAAACTCTGACTGGCGGCAGACTTTATTATGGTCCATGCAGCGGACGCTTGGTGATGACGTGTTACGACGTGATGACGTATGTACAAGAGCCTACCGTGGCCAGGCCACAGTTGCGACGGCCAACGGCCACGGCCAGATGGCCTAGTGTGAGTGCACCCTATTATTGTGCCATATTATACCACCAGGTGTGAGTGTGATTGAAAATGTGCAGCTTTTGACATCACAAGTGGGCCTGTCCACCAAGACGTATGACGGATAGATGAGCAACGTTTGCTACAGTCCGCTGGGTAGGCTGGTAGACTGATCCATCCAGCACACATCTAAGTGGACACGCCCATTTGTGATGTCAGAAGAGGCAGATTTTCAAAACGGCTCGTAACGGCTAATCACACTCACACCTGGTGGTATAATATTCAAATTCATAATGTCTTGTTAAATGTCATCTCGTGTGTTTTGAGGCCAGGGGGCTCAGCGGGTCTACCTTCAGTGGTCGGTGGCGTAGGGGGCACATTGGGGCACGGTCCGGACAGGACGTTGATATCGTCCAGCGCCACGGTGCCACCACCACTCGTTCCACCCTGATACGCAAACACAAACTGCACACAGACACACAACCCTGTCACACACTGACAGCACAATAACATATCATGCATAACATTACAGAGCAGAAGATGTGCCAGACTAGCATTTTTTTAAGTTACATTTTACAGTGAAATGGATGCAAGACATTGCTGGCGTGTTATTTTTTAAACAAAGTATAATTCACATAATTTAATTATAAATTATGAGGATTCCCGAATCTTTTATTGCTTTATTTCCATGTTGTGGGCATCCCTTCATCCTAAAAGGTTCCATTAACTAATGGTAAATTAAGTACATTTCTCAAAATGAAACCAAACACTGAATGTCCCCGGAGAGATGATTGATAAGTTAGGAATAAATTGAGTTATGTGTGTGCTTGATGATAGATTTATTACCCAGAATGCATTTCCGTGAAGAGCAGGCACGCTAGCCTCCAGCCACGTGTGTCCTTGGTTACCATCCTTATTCCAAAGTAGAACTCCTTCCCCTTTGCCGCTGTTGTGCATTTTCCTGACAACGACATGTTAAAAGTTATAAAACAATATATATGGAATTCTTTGTCTGTACAGTTTTTAGACATCTATAAAAAAAAAAAAAAAAAAGCTATTCACACCATGCGCACTTCTTGCACTATTTATAGTGACTAGAGAAAGATTTAAACTACGTTACTTACCTGTCATTTATATACACCTGCAGAGTGCCCACATCACTACCATTCATATGGTACCAAAAGTTGAGACAGTGCCCTCCAGTGGCGGCTTGGAGTAAATCCCCTCGCAGGGACGACACCGTTCCCCAACCACCAACATAGGTGTCAATATGCACATAGTAACCTATCATAAAACAGGACAGTGTTGGTGTATGAAACCAAGAACAAAGTACAAATTAGGGATTAAGCAACAACAAGTTTGATTTAAAAAAAATCATGTTATTTTCTTGTTGGTGGGCTTCTTTGATTACCCTGATCTGAGTTGGTGGTGTGATCGACGTCGGGCCCGTTGCTGGGGTGTGGGGAGGCTCCCCGGCCCCTGAGCCAGCCCCCCAGGTCCGCTCCTCCACCCAGGTCCGCTCCTCCCCCTAGGTCCGCTCCTCCACCCAGGTTGCTCCAGTCACACAGGCTGCTCTCAAAGTCGCAGTGGCCCGGCGGGGGGCAGGGTTGGTGGGTGACCTGGACGTCGTCGAAGGCCATGTCCCCGCTCTGGGTGGGGCCCTCACTCACGCCTTCCACCACGATCTACAACCAGAGGACCGATCTGTTCATATTGGTCCGCTCTGGACGTGTAGCACCATCTAGTATAAAAGGCTATGATTGTAATAATATTATTAATAATAATAATAATAATAATACATTTAATTTAGAGGCGCCTTTCAAGACACCCAAGGTCACCTTACAGAGCATATATTCATCATTCATTCATTAAATAATCTATTATTTATTACGATTTTTATTATTTTTAATCCATTTATCCATTTATTTTATTTATTTACTTATTTTCATAGCATCTAAGCATTAACTCTCACGGAAAATATCTATCATTCATAGAGTCTGTCGATATAAGATGACGGCACATGCAATGAATTCAATCAATATCGATATCAATATCGCCGATAATTCCTGAGCGTCTGTTTGGGTCCAGCCTTCGGCCCGGATCTCAAGGGGGGATAGAACAACGGACGCGTCCCCTCGGTCGGACATCCGTCCTGGGTGTGCCGAGCCAGCCTCCCCTTCCACCCAGCTCCCAACCCGTAGCAGGCATTTCCATAATGTACTACAAACCTCCCAAAACATAAACGAACCCCCTGTTAGTCGCCCCAGCGCGGAGGGGAGGGGGGGGGGTAAGGATGGACTGACCCGGTATGGCAGGGTGCGGTCCCCCAGGGGGGCCTGGGCGAACCTCCACATGGGGCTTTGGTCCCCGGAGCGGAACAGCAGCAGGGTGTCCTGGCGTGACTGGCTCTGACGGTACACGTTCAGGGTCCCCACGCCTGGGCCGTGCATGTGGTACCACAGCTGAAGGCACCCTCCATTCGCTGAGGCACACACACACACACACACAGAGGCACACACACACACACACACACACACACATAGACACACAGGCACACACAAACATGCACACACACACACACACATGCACACACACACACACACATGCACACACACAGACACACACACACACACACACAGACACACACACACACACATGCACACACACACACACACACACACACACCAACACACACACACACACACACACACACACACACACACACACACACACACACACACACACACACACACACACACACACACACACACACACACACACACACACACACAGGGACAGAGTTATAACCAATAAACTAAACAATACTAAACAATAACACTTTGGACTGGGAATACTATGAATGCATTTACTTTTTGTGACTTTTGTTTTAAATCGCCATTCGCTGCTGTAAGTGGCCACAAATCGTTTTCGTACATTGATTTTAGTTGTAGTTCATGTTTTTACCCACAAGGGAGAGCTGTTTGGGCACAATTGTACTGACGACATTCAGAGGCGGTCACAGGTGTGTTGATTGGGGAAGAGTCAACTGTGATTTATTATTTATGGTCCCGTGTTCATATTAGCTTAAATAGCAAGTGCATGTTGTGTTGACTTCTGATAGCCATCACAGAGGTCTTGGAGAACCTCTACTTCAATTTGAAACCAAATTAATAATACGTTAAGCATGCAATGAGCACTCGTGTATACGATCAATGAATGACACAAATCAGTGAAAATATCAGTCACAGAGATGGAGACTGGCACCACGTAGGTGAATCAGGTTTATATTGACATTATATGAATGGTTTATACAGTCTGCCGGTCCATCTTTAAATTAATTATTTTCATAGGCCACTGAGCAATTGTTTAAAACCACAGTGGTTTTGCTAGAATTCCTGTTCCCGCTGAATGATCCGTAATTGGCCAGGCTTGTATGTCACTCAAGACCTCATCCTAACAAGAAGGTGGTACTGTCCCTGTCCTTGGAAAGGCTTTCTTTGCGAGATTATAACAGCACTTACAACAGCCAGCAGATGGATAAACACACAGCAGTGTACCAACCTCATGCTCCACCCATTCCTCATTCTTTTGAATCCACTTTCTATCTACCCCCGCATGCTCCTCTCTCCACAGACAGTACTGCGACCGTTTCCACCTCACCTGCAGTGAACCAGGGTGAGGCCATCTTGGTTCTGTGCCCAGACAGGTCCGAGGCCTTGGAGGGCAGGAGGTAGTAATGGCCCCAGCCCGTGTGGGTGGTGTGGTCGGTGACAGGGCCGGTGTTGGGGTTGGGGCTGGAGCCCGACCATCGGACCCAGCCTGAATTGTCGTTCGCTTCCTGTTGCCAATTACAGCTCCCCGTCTCAAAGTCACACACATCTAGGAAAACCACCGGTGTTAACAGGTGAGCCGCGTGCTGACAGGAGATCAAACTGAACAAACATGATCATAAGCCGGCTGGAGGTGGTTGTAAAGAGAAATAAGACGCCAGTACAGTAAAGTGGTCAGGGAGGGCCCAAGGGGTTAAGGGCCGAACTGCAAACGATTGTTTTAGCGATCCAACACTGCTCTCATCTACTGTATTCTCAATTCTTTAAATATGCTGATTTTTCCCATACATTCTGCAACCTTTTATCATATTTTGCTTTTCCTGCCCTTGATTAAGTTTCAGACAACGACGGGGATATTGTCAAAGGCCCCAATATGTGAATAAAATAAAGTTGTGTAAATAGTGGTAAAATGTTTTGGCTTTCGGCAACGCTGACATCTCCGCCGTTTCTATATCTACTCATTCTCTAAACCCCCTTGGAACACTTCGGCCCACCTGAGCGAAAGCAAAAGCCTGAGGCAACGTGCACCGGCACGACCACGTGCACACATCGATCACCGGGTACCTGAGGCGGCACACGGGCCACTGACGAGCTTGACGTCGTCGACGGCGATGTCGCCCGTCTCCCCGCCCACCCTGGCCTCCAGGATGGCCAGGTGGACGCGTGGCTGATCCGTCACGTGAAGCCGGCCCATCTGCCAATCACGACCCTGGCTCCCGTTGAGCTGCCATGCCTGCAGGAAGGAGAGCGCGGCACTGAGTCACGCAATCGCAATGAGGATGTGAGCACTCTGTCCATTATTGGTGATGTCGCAAACGCAGAATGTCACAACTGTGTGAAAGGTATGATCGGGAAAGGTTCAAACGCATCTGAAACGTTTTCCTGCGTGTTTCTCAACCCGACCCCCCGAGTGTGATATTTCTTTTGCATAGAGAGCAGCAGGAAGTGAGTACAACGTTTTTTTTTAGGCACTGTCACAAGATATCCTGGCAAAAGCCAGAAGCAAACGCTGAGCGCTGTTTAACGCCAATCTAGATGTGTGGACCTAGGCGGTGGAGAGACAATACAACATAACATAGTTTGTACCGTTGTTTGCTCATAGGGGTCGACCTTCTGCAGGACCACCCTCAGAGACCCCACCGTGGCTCCATACATGTGGTACCAGAAGGTGAGGCAGTACCCCTCTTCACCAGCAGGGGCCAGCAGCTGAGACTTTAACCAGGCCACGTTCCCCTTTTGACTTGGCGGGGAACTCTCTATATACAAGTACTTCCCTGTGACAAAATCAAACAGTGGTTAAAAAAAGCCTGAGTGAGCACTTTTTTTTACATGTTGCCTAATATTTGAGCGCAGGCGACGGTAATAAGTGAATGCATTCTGTACGTGGTTCAACATGCGGTATCACACCCCTCTGAGTAAACCCTGTGTAAAGTGTAGAGGCCTATCCCAGGTGAAGCTGACCGGTGCCGCTGGTGTGGTCTCCGGAGGGCCCTGTGTTGGGTGTATCTGTAGGGCCAGAGGTCCTCAGCCACTCCAGCTGCCCTTGGGACCCCTGTTCCCAGCCACACAGACCTTCCTCAAAGGTGCAGCTGTAGTTGGACAGAGCTGATCGAGGAGGACACCGAAAACAGACACAAATCATCCTCCACACGGCGAACCAGCCAACCTTCCCCCTGTCTCGTAGGGGACTGAGCAATCAGAAAGGGGCACACGATAGGCCGCGCGCGTCTCATTGTTTACCTGGGGGCTGGTAGGATGCTTCGCAGTTCACGAAGGAGATGTCGTCCAAAGCCACAGTTTTATTCACCTTGCTAATGAAGAACAGCTGGAAAAGATCAACAATCACATTCACTTCGACATCAACTCTACATAAGTCTTAATATGTATGTCTGTATAGTGTCAATAAGTCCCATCAGTAGTATTATTTATGTCAATATACTGGGCGGATTCAATATCTATATTAACCCACCCTGTTACTGTACATACATAGACCTGGTACATGTCCTTTCACCCAAACAGTGAATCCAAGCAACGCAAGTGAACACATTTCATGAAATTGCATGTTTCTATGCATAAAAATGCAGGACACCCGCACGCACACACGACACTGACACACACACATACACACACACCGACACCCACACACACATACACACATAAACACACCAACACAAAGACGCACACACCGACACACACAAACCCACAGACACACAAACACTGACACCCACCGACACACACACACACCGACACAGACACGCAAACCGACACTGACACACACAGAGACACAGACACACACCGACATGACACACAAACAGACACAGACACACAGACACACACAGACACGACACACAGACACCTTATATGGTTGGAGGTGTTGGCCAAGCGGCAGGGACTCGTAGGCCCAACGGGAGACAGTGTTGTGAGGGCGTGACCACAGCGTTGCTTCACCGGCCCCGGCTTGCTGCATAAGCACTGCCAGTGACCCAGCTCTCTCACTGCTCATGTGGAAGTGAAACCTGGGTGGGTGGGGAAGTGAGGCACACATGGGGGGGTGGGGGGGTGGGGGGCGGATCAGCGAAACAAGCGGGAAGGAAGGAAGGAGGCTTGAGAGAACATTAGAATTGGGAAGGGGAGGTTGAGGTTGGTCGAAAGGGAGGGGGAAGGGGAGTGATTGAGCAATTTTACACGCTCCGAAATTCTGAGGAGCTGAATGAATAAGCGTGCATGTCGGGAAGGAATACAAACAAAGCAGGTTTTTGTGCAACTCTAACACTTAAGAGCGAGCGGGTGAGCAACGCCCACACTGCCAAAACCTCGAGCACATGGATGAATTGTCTTGAGCACGTACAAAAAAACCAAGGCTTTTGTGCACACCAGACACTTTGATAGCTGCAGCGGTTTATCTGCACGACACCGAGTCCGCGGGGGGGAGGGGTGGGGGGGGGGTTGTTGTGACGGCAATCACTTACCGCATCTGACAGTAGGCGGACGAGGCCGGGAGACGGGGACTCGAGAGACGAGCCTCATCAAGCGCCCTCCCAGGGACGGGCTCCACTTTCATGTAGAAGCCTGGTTCAAAAACAGAAATCAAGACCCTAAAGGGCTGATTATGGTTCCATGTCGACACAACGCAAGGACCACGCAGACGCTCCGACGCAGTCGTGAACCTGTTTTGGTCCTGCGTCGGGTTTTAGGGAGCGGACCGGGTTTTTGGAGGCGCAGGTCAGGCCCTTGCGGTGGACGCCACAAGGGTCCGCAAGGACGTACTGGGTCCGTAAACCCCCTTGCATTGCATCCATGTTGAACCGTAATCAGACCTTTATTCTCTCAGCCACGGTCTGCGTACTGATACCGCCCCCCAGGCAGTTTCTACGGGCGTAGCGGGTGGAGCTACTGCGTCAAGCCAAACTCAGGCCCCGGGGCCCTCACTGCTTTTGAGGCTTTGTTACAGATTAAGGTGAGGAGGGAGAGGAAAGAGGGCGGGGCTAGGGTCACCTGTCTGTGAGGTGTGGTCGGTTGGGGGAGGGGCTAACGTCACCTGTCTATGTGGTGTGGTCGGTGGGGGGGGGGGGCTAAGGACACCTGTCTGTGTGGTGTGGTCGGTGGGGGGAGGGGCTAACGTCACCTGTCTGTGTGGTGTGGTCGGTTTGGGGAGGGGCTAACGTCACCTGTCTGTGTGGTGTGGTCGGTGGGGGGCGGGGCTAACGTCACCTGTCTGAGGTGTGATCGGTGGGGGCGGGGCTAACGTCACCTGTCTGTGAGGTGTGGTCGGTGGGGGGCGGGGCTAACGTCACCTGTCTGTGAGGTGTGGTCGGTGGAGGGCGGGGCTAACGTCACCTGTCTGTGAGGTGTGGTCGGTGGGGGGCGGGGCTAACGTCACCTGTCTGTGAGGTGTGGTCGGTGGGGGGCGTGGTCTGGTTGGTGGCCCTCTGTCTCAGCCACCCGCGCGGCCCCTGGCTGCTGTCGTTCCACTGGCACTGGTCCCTCTCGAAGGTGCAGGGACCTGGACACACACACAAACACACATACACACACACACACACACACGCACACACACCCAGACAGACAAATCCCCACACACACAGACACACACATAGAAATACACATATACACAAACACACACACACACATAGATACATACACACACACAAACATACACACACAAACACACACACACACACACACACACACACACATAAGAATGGACATGGGCTAATTTCTGAATGATATCTACGTAGAGTGGAGGAGGCGATGGCTACATACAGCAGAACTTGATTCTAATTGCGCAAAGTTCTACTAATGATTTATAGACGGTGACATGAATGCCGTTCTAAAACAAGTAGTCGTTTTGAACCCTTAACCCCCGCTACGATGAACACACGTTAATGTCGCATCGAGTGTCATCTCCGTGAAGCGTCTTGGGGGCTGGAAAGTGAGAAACACACGACGTGATTCATTCCAACAGGATATGCATGCAAGTTCATATCTTGTGGACGTCGGGGAAGTCGTCTTACAAAAAGGCCCCAGGCCAGACATCCCACGCAGTGCATCTGTGGCGGGACGTTGAGGCCTGCTCACTAGTCCTGTAGTCAGGGTGGAGGAGGCTTATGGGAGGGGGATGGGGGCGATAGAGGTGTTGGGGGTCCTCACCACAGGTGTCCTCGTCCTCCCCTAGGGGGCAATCCAGCCGGTAGTCACACTGCCTGCTCGCCGACACACATGGAGTTCCCTCCGACCGCCAGCAGTGAAACTCATCGTCCTTTAAGGCCGGCGGATAGAAAGACGTGCATGCATTAATGAGCGCATTAAACCTGCCATATTTCGCTTTTTCACTATTATTTGGTCTTTTCGGGATCGTTTACTATGTGTAATGTTGATAACGATAATTATTATAATGGTAAATATGATGAAACCATGTCCAGTACAAACTGCTTGGTTGTCAATTCCTCTCTCTTCCTAAAGTGTTGCTCAAATTGCAAATTTGCCCGCCATAATTATTCACATTGAGAATAATGTTGGCTGCAGTGAAAAAGTTACAGAATAGGGATTAGGGGTATGATAGAATAATAACTTCATAATGGCCATAAGGAAATATAATCAATAGCATGAACATACGATATACACGCATACTCAAAAATAGGAAGGTTTTCCAGTGCTCCTCAACTGTTCTTTGCCCTCAATTATTAAGCAGCCTAACACAATTTGTAACCTTTCCCCTAAAGTCTCAAAGTCTAAACGATAGCACTGCTGGCGAGTAATAATTATGTCCAGACCAACGTGACATTCATATTCTGAGGAGCTAGACCTGACGCTAGAACCCTAAAATAAAAACGAAATACTATTTACAGATTGTGTAAAATGTTGGCACATTATATACATATAATCATTATAATCAAGCGCCCTTGGGTACCTTGAAGGGCGCTATGTACATTTAAGTTATTATTATTATAATGCCACATAATGGCTTTCAATCTTATTTATGAATGAATTGCTTTGGCTGACTTGCACAGACAATGTGTGCAGTGAACCATGTCTCAGACTGGTTTTTAATATCTCAAAGGGTTTTACCTTACAGGGAGGCCCAGTGTCAAAGAGGCAGCTTTCCGAGAAAGACACGTCGTCCAGGGCAACCAACCCCGAAGCATGACCTCGCTCGTAGCGGAAAACTATCTGCAGGATTGTTATCAATGTCAATATCAATAACACTAAAGTAGTATGACCATAGTCCGTATTCAAACCAGCTGTTAGAATAAAAGCGGGCAACAGTCGGTCGTCTCTGAATGGGGGATTTCAGATCATTTATTACCTATTTATTATTTATTAAAGATATTTTTATAATATTCAATTTCTTTTTAAAACCTTGAAAGAAAAAAAAGAAGAAAATGCAATATTATATGCCCTATCGACTCAACAAAGAAAACCAAATTTTTCTCTAATTCTTTACAAAGCATTACTAGATCATGATGATCAAATCAAACGCCAGGAGCGGCATCATGCAGGGGTGCCTAGTGCTTCATCCCCACTCAGCGACCCAGACGCGTCCACACCAGCGCCGGCGTCTACACGCCATCTGCCCGCGCCCACACGCTGACCTTGCTCGGAGCCGAGGAGGAGAAGGTGACCTCCGCCCTCTGCCAGCTGTAGCTCTGTGATTGGTCCCTGAGCCACAGGGCCGTGTCGCCGCCACTGCCAGATGGCCACTGCGTCCTGGCGTGGAGGCTGAGCCGGGCGGAGGCGTCGTCTCGGCTGAAGTGGTAGAACCTCACCTGGGCACGCGCGTGGGGAGCAGCGAGTGGGGGAGATACGATATGATTGTGCACGATTAAGGAGGCTAACAGAACAGAAACGTTGCACTTGTGACCTTGTAAAGTTGTCTGGCTTGTATGTGTTTTGACTTATGTATGGCTTTCAGAAAAGTAAGTCCGATAGAGAGAAAGGAAAAAAATGACACTATTCACTGAGTGCTACTTTGATACAATCGACATGTTGGTTGTGCTGTTGGCGTTTGGTTGTAACTCTCCCGCCCTTACGCTGAATGAATGCACCCCTCTGTGCTCCAGACCTCTGTGCTCCAGATCAGCAGTGTTTGCGTGGTGGGACGTGTGAGGGTGTACTTACGCTGCAGTTGGCGCTCGGAAGCAGGGTGTGGGAGATGAGCTCTCCGGGCGGTCCCGTCAAACTCCCAGGCCCCGGGACGACATAGTGACCTGACAAGACACACACAGTACTCTGTTCATCTAGCTGACCATATCCATCCATTCACCAAATCAACCGTTCATCTATCCATCCAACCGTCCATTAATACATATCCGGTCAGAGATACCCAAATGGAAAAGGCTCCAAATTAAAGCAATAACCAACACCTGGTTTGAAAACCTTTAAAAGCTAGATTCATTCTGGCATTCTGCCATGGGGCATGATGGTGAACCTCTTACCAGCGTTTGTGTTTTGTGTATGGTCCCGTGGTGGCCCGTGCATGGGCCAGGCATCAGTGGCCGTGTGCCAAGTCCACCCAATTCCTGTCCAGGAACACAGGCCCTGCTCGAAGCTGCAGCGCCCGGCCTTCCCGTGTTGCTCTGTGAGCAACACACAGAGATAGTGTGTGACCGGTTGTTTCTTTCTAATAAATGTCATGGTAAAAGTATTCTACAATTACACGCACACAATCACACACAAACACAAACACAGAAAAACACACGCATACATACAGACGGATACACACACACAGACACACAGACACACAGACACACAGATAGACACAGATACGTACACACACACACACAGCACAACAGGAGCATCTCACCACATTCTGCTTCATCAGACTCATCTCCGCAGTCATCAGTGAAGTCACACACTCGGTTGCGTTCAACGCACACCGTGTTGTTGCAGGTGAACATAACCTCAGGACATGAAGGCTGGGGATCTAGAAAAATCCACACATTAATAAAATTGAATAACACAGACAAAACCTGGATCAGATCCCCAAGGAACGGCTCATCGTTACTAAACGGAACCAAGAGTTGAGCTTGCTGCTTTGTGTGTGTGAGTGTGTGTGTGTGTGTGTGTGTGTGTGTGTGTGTGTGTGTGTGTGTGTGTGTGTGTGTGTGTGTGTGTGTGTGTGTGTGTGTGTGTGTGTGTGTGTGTGTGTGTGTGGCAGAAAGAACAAGCAGAATACGTCAGTACTTCAGCTTGATTAAGCAGAAAGAAGCGGTGAGGTCCGTTAAGAAAGCAAAGAGGCTATGGGAGCGCAGGAAGTTGCGGTTAGCCCCGTGGGCCTACCGGGCAGGGTGCAGTTGGCGAAGCTGATGTCGTCGATGGCCACGTCCCCGAGGTGGCTGAAGCTTCGGACCGCCTCGAACGAGATGGAGAACTGGTGCGGGACGCGGGCCACCCGGACCTCCCCGTGAAGCCAGTGGTTCCCCTGGTCCCCGGACAGCCACCACAGGGGAGTGGACCTGGAGTCCGTCCCCAGCACCACCAGCAGGCCCCCCATGTCTGTCCCGGGGGTAGACGCACATCGGAATGTCTAGCGTTTGAACAGGTTGTATAGACCCGTTGTCTGCTGTACAGCGTGTCTGTACAATGGCGTTGTGTAAGCAAACACACGCACATAAAAAAACCTTTTTAAAATTGTGATTCTCAAAGAAATGGACTAGGCTACTTCTAGTAAACGAAGGGTTTACTGCAACAACGAAAGCATATACCAAGCCCGAAATAGAAAGCTAGGAAAAAGGAAGGTCAAGGAGGCTATATATCATCAGGGTGAGCCTGGGCCAAAATAATAAAGATAACAGACTAACCTTTAAACTAAATATTTTATAAGGTCATTAATAAGTTAATAGGAAAGATACTTCAAATAAATCCCTTTTTTGAAACAGCATATGACAACAACCAAATATTTGGTTGATATAAAAAAGATTGTATTACTTCCATGATAAAACTGACGTTTGAAACTGCGTCCATAGCAACGTAAACTTTGCATACTTCTTGAGATTGGCCTTCCCAGCATTATTATCCTTTTATATGATCAAGGTCTCTTTCAGCATCTATGACCAGTGGGAGTCATTCATAGAATGCCGTAAATGACCAATCAAAAAGGAGTATTCAACAAGACCCAGAGAGTCACCTAACAGCTGCTCCTGTGGTGTAATCGGCCAGCATGGCTACTGATATGACCCTGCCTTTAGCCCTGCTAAGTTGCGAGTTTGACCCCCCCCTCCCAGCGTCCTTTTGCCAATACAATCTTTCATAATATACAAGCATGGTATAATGCAATATAACTAAACCCAAAGGAATGAAAACAACTTGAATAACGATGCAAATAAATTAAATAAGATGTCAGGTAAATAATGGTACAATAAGATCCCATGGATACAAACGTAATAATGCTAGCTCAAATGTTTTGTCAGCTAGAATGTATGCTATGTAGTTCTTCCCATGTAGAACTACACCCCTTGCCATGTAGAACTACATGGCAAGACACACACACACACACACACACACACACACACACACACACACACACACACACACACACACACACACACACACAGACACACACACACACACACACACACACACACACACACACCCAGGTCCATACCTTTTCCATACATATGGTAGTAGAAGTGTAGTGTACAGTAAGCGCTGGCCTGGTTCATGGTGGGACTTTGCAGGGTGGCAAAGCTGTTCTCTTCACCTTTGTCTGCCTCCACCGCCATGTACCAACCTGAGAGAACCGCACAGAACAGGCCATAATCAAAGCATAGCCGTGTCTGTATTAGTGGAAACTAGCAGAAGCTAGTTTTCAGCGATGTACCGTGTTCGGCCAGAGGTGGCGCTGTTCCTGCAGTTTTCGATTGCAGTGTTCTATTGCGCTTTGAAAAAAAAAATCGTACCCAGCTCAGTTCCCAGTGTGTTGTCCACAGACGGTCCGGTATTCTCACTCAGAGTTGCGTTTCTGTTCCTGAGCCACTGAAACTTACTGGTACTGACGTCCAACCAGTCACAAGTGTCATTCTCAAAGGAACAGCCCGTAAACCCCTCGGTTGTTTCATTCCCTGCGGGAAAAGACAGTCTCAGAAAACAGCGAGAAAACCGTGGATTGATTTGATCGCCCTGTCCGTCTGTCCGTCTTTTAGGTTTTAGTACCTGGGCATGAACCCGGTTTGATGCTGATATCATCAACAGCCACGAAACCACCATCTAGGGACTCTGCCTCGATCATCACCTGAATGCATCATCGAAGAGGATTTTAGGTCATGGCCATTCAATAGAATACATGCTTTTAAAAATAAAGTACAAACTGATCATTACAAGGGAATAACAGGGAATACATTCACATGAGCAATCCAGCATTCATCAAACAGTTGACTTTATATTACAGTGTATTGCCAATGGTGGGTACTGTGGCTACCTGGAAAGGTTTGGAGCTGGATACAGAATCAGAGAGCAGGGTCCATCCAGGGCCTGAGTGGTTAGTTTGAAGCACTAGTTGCTTTTCCTCCGGCCCTGATAGTATCAATACACGCAATGTTCCCAAGTCACTGTAAAAGAGTAGAAGAATGTTATGGTTCCAAAGTTATCAGCAATAGCAATAAACATCTTTTCTCCAATAATAATTTTTCGCATCATAGCATCTCACATCTTTTAACATGTACGGTAATCATCTCTGAAGCTCATCCCTATCATAATGTAGCTTTTGGTATATTACTTATCTCGGATTAAGTGGTCTTTTATCACATAGCAGAACTTATGGGGCATAAATCCTAGGCTGAAAACCGGAAAAACAAAACCAAACAAAAATGGCGAAAATAACCTGCAAAACCACATTCCCCAAGACTTAAGTTTGTCTGCCATCTGACTTTAGATAGTTATCGAAAGTATGTGTATAAGGCTTCAGTGCTTGTATCCAAATGCAGACACAACACTAGACGCAACGCTATTGCTAAGCACCATCTATGTGCTTTGAAATATTTACTTTTGATTTAGACATCTGGGCAGTTTGGTATATGAATATGTGTTTGTGTGTGTGTGTGTGTGTGTGTGTGTGTGTGTGTGTGTGTGTGTGTGTGTGTGTGTGTGTGTGTGTGTGTGTGTGTGTGTGTGTGTGTGTGTGTGTGTGTGTGTGTGTGTGTGCCTATTCCTGTACGTGTGTGTGTGTGTGTGTGTGTGTGTGTGTGTGTGTGTGTGTGTGTGTGTGTGTGTGTGTGTGTGTGTGTGTGTGTGTGTGTGTGCTTGTGTGTGTGTGTGTGTGCGGTGTGCACTATGGCTTTGCATTGAATGGCAACAAAGAGTGCAGGAGGTGATTCATGAATGGCACTGGGCTGCACATCCTGAGGAAGTGGATTCAAGGCGGATGCAAGCCAGCAGAAAACTGCCATCTCCGTATTTCAACATAGGTTGTACATAGAGGGCTCTATGTACACACAACACCCAATCTATTTTATATCATTTTAACTTCATTTATTTTCAATTTAATAGAAAACCAGGCTGAAATTAATGGCGTCAACATTTATAATAAAAATGTTTTTGGACTCTTTGACATGGAAGCAGGCTACAGTGGGAAGGAGTAAACAACCGAAGGTCTTCATCGGTAAACAACCGAAGGTCTGACGGTCTCCCCTTTAGCCTTTAGAGTGCTGATCTCAGTCCAGAATGCAGAACTACTAGGTAGGTTCTCACCTGGTGGATGTGTGGTACCAGAGGGCCAGACAGGCCAGCTCCTCTCTCTGGTGGATCCACTCAGAGAGCACCTGGGCCCGACTGGGCTGGCCCTGTGGCAGGGCTGAGCTCAGCAAGAACCCACCTGAGGGTGACAGAAAACACAGCATATTATTATACAAATGTATTATTCATAATACTGCGCCACGTGTGAAGATGCCCCAGAAACAAAGTTCTGCTTCCTGCTTCCTGAAATGACTTCTCCATGCTGAAATAGTGGTTTTAATAATCAGCATGTAGTTGTACACAGCATCAACTGTTCGTACATCAGAATTTATACTTGCGATAAAGAATATTTATTCGTTATTTTTTCTTGTCCTCCACAATGTCGACTTCAAGCTACTGCTAATGCAATTTCCTTCGGGATTAATACAATCTTATTCTATCTTATCTTAAAGACAGATAATAGTGATTATTATATATTGGTTGCCGGTGGAAAATAGATGTAATACTTTTAAAGACCCTAATGAAGAATGTAGCTTTCTGCTTTGTAAAACGCTAGCCTGCTAGAATGATATTGATGGTACTAGATATGGCTATTGTGCATATCATAAAAACATGTAATGTATTATTTTTTTCTATGATATTATCTTAATAGATTCTATGTTGTTATTTCAAATATGTATTTCTTTCTACTGTCCTGTACTTCTCCCATCCGGCTGTGAAAAAACACATTACCCGTTTGGGATGAAAGAAGCTCATTTTATCTTATCTTTAAGGCACACATTTTGAAAGTATAAGTAAATTATAGCACCAACTTTTATCAAATTATAAGCTATACATTTTATAAAAATAAAAAACAACAATAAGGCGTCCTTCTAATGTTGGGGCCGGGCCTTAAACGTCCTGTCTAACGTCCCTCTCCCTTACCCTCGCTGGTCTCCGTGGTATGGTCGGCGGGCGGGCCCTGGAAGTGTCCGTTGGCGTGCACCCAGTCATGGCCCCCCTCCACGGGGACGTTGACCCAGGTGCACGTCCCGGACTCAAAGTCACAGCCCCCCCGCGGGGCACACGGCCCGTCCGTCCATGAGACGTCATCGAGCAGTACCGTGGAGTTGGTGCTGGGATCCCGCAGCACACTGAACACCACCTGGTTAACACGGGTGCAACACAATGCTACTTCAATGCTAAATTGAAGCTTGTAACATTCATAAACTGCCAACTGTCAATTTGGTTGCCCTTATCCAGTGATTCAGTCATTACAGAGGCCTGCCTGCACTGCATCCCAATTTCATTGTTTAAATCCATGATGTAAGTAGTAGTGTTTTACCTTTTTACAATGATACTATTTTTCTCCCACTCCCACCCAGACAAATATTTGTTTTCAGAGTCCTTTGCATCGCCCTGCTTATCCACGTGTTTGTGCCCGGATGTCACTGACCAAAGAATGCTGGCGGAAGAGGAGGCAGACCCTGAGAGCTAACCGAAGCAGCCGAGCAATGACACCTTTTTAAATCATGTGTTTTGGATGGGTGTCAAGGGAACCGACCTTAAACTTGCCGGTGGAGGACACGGTGAGCTCCGCCACCTCCCAGCCTGTAGAGGGCGCTCCGGAGCGGCTCCACAGAGCAGAGCTGAGGTCGGCGCCCTGCAGCACGTGGACCGAGAGGATGTCAGCGGTGCCCGCCTGCAACCAGTACCTACAAGACACACACGTTTATTGATGTACACACACACGCACATGCAGGCGCATGGCACACATGCACACAGCACATACAAAGACACACACACACACACACACACACACACACACACACACACAAACACACATCGTGCACACAAAGAAAAAAAATAAAAACACAAACACACACACAAACCCAAGCAAACACAACACAAAAGAAGGTACATATATATATATAAATATATATATATATATATATATATATATATATATATATATATATATATATATACATGCACACAGACACACATACACACAAAACACCCAGCCCCCACCCCCCCCACACACACGTAGAAACACGCACACACACAACCACAGCTTTGAATGTCCGGCGTGCCGTGCGGCCCAGAGAACATACCAGAAGCGTATGCACGTCCCCGTCGACGCGGGGAAGTCTGGTGTACGGAGATGAGCCACTTCCTCCTGCTGCCCCTCCCGAACATGCACAGTCATGAAGAACCCTAACCGGGAAGCAGCAGAGACCACGCGACCTCTTTCATGTTAGAATGCACTCTTCATATCAATCAGCATTAATCACAAACATGATTATGGAAACTTGTTGTTTTCGATTTTTCAAGATTTATTTTTGTGCTTTTAATTAGAGAGTGAGCTGGACAGGAAGGTACGGGAGAGAGAGGGGAGGACATACAGCAAAGGATCATGGGAAGGACTCAAACCCGGGTCACTGGATCAGGACTGGGCCTATATGGTACGCGCTTTACCCAGGGTGCCCCCTGTTTGTTTGTTTTTGAAGATGCTGCCGGTCAGATTTAGGTCGATTTTGCGTAGTTTGTTATAAATGCCATAGATATCAATCAGCTAGTGGTGAATGAAGTGGTCTGTGAGGATGTCTGCTTCAAGTTCAATGAGTCTGCGCCTGCCTTTGTATGAGGATGCAAAATGCAACCAGTATTTCTAGAATGGCTGCATAAGCAATTTACACAAAAATATGCTGACCCGCGGTATTTTAACATAAGGGAGAAGGAGAGTGAAGAAGGCTTGCCCCTTCACATTGGCGGGGGGGGTTAACTCACAAGTTTGTTGTTAGCTACTGTTATCTTTCTCTGTCACAGTATGATACTCAATGTATAATGTGTTTTCATGGGGCTCCATTGAAAAGTATTTCAAAAAGATATCACTGAAAGTGGAATTTGAATAACTTAAAAGAGTTACAATTCAAACCAAAACATGGAGCCAGAACTGAAATTTCTTCTCTCATCTGCAAATGTAAAAAATGTACCTACTGCAGCTTTAAGTTAGGTTAAGTTCTTTGCTCAGACCACACACCATTTCACCTTCGGACCTTTAAATTCTACACGAATGCTCTGCTGGCCTGGAGAGTACTGTTTGCACTCTAGAGTGAGACGAAGCCATACTCACCATGCTCAGTTCCAGAGGTGTGGTCCAAATGTGTCTCCATCCCTCTTTGGCGACCCCACGTATGATCCGCCTCAAAGTTGCACAAGTGTGAGTCAAAGCTGCACACATCTGAGAGAGAGCGCATCGATTCAACTCATTGACGATGAGGATTAGCTGAAGTTATGTAAAGAACATGCATATTGCTGTGGACTGGTTTCCACTTACGACTGGCGCTGCAGATGCCTTGCCTCACTCTGATGTCGTCGATGGCGACAAACCCCCGGCTGGTGGTGTTCCTCCGGCCTTCAAACAGGACCTGTGAACCAGTCAATGGTGGTTTTCTAAATGAGTCTCTTGTAGAGCCTGTTAGGCACTACCACTACAATGATGACACGGTATAGCATCAAACTGTGCTTTGATGCTATACTTTGATGCGTGGTCATGCTTTCCAACACACCAACTGTTGTTAAACTATCTTTAAACTCAAGGCTACCCCAATGTCATGTCTTTGAAATTATTATACTTACGATTGTCAAACACTTTGAGGAAGAGCCGTTTGAATGTTATAAGCCAGAAGTTGTCATATCAAGTACAAACTAATCTTCTTTTACAATGCTGGCTGCCTTCTATGGACAATAACAGCACAGTGATATGTACAATCACACATATTTCAAGACAAACTCTCACCTGGAATACCATACCTTTTAATACCTTTGACATGATAGTTACACCACGACTGAACGGTGGTGTTCAGCGGATGTTTGTTTGTTTGTCCCATTGTCTTTGCGCTCACCTTGACCACCTGGCTGGTAGAGATGGTCACCTGTGCGTTCATCCACTCTGAATCCTGACTGCCTTGGCGAGTCCAGGCCAGCCAATCAGAGTTCTTCTACAACAAACATCATCCAGTCATTCCTTTTCCGTAAGGAAAGAGAAAGACCATTGAAAATAAGAAAATACGAGATGAAATAAAGACGACGTACATCTTGAACCACCAGGTCAAGACGAGGCACTGACGGTCCAAGCATGTAATACCAGAATCCCACGCAGATATCTGTTTGTTGTTCGCTGTGTAGAGGAAGATATATGACGGCCCTCTCGCCATCTTCAGATCCCGAGCCGTTTAACAGTATGTAGAACCCTGATATGGATATAGATTCACCGGTTGAAAGTAAAGGCTTAGGTTAATGTGAAATCGGCTGTTAAATTACAAACATTAGCATACATTAACAAACTCTTCATTTAACATAGGTACAACATGTCTGTATAGTTACCATTTTTGCCCTCAGTGGTGTGGTCATACATAGGTCCATCCAATGGCTGGTCCACTTGGAGACCCCTGCTTCGGATCCAGTCGATACCATCCGATGTTTCCTGGACCCAACTACACAGACCTAAAAGAGGATTAGAATATGGTATCAAGAAAAACCTTTATTAAGTTTTTGAAGTCTGTCATCAAACAACGGTGGCCTTAATTATTTGGACGTCAGAACAGTTTATACATTTCTATCTAAATCAATGTTTTTTATTTGTTTGGCATGATTTTTTTTGAAAAAAAGTGGAAAATTTAAGTCATGAAAAAAATATTTTTCATGACTTACATTTTTTCACTTTAACTTCTAGTCAATTCACAATGGCTATACAAACAATGAGAAGTTTAAAATACACATGAACCATCCCGGGGAATTTGAAGGACAACACCTGAATGTGCCTGTCTGTTCAACAAACTATTATTCTGTTAGAAATGATTCACCACCCTGCCTCACCTTGCCCAAAGTTGCAGTCCATCTGGGAGGGGGGAGGGCTGGAGGTGGTGGTGGGGGGATTCGGGGTGGTAGTGGGGATGAGCTGAGCACAGGTGGTTCCCCTCATGATGTGGATATCATCAAGGGCCATCTTTTCTTCCCAGTTGATGGGACACTTGGCTTGCAGAACGATCTGGTTTTAATACGAAGAACGGTTATTTTAAGCTGCACTAAGAAACATTATTTTCATTACTTTGGCTTAAATAAGTGAGATTTTGAGTATGAGGGTTAGTGGCTTTGTCTCTTGCTCAAATGCTTCTGATCAATGTAGATCAAAAGCTGCTATCAGGTAACTATGCTCAGCCCACCTTGTTTTGATTGAAATGTCTCCTTGTTCTCATGTATCTGGATACATAGCAATAGCCAGTTATCAAACACATACATGAGAACCCTGAGAGTCAAGCAAAAAACAAATTCTAAAAATTCTAAACAGAATTTGACTTTAAGGCATTGCAATGATTCAATAAAATAGAATACAGGGAGGCTTGTGGTCTCACTTGGTGAACTTCTGAGGAATTATAATCCACCCTGGCTTGGATCCAAGTTCTGTTGAGGAATCCGTTGGTAGTCCACACTGCATGGAGTCCGGTTGAGTCATTTACAAACATCGTCAGCTCTATTTTGGTGGGGTCTGATGATAAGAAATTAAATAAATAAGAAAATACTGTGGTGCCGGCGGAGTGACCCCACAGCTTGGCACTCAGGTAAACCCCTTAAGAGACACGGGGTGCAGGAGGCTATTAGGATGGTGGACGTGCGGAAGAAAGTCGTACTTCATGCGTCATGCGAAAGAACACATCTATGGTGTTCTTTCTGGGCTAGAATTAGGGCTGGGTATTGCCAGGTACCTCACAATTCAATTCTATTCGATTCTTTAGGTCTTGATTCGATTTGATATCGATTCAATTCGATTTGATTTGATATTGATCAAATTGCTTCGATATCGATTCAATAATACGTGTAGATGACAAAAATACCTAAATATTATTTAGAATTAACCATTTCAAGATGAATTAACCATTTCATTGTGCTTTATCTAGCAAAAAGGGAATACACCATTGTATAGTATTGATCCTGAGCTAAACTAGCAGCATAAAATGTACATTGAGACATACTCGCTGCTCGAGTACAATGACTGAGTACGCTTCTTTTATTATTTTTATGGAAATAATCAACCTCAAAAAAATTCTGAATCGAAATTGAATCGAGAACAAAGAAATTGCAGTACATTGATGAATCGATATTTTTACCCAGCCCTATAAACAAAGCTGTTGACGGCATTTACTTTGGTATAGTGTAAGGTTTTTGACAAGCTGATGAATTGAACAATATAAAACTAGGCTATAAACAATGAAGAAAGGATTGGAAGATAGGTTTGTCGTGATCTACGTATGCTTATCTGGATACACTGCACATTATTGAATATAAAATCAATTCCAAGAATATACTCACGGCCCGATGAAAAACCATCAGCATGGTGCCAGAGCTCCAGACAGCCGCTCTCGACTGCAGGCATTGACTCGGTCTCCAGGCGCGCTATCAGCCCCTCTCCTCGAGAGTCACACAAAATCCTCACAAAATGTCCTGTAATAAGAGCACCAAGAAGATCATTCACTTTGTGTGTGTGTGTGTGTCTGCTTTTGTGTCACCAATATGAACAATGAACTAAGGGGATCAAGGGTCTAATAGCCTACCATTTGTACCAATCGTGTGGTCCTCTTCTGAGAGCCAGTCCCAATCCATGCCGGAGTTGGCCGGTGGACTGTTCACCCAGCCACAGTAGTCCATCTCAAAGTCACAGTATCCTGCACAGGGAGCGCTCAAATATCTCTGACTTAGACTCAAGCAATGACATTGACTCCTTGTAAGCAGTCACTTGGGAGATGTTTTTATTTAAATGGTTTGAATCGTTGAATAATATATTTTTGGGTTATTTTCGCACAGGTAGGGGCTAGGTATCTTGCGCAGGGTCTCCTTTGGGTAGACTGAGGAGACCACGGCGTTCGAACCCAAAACCCTTTAGCTTGGAATCAGGTTGGCAGTGAGACTTCACTAGACTAAACTCTGCTCATATAAATCTTTACACGCAACCACCCGTACCCTTACACATATGTCAACATTCAGCAAGACAGACATAGGCCTAGCTCCGATCATCCTAACACACAAACACACAAACACACCCACACAAACTATTGACCATACCCAGGTGAGTGTGTTTGGGGCCCAGTACCTGTGATTCTGACCAAGGTGAACGGACACAGCACTGCAGTAATAACTCACCTTCGGGCGGACAGATGTCATCAAGAACAATGATGTCGTCAATGACCACATCTCTCCTCGCACCGCTCCCGGCTGTGGCCTCAAAGAGAAGCTGCAATCCAAAGAACTTCTTATTAGCTTTCGACATGAGTAGGCGATGTGTGAGTTCTGATAAAGGTAGGTCCTTTGTTTTACATTGATACATTTCAGCTGAACGAATGCAATGAATGAATGCATGAAAAAAATATTGCAAAAACTTGCTCCAACTCGAAATTAATGTATATCCTACAGTAAACCCTGCATTAAAAGGTAGTTTAATTATGTTTTTATTAGGAGAACTTCTGCTTTGTGAGACCTAAACAGGCCAATTTTGACTGTATAACCAGAACAGTGACCCGCCGTGTGCTGAAGTCTGAGTGCCCCACCTGGTAGGGCGCCTCACGACTGTCCACCGTCACCCGGGCGTGCCTCCAGTGGCCTCCCTGGTCTCCGGTCCGCGTCCAGTTCTGCCCACCCAGGCTCCTGGGCACCTCGGGCGTCTGAACGGAGACAGTGAGCTGGCCCACGTCCTCGCCCTCCATGTAGTACCAGAACATCCAGCACTCTCCGCCCACTCGGGGCTCCATCACTGAGCTCAGCATGCCCACCGTGGTGCCGGCGGGGTGACCCCACAGCCTGGCGCTCAGGTAAAACCCTTAAGAGACACGGGGGGCAGAGGAGGCTTTTAGGATGGTGGACGTGCAGAAGAAAGTCGTACTTCATGCGTCCATCGATGGTGTTCTGCCTGGGCTAGAATCATGGAGCTAACAAGACTGCAGTGGATGTAAGATAGAAGGAGACTATATGGGACGAATGCTGGGTCTCAAACACACACACACAAGCACACACACACATACAAGCACACACACACACACACACACACACACACACACACACACACACACACACACACACACACACACACACACACACACACACACACACACACACACACACACACACACACACACGCATGTGCACATAGACATGACCCGAGTTGGGATTGTATCCAAATGCTGACGGCCCATTGTGCCTCAATGATATCTATTGCATTATAAACTGTACATCCCTATCTATTATGAAAAATGTTGATTATCTTTTGATATGTTTTTCATATACAATGTAGACATTTAAAAAAATCAATCATCAATCAGCCATCAATGCTTCACCTTGTTCTGTCCCAAGGGTGTGATCAGAAGCCGGGCCGGATGAGTTGGCGGGCTGGGTCCCTCTGGTTCTTATCCAGCTGAAGTCTGGTTCAGCTCGGGGCTTCAGGCCGCAGAGGGAGGACTGGAAGGTGCACTCTCTCTCAGCCGGACAGGAGCCGCTGGTGCTGCTGCTCACCTCTATGTCGTCCACGGCTATGCTCCCTTGGGTGTGCTTTACACCGGTCTCTGCCTCTATAATGAACTGGGGAGTACATGAGGGTGAGACGAAGGGTGTACATCACTGGATGGAAATTAAACTTCATTATCAATATATATATATATATATGGTTATTCCGCTGTAGTTTAGATTTTTTGCAAAATCCTTTTGACCTCTGTGTTGAAACCTTGCCATCACACACTTTCGGTGCAATGGTCCTCCATAAGTCTAGCTTCAAGATCCACATGTGTCCTCAGATCCTCCATGTGTTTGGCAGAATTAAATAGCTAATGAGCTAAAAAGCATGAAGCCATTTCAATGCAGGGACTGATTCACGGGTAGTGTATTCCTGTGACATACAATATCTGCTGCAGCTGCACAGACCCAGTGTCCCCAAAAGGAAAGGTTAAGGAAGCTCTGTGTCAAATCTGGACATTGGAGTTGAACAATTGAAGGGAACACCATGATAGAACCCCTGATTTTCAATGTAGCGTCTCTGTGTTGATCGCGCACAAAGTCCACACCTGTAGTGGACTTTGACTTTGGAAAGTGAGGTCAGCGAAGCGCCACTTGTTTCCCTGGGTTCCATGCCTCATCCAAACCAGCGTCTCGTTTTCCCCCGCACGTTTAGTAATGAACCTTAAAGAACCTGGAAATAACAAAGATGATTCATGAATAGACTGTAAAAAGGCCTCAGGCTTTGACACGACTTGGCAGCATTTTCTTTTTTATCTCAATCATTGACTTCAATCTGTGATAAAATTTGATTAGATTAGATTAGATAAGATTAGATTAGATTAGAAAGAACTTTATTACTCCCCCGTAGGAGAAATTGGTTTGCTGCAACAGCCCAGCAGTCCAGCACAAATGGGGTTTATACGGTGTGTGTTCTTAGTGGTTGGACACTTACCAATACTGTTGCCAAACATGTGGTACCAAAAGCTGACACATATGGCCTTGGTTACTGGCTGGGGGTAGCTGATGAGTCTTGCCGTTGAGGAGGTATCAAGGTTGTTTCTGGTATAGATACTCATGTAATGACCTCCTACAGAAATACGTTAATTATTACACGCACACACAAAATGCTTAATGAGCATAATTGAAACTGTAAACTTTGCTACCAGTTAAAGGGTTGACCTCTCACCTTTACCAGTGGTGTGGTCGTATCCTGGTTCATCATATCGTCCATTTCTTTTCCACAAAAGGGGCTTGGTATTGTCCGCATACCAGGAGCAAGTGTCCTTCTCGAAGTCACACGTGAGTTGGTCTGATCCCGCGGGAACGTCCCACTCCCCGCAGTGCTTCAAGGTAATGTCGTCAAGCATGACATCAAGGACATTTTGAAATGGGGGATCGAATAAAAACTCCAGCTGTGGGAAGTTCAATATTGAAATGTAGAATTAGGTTTCTGCTGATTGACTAGATGTTGAACATATGAATCAATTTTCTTTTATAATTTGAGGCTAAGAGGTTGACACCTAAAAAACATTCTTGAAGAAATACTTTTATCTTTAAATGTATGTGTCTAAAGTAACTTGATCCTACTCTGCCACTAGTAGAGTTGTAGAGTATTATAATGATTCATTTTAGACGTTTAATTAATACAAATGTAAATGACGCTTTTCATCATCTTGTGTGCGTTGGAAATGCTTAATCTGATCAGATTCAATGTAGATGACATGGAAATGTAAATTGTTCAATAACAACATTGAATCACTGAGCTGTGACAATTGCTATGCTGGTAACACTGACAGAAAATGTGCATGTGAACAGACATTGAGATTTCATATCAACACATTTGACCACAAAGAGAGAGAAAAAAGCTTGTGTGTGCATCTGTGTTTCTGTCTGTCTGTGTGTGTGTGTGTGTGTGTGTGTGTGTGTGTGTGTGTGTGTGTGTGTGTGTGTGTGTGTGTGTGTGAAACTGTCACAACTTGAATGGGAAGCAGTGCTTCTATTGGAGTCTACGTTGAAATAGAAACAAGCTGCATGAGAAACAAGCAAATCAACCACGTGCTTGGCAGGCGGGAGCAGGCGGGAAGGCAAACCAGGCACCCCCGTGCAGATTGTAGACGTAAACGCTACTGTCGCATGCAGCCAGACAGACAGCTCCACTGACCTTGTAGCCTCCGGGCTGATTTCCAATGAACGCCGTGGCGTTCTCCCAGCCTTCCTTCTTCTCTTCAATCAACAGCAACTCGGTTCTAGTGTCTTCTCTCAGCATATTTACCTGAAGGTGAGGCCTCGAACTGCCTTTTACATCTTGAAATTGGTACCAGAAGCTGAAATAGCCACAAAATCAATTGTGAGACCGGACAAAAATGTTGAAGAAATAACTTTTAACAACTTTAAACCTTTTTTCACGCTAGATACCTGAGATGGCACGCCAGAGCTGCCCCGCTAGCAACGGCGAGCTCCAATGTAGCCTTTGATAGCCAATTCGTGGTGCTGCCATTTAAATACATGACATGTCCTGTTACACAAAGGGGACAGCTGTTACTCATACATTACAACCCACTTAAGGCCCTGTAATGGTCATGGTATAAATTATTTATATATATATATTTTTTTTTTATATTTATATCTTTATTTATATAGCACCTTTAAAAATAATAGTTTACAAAGTGCATTGACATAAGAAAATTAGGAAGACAATTTAGGAAGAGAATAAAATGAATAAAAAGACGGCGTCACATAAAAAGCATGTCTATAAAAATATGTTTTAAGAAGTGATTTAAAAGAGGTTACTGATTCAGCAAGCCTTGTCTCCGCGGGCAGGACGTTCAAGCCAAGGCTCTGGCCCTGGTTGAGAATGCCCGATTACCTCTAGTCTTGTCAACCTTCGAACAGTAAGTAGGGCCCCGCCCGCGGATCTAAGGCTGCGAACAGGCTCATACGGGGTCAGCATGTCTGTTATGTACCACGACGAGCCTTAAAAGTGATCAATAAAATCTTAAAATAGATTCTAAAACAGACAGGGAGCCAGTGCAAATAAGCTAAAACAGGAGTGATGGGATGTCGTCTGTTAAAACCAGCGAGAAGCCTAGCTGCTGAATTATGAACCAACTGGAGGCCGGAGAGTGATTTATGGTTAATGCAGGTTAGCAGAGAGTTACAGTTATCTAGACGCGAGAATAAGAAGGCATGAATTACTTTTTCGAGGTCAGGTTGTGATAATAAATGTTTAATTTTAGGAATGGTCCTGATGTGATGAAAGCAGGACTGTACAACTTTTTTATTGTGAGGGATGTAAGTGAAGTCTGAATCCAAAATGACACTACATTTCTGGCTGTGGGCTTGATATTGCTGGATTATGGACCGAGGCTGATGGGACTGGTGATTGTGGAAGGCGGGTTGTACAGTATTATTTCAGATTTGGAGTGATTAAGTTGGAGGAAGTTCTGGGCCATCCAGCGGTTCACGTCTTTAAGGCAGTCTAAAACAGCGGCAAGGCATCTCGGATCGTTGAGTCTCAGCAGGAGGTATATTTGTGTGTCGTCAGCATAGCAGTGAAAAGAAACATTGTGCCGCTGGATAATTTGGTCGAGTGGGAGCATATATATTGAAAATAAAATAGGACCTAAAGTGGAACCCTGCGGTACACCATAGGCTATTTGGGTTGTAGAGGAAGAGTGGTTGCCAATGGTGACCGCAGAGGTACTGTTAAAAAGATAAGAATTAAACCAACAAAGTGCAGTGTCCCTGATACCAACAAAGGATTTAAGTTGTTTAACAATTTAAATTGTGTGATCTATAGTGTCAAAAGCGACACTTAGGTCTAAAATAATATAAATTCCACTCTCTCCTCTGTCAGTAGTTAAAAGCAGGTCATTGGTAACCTTGATGAGGGCAGTTTCAGTGCAGTGCAAAGCTCTAAAACCGGACAGAAACTTTTCAAATAGGTTATTTTGTGCCATAAAAGATAAAAGCTGGCAGGAAACAACTTTTGATAAAATTGAAATTTAAAAAATAGGTCTAACATTTTTAAGACCGGAGGGGTCTAGGTTGGGTTTCTTTAAAAGAGGTTTGACCGCAGCATGCTTAAAAGCAGATGGAAAAACACCATGGATTAAAGAACTATTAAAAATAGATAAAAGGCTGGGTCCGACTGTGTTTAAAACCTCTAAGAAACTTGGTGGGAATAAAATCAAGGCTGCACGTGGTTTGATCTGATGCATAATGAGATCATTTTGTCTTCAAAAAACTGTAAAAACTCCTCACAGGTCTCTTGTGTAGCATCATTAAAATAAGAGGGAGAAGAGGGGGTGACTGAATCTAAAACCTTCAATAAAACTCTAGGGTTCGAACGTTTTTTTTTTTTTAAATCAGGTAATTGCTGCTGATTTAAATTTTTTCATTGAGACTTTCCAAATGTAATAAAATACTTTTTATGATTGATACCTTTGATACCTTGATACCTTTGGAAGCAGACGCCGGTCTGCTTCCATTTAAGTTCATAAAATCGACACTCTCTCTTAATCTCGTGGGTTAGATTGTTGAACCAGGGCTGTGGATGGGGCTTTAATATTTTTAATTTAAGAGGTGCAACTTTCTCCAGGACAGAATGACAAGTTTGGTTAAAATGGGAGACCAGCTTCTCTGTGCTAAATTTTGGTTAAAGCAGGCAAAGAAGCAGAGTTAAAAAGTTCAGAAAATTTAAGAGCAGACAAAGGTTTAAAAACTCGGCGGCGGACAGCTGTTTCCTGATCTGCATTTAAAACAGATAAAGCCACGTTGAATAAAATAGCTTTGTGATCCGACACACAGATATCCATACATTTGAAATTATTCGGGCTGAGACCACTGAGTAAAATCAAATCTAGTGTATGACCTTTAGCGTGAGTGGGTTCATTCACGGTTTGGGTGAGATTAAAATAATCTAAAACATCTAAAAAATCTGTGATAAAACAGACATGGATCTTAAAATCAACTAAAATAAGAACACTGTCAAATTTAGACATAAAATAGGATAACAACTCTGAAAACTCCTGGATAAAAACACTGTTCGGTTTTGGGGGTCTGTAAATTATAAGGATTAATACTGGATTGTTTGAGTGTATCATAAAACCAAGATGTTAAAATTAGTTAAAAGCATTATATACAACAGCAGTGCATTTAAAATGATTTCTGAAAATGACAGCAATTCGTGAAGGACATGCCAAGCTGTGTAGGTATATTTTCTAAATAAGCCTGACGTCTACAGGCAGCGATGTCCGGGCGGTTGTATTTACCCGAGAGGCTTCCTGTGGTATGGTCGGGTGTAGGTCTGTAGGTCATATTGGACATCATCAGTTTCCAACTATTTGTCTTGCTTGTATCATTCCACCCACAGGAACCATTCTCAAAACCACACCCACCTTGAGCAAAGGGTTAAAGGGTTAATGGTACAAACATTTGAAAATACTTTAAAACGAATACTTCAACAAAGCCTCCTGACTTTTTGGTAGCAATATACAGTAGGTGATCCTGTTCTTGAGGTGTGAAGACCCATGTTGGTTTCTATGGTCATAAATAATAAGTAGTCTCAGAGGGATTCATAGGCTGAGGTCATCTTAACAACTCCAGGTCACGAACTACAAAGGGTGGGGAAATATACTTCTGTGTGGATAGGGGTCTCTACGTCACCTACTATGTGGTCCACAGAGACCACCTTAGTCATAGCCTCGGTGCAGCTCTCTAAAGATGTTACTAACCGCGGGGGCGATGGCCGCCGCAGGGATATGGAGTCGACCAGCGGACCCATTTCCAAAGGTTAAAATGACATGAAGACGATCGAGGATAATTATCGATGAGGTTTGTACCTTTATATCACAAGCACATCATTGTTCACGTTCTAAAGTTCACCAAATTTCATTGAGTTGGTCATCTTCCAACACGCAGAATCGCAGTAGCATCGATGTGCTCAGCCTCATTGACTCCCACTGACAACCCCCGGTAACAGTAACAAACACAGAAGTAGGATTTCCCGTTAGTCACACAGGTGAGGAAAATCCAGACCTCCCTGATAGGAAAGTCTATTGTAATCTACAGTTGACTTAACTTTTTGGTCGTTTGCAAGAACTAGGAAAATAAGAACCACAACAAAGGTCTTATTTCAATTTCATATTAATGCCAACCCACCACAAAACCCTTCATCTGAGCGATCTTTACAGTCGATTGTGGAATTACAGATCACTTCCAAAGGCAAACATTCTCCAGAGCCGCAGAGGAACTTATCATTGGGACAAGACGACGCAATGACCATGAACCCTGTAGAAAGAATCTCACGTTACATTTCATTAAGAAGTCAAATGACGAACACAGCATAATGAGCATGTAGCTATAGGACACACATGCAAGTTAATACACATGCAACCCATGTTTAGTTCTTAGGTTCATACATTCAGTATATGTATTAACTGGGCATACTGAGTCCTGAACACAACTTTAGCAAAATATTTGTTTTACTTTCTGGATCTACATTAAAGCACAAAGGACCACAAGTAAAGAGACACATATCAGTGATTATATTTGAGAGGCCACTTACCTGATAGAAGAGTAAAGAATGGCTTCATTTCTCGTAAAACTTTAAACAAATACAAAGGAAAAAGAATGGCTATCTTTTAAAAGCATAACATTTTTAGTGAACAGCTAATGTAACCACTTGTGCATGCACAGGTTTCTTTACATATACAGTATACATCTTATCAGATAGCAAATGCCTAAAGTCCACAATAAACTCAGTAAACTGCAATAGCATTTCCGTTGCCAGTCTTTATGGTTCCCGTTGGACCTTGTGCTTGATTCTTATAGCGTCATTAAATTCCATCAAATTATCTGTCGTTCCTTAGCCAAATTTGAAGTTTGAAGCATATACTCATAATTGGAACAAATTGATTTGAAAGAATAGGGCCATCTCCTTTTCAACTTTAAACATAGAGAGAGAGAGAGAGAGAGAGAGAGAGAGAGAGAGAGAGAGAGAGAGAGAGAGAGAGAGAGAGAGAGAGAGAGAGAGAGAGAGAGACATCTGCTAGCTTTTCTGTCTTCTATTCTATCTCTATATCCATCTTCTCATAATTCATCTCATACTATATAAAATATATCAGGCAAAACAGAATTCTTCACTGTGGACACATGGCTGGCCTTGCACACAGACCACAGGCTGTTATCCGGGACATTCTGCTGTCCAACGTAGCGTGTGGAAGCCTGCCTCTCAGAAGCGAAACCCACCTCATCAGCAAACGCCGGCCACACTATCACAAGAGCTTCAGTTATGTTACCAGGATATCAGGAACATCAACAAAATAAAAGAATGGTTAGGAACAATTGTAAAATAATTCCACCATAAGAAAAGGTATCAATCATCCGTTTAGTAAATCTGAATAGTAACATAGTAACAATTTTGTTAAATCTTTTAAATAAGAGCATAGTACTTCTACTAAAAAGGGGAACTTGGCTGGATGTCTGTGTATATTGGTATAGTAAAAGATAAAACCACTGGGCTTACATCCTGGGGAGTGTGAGGGGAGGGAGAGGGGGAGGTGAGATAAGAATTCAGAGATTATAAGGGCAAAGGTGATCAAAGGTGCCAAAATGATGGCAAGAAAGTAATTCCTCTCTGTTTTGCTCTGGTAGCACCGAAGAAGTTGATATACAAGATGGTAAGCTGCAGGTTTATATTGTGGGCATTTCGTCCATTGTTTGTACATGATTAACAATAGGGAAGTTGTTGCAAATATGATACTGCATATACAATACAATAAATGAAGCTCATGAGATGAGCGCAGGCCGAAGTACTGTTATAGTGTCCTGTTATAATTCATGATATATACGGACAGATTTAGGGTTAGCTTTTTATTGAATGCCTTTTTAAATTTCTTATCTCATCTGCGTTGATTCAATTCTCCTTTCCATGACAATAGTTTCTAATACAAATCTAGCTTTCTTAAAGCTTCATAATTCGTCTTGTCTATCTGTTAATAATTTAGGTTGAATCACTTTGTTAGGAGCAACATGCCGTTCCCATTTTCAGAATCTTCATGAAATCACATTTAAAGAATGGTTTTATTTTTTGGTTTGGGTTTGGATTATTTCCATTACAGTCAGCTGACAAACAACCTCAAATCTTGGTGAACGGGGCGTATCACTTTCTTTCGGTTCATAATTATTTTAACCAATCATGATGCTGGAGGCGGGGATCTGTAAGCACGTAATTGGTTATTAGCAGCAAAGACAAACTCGCCAGCAATAGTAAGCTGTAAATAAGTGTCTGCTGAGGTCTACACCATGCAGACTGGGTACTGTAAAAATACATTTATCCAATTCCCCTACTGCAAGCTTCATCCACCTCGTTTGAATGGGTTTCTTTTTGGAGGAACAATTCAGTAATGTGTTTAATTTTGTTGCCATTTCTTCCACGAGTTCTGCTCTAAAATAGTGCGGTAGCTGGAGCTGAGATATATATGATGACTACTACTACAAGCTACTATTATTACTATTATATATATATTACTGTACTACTATTTAACATACCATTAAAGTCAATAAAAGAAGAATATAAACCTTGGAACTTCTAATTTAGCAGGTAGACATGAAAATCACACTGTTCTTCCCTGATTGTATGGAGAAGCTGACAAGGAAGTGAAAGCGGAGAGTGCTAGGTGTACAAAAGAGGGGTTGTGATTGACAAACCGGCAAACTCACCACCGGATCTCAAGGTCTCCACCCCTCAGGACCGGAGACTGTGTTGCTACACCCATAGTGAACACGATGTTGTCTGCTTTAAACCCACACAATAAAGTCCATTTGCTATGATCATTTAGGTTTTGGAGGTGCCATGGTGTTGTTGATCTTTTCTCTTGCTGTTAAACATCAATGACAAAGTGATGTAGTGCAATGGTTAGTTGTGTGTGTGGAAATCGTGAGCTGTTGGCTTTTAAGAGGCCAGCAAAGGATTGTGCGGGAAGGTGTGTTAGGAGTGAACATTGGGGACCAGAATTAGCATTGGTCCCTATGCACTTTTGGGAAGATGTTCCTTCATAGTTAGAGATCAGTGCTCTGATTTATGCATGACTATTTGTCTAGCATGACTTGGGTAAAAGCAGTGTGAGGCTTGTAACAGGTTTCTGGAGAAGTTGCTGTTATCTGCTTACAAAGCCACAAAAAACTAAAAGGTCAGCAAAATATTTTGTTTTTACTGATATTGCACAAGCCTTTGCACAGTGAAGAGGTCATTGAAAAAATTGACAATGGCCCTGTTTATGTGAGAGAGATAGGAAGATTATCCAACCATTTTTTAAATTTGGAAGAGGAAGAGGAAGGCCACATGTTACAAAGAACCCAACACAACCCATAGTTTCGGATTCTAGATCATAATTCTGCGAATAAAGTCAAAATTCTGAGATTAGGCCAGGCACCAAACAACACTTAATGTCACCTTTTGCTCTTCAATTAAGGAAATGGCTCCCTCCAAGACCACTTGAGCACACAAAAAATTATTAAATGTGACGAATTTGATTTGTTTCCCCTACTTGGCGCAAGGTGATCCCCACTGAAATTTGTTCCTTACAGGTAGCCTACCTATAATTTCAGACTTTAAAGTCTGAATTCTGTCTTTAATCTTAGAAACCAGACTTTATTCTCAGAAATCTGCCGTTAATCTCATGAATCACACTTTAATCCAATAATTCTATTCATTGATAATTCTGATTTTATTCAGAGAATTCTGACTTTCATCTCAGAATTGTGATTTATTATTTCAATTCAGATTTTAATCCAATAATCAGATTTTATTCTCAGAAATCTAACTTGATTCTAAAAAATTATACTAAGAATCCCTGTAATCCTCTTCCTTAGGATTGTCAGCTTGTTATAGGGGCAGTTTGCGAGAGACACGCATGAAACACAGGTTTCAGGTCTGTACACTATCCATAGTTTTCGAAAGGGCAGAGACGTAGGACTCTGAGGAAATTAGAGCCTGGGAACCAGGCAAATCTCGCAAACTCATGTTTCATTTGCTCTGCAGATAAAGTTTGAACTCCCCCCTCCCATACTAAAAGGAATCTGCTTGGTAGACCGGCCAATCAAAACTGTTTCTCTACGATGAGGCAGCATAAATATGATGATGGTGCAGAGGAGCACCGTAGAGGCCTTTTCAACAACAACAAAGATGTCTGCCGCTGATGTAGAACCGACTGTCGATTCCGCTGTCGAGAGTGTGTTAAACGCAGGGGCGTAGCCATCACTTCAGAAGTGAGGGGGACAAATTGTTCAGAGGTCTATTGATTGATTAATCATCCCCTCGAATTCAGTTGCACCTCTCCTTAGTGGCTAAAGAACCACATAACCACAAACAGCACAGCACCAGGGGACCGACTTTATTTCTTTAAAATGATATACTATCAAAATCTAAAGTCAAAATCTAAAAACTAAAGCTGCCAAACTCTGGTTGAGTTGACACAGAATGACCGTCGAGCATCTACAGGGGGAGTAGCCAGATAATTACGTGCCAAATGACAACACTGAACACGAAAAAGTTCTGTAAAACACCATTCCTGTTTCAAATTTCAGCACCAAAATGGAATGGAAGTGACAAGGTAACAGTGTAATAAGGCAACATAATTTAATTTAATGGCAAAAAGTGACAAGGGAAAGTGACAACAATAAACATATCGACATGAAAATGTAGCAATTTTACATTTGCTGTCGTCAACTATGACAGAACAGACTGCAAAATTAATCAAGACTAAGACAAATGGTATGACCTATACCTGCTGCCTTTAAAACACAAATAATGCAGTAGTCAAATAATATCTTCAAATAAATAAATGATAAACAAAAAGTCTCTTTGAAATTAAATATAAACAATATCTTTAAACATCCATGTCAGTATTTCCCTTTTGAACTAAGGGCGCACCCACACTAAGAAAGTTTGCCTGTTCCGTGCTGCAGGAAAATTCAGCAAGATTCTCCCCCTCCCTACTCCACCCGCTGGCCCGTGGTCACACTGCTCCCACAGGCCCTGGCCTGGGCACGATTGCTCCTTTATACATACGTCATCACGTTGTATTACGATAAATACGTCATCACCAAGCGTCCTCGCCGCCTTAACAACAATGGAGAACAACAATGAATGAGAATGCTGTCGTCGGCCCAAATTCCAAGTAAACACTCAACTTCACTATCGCACCAACGTAAACCCACTCGTGAACCGCTTGCTGCCATTGTTTGAAATTATTGTTGTGGGGAAGAAGGGCATGGACCTATAAAGAAAGAAGGGTCGCCCAAGGACTACGTCTTCCAGCTCACGTTGCGTATCCGCGTGTGTGCGCGTGTCATCTCATTAGCATCTGTAATTTAGCCACGGCACACCCCTCCCAAGTGTGCCGTGGCCAAGGGGCTGTTCCGTGCTGGAATACGGATGGTGTTGTCACAATAGCCAAACGTTCTAGACTTTAGTATGCAATGAGCTCGGGCACGGAGCCGCGGCCGTAGTATGATTGGCCCCTAAGGGAATCAAAGGCTACAGGCTCTCCTGATTAACTATATTACAAAATAATATTTTCAGTTCTAGGTTTCTTTTAAACACAAGTAGAAACAATAATATAATAAAAATAAAATAATGGTTAGATTAAATAAAAAGTAACAAAGTTTCTTTGTTGATTATCCTCTACAGTTAAATAACTGTGATGTTAATATTTGTGGCCCTTCTTTGGGCCTTGGCTGACATCTGGTCACATTTGTTATTCATTTATTTCAACGTTATCAGTTTACGATCTACAGTGATACATTGGTGTTCCCCTAACAGTACCAATACTCACAGAATGTATTTCTGAACTTAGCATGGACTGCAAGGTGCATTCCATTTTCCATGAAAGCAATACTGGGTGCCCCCAGACATGGTGGTTGGTATCACATGTCAGTCATGGTCTAGTCACTACAACATATATGTAGTACACTGTACACAGTACACTGATCTCACCTAAGTGAAGCACCCATACGTGATTCTGCGCCTCTCATTAACAGCAATGAATTGCTGAGCAATTTGTCTCCTATTTAGGTTGTCCAGTTTATCTTTGTGGATATGACACACAGCAACTCTTTTGAGCCGAGACTGTGTCATTGTGCTTCTGAGCCAGGTTTTTAACCTCCGAAGAACACTAAAGCTTCTTTCAGCCTCATCGGAGGAGGCAGGCACAGTAAGAAGCAACCGCACAAGTATTTCTACTTGTTCAAAGAGACCCCTGACTTCTGGCAACAGTCCTTGCAGAATGGTTGCAGCTTCTCTGCTTGACTGAAAGTCATACTTGGACTTGAACATTGCTAATTGCACTTGAAGAGAAGGTCTGTACACTTCTGGGCATTGCAGCAAAATATCATCATCTGTCACTCCTGTTAATAGCACTTTTTCAAGTTTCCTGATCATAAGCGGGGCCTATTGTGATACATTGCGGAGCCCATTGTGTGAACCTAATTACAAAGCATATCTGCACAGCCTCTTCTGTTGTTCGTGACTCTTTTCAGTGGGCTCATGAATTGGGAATTCTGTTTGGCCAGTCAATGAAGATTAAGTACATTTGCGACAGTAAAAGGAATACAGTAGGAATACAGTAGTAGTAGTGAAATTGTTGTAGAGTTTAACATCAAAGTCCCTTTTATGCTATCAATATTTTCTCTCAGCCAGTTATAACAGAGACGTTCAAAGGACTTTGGTTATAATTTCTCCTCACCTGCTGTGAAGACCCGCCCTGTTCATTCCTGCTGCTGCTGGACTCTGGTCCACTGTCTCCTCCCTGACCCTGCTCATCTATTGTATGAAGATTAAAAACAATATGTGCAAAACAATAGTGAGCAAGTTCTGTGCAGAAATGTGAGGAGTGGGTTTATTCCTAGGTGGTAGAGTAGCCAAAACTTGTAGTCAAGTAGGAGTGTTGTTACTTTAGAACAGGGGTGTCATACATACGGCCCGGCCCGCGAGATGATTTGATCAGGACTTGTAGAATATATATTTCTGAGTATGTCAAAAAAATAAGTAAGTCTCTAGCCCATTCCTGTGATGAGCTATGATTTTCTAAAGAAATAACCAAAATGCTCACTCCAGCCGCTAGGGGCCAGCCAAAATAAAAATAAAAAAGAAGAAATTCTACACTTGTCCTTGTTTTACCACAATTCAGACAACTACACAACTTCAATTCAGTGTGACATCACCATTACCAAAATGTCTTTGTCAAAAAGAAGAAAAGTGGATTCAGAGTGCAGAGTTTTCTAGGAAAAATGGACTGAGAATTATTTATTCACAGAGGTGAATTCAAAAGCAGTGTGCTTGGTATGTAATCACCAAGTTTCAGTGCTCAAAGAATACATTATTCGGCGCCACTATGAGACTCATCATAAAGAAAAATATCACCAATTGAAAGGGCAACTAAGAAAAGAAGAGATAGACTAATTTGTAGCTGGTCTGAAGCAACAGCAATCTACTTTTACTTTCAGCCTCGAGATCAGTGCTGCAGCAGTGAAAGCCAGCTACCTTATTGCTCACGAGATAGTGCAAGCATCCAAGCCATTTTCTGATGGTGAGTTCATGAAAACATGCATGCTGAAGGCTGCAGAAGTCGTGTTCCCTGAAAAGCGATCTGCCGTTGCCAACATTAGTCTGTTGAAGAACACTGTTGCAGATAGGGTAACAGAGCTCTCGGGAGACTTGGGCAGCCAAATGAATGACAAAATCAAGTCATTTATTGCTTTTTCGGTTGCAATTGATGAGAGCACTGATATAACAGATATTGCTCAACTGGCCATATTTATTCGGGGTGTTGATGAGACTTTGACAATCACAGAGGAGTTCCTTCATTGGTGCCTATGAAGGACACTACAACAGCGAATTACATATTCAGCTCTCTCGTTGGAGTGCTGGACAAGGTCGGAGTTGACTGGTCCCGTGCCGTCAGCCTGGGTAGAGATGGCGCACCGTCAATGGTCGAGAGAAAGGCAGGCCTTGCAAAAAATCCTGAGAGAAAGTACAGACCGCAAATGGGGGACAAGTTTTTGGGCATTTCACTGTATTTTGCATCAAGAAGCGTTGTGTTGCAAAACACAAAAAAATGATCATGTTATGATTGTGGTTGTAAAAAGTGTAAATTTCATCAGAGCGGTCTGAATCACCGTCAGTTTGACACTTTTCTCAGAGATAATGACATTCAGACTGATCTACCATACCACACTGAAGTACGGTGGTTAAGCCAAGGTGCCGTGCTCAAGCGTTTCTTTGAGGTACGAGAGGACATTGGACAGTTCATGGAGAAAATGGGTAGCCCAGTGTGGGAACTTAAATGTCTGCAGTGGGTGCAGGATCTTGCCTTTATGGTGGATATTACACAGCGACTGAATAATCTTAACAAAATGTTGCAGGGCCGCAGAAAAATAGTCACTCAGTATAATGACAGCATCCGCGTATTTAAATTAAAACTGTCACTCTGGGAGACGCAGCTATCTAGTGGTGTCACCGCCCATTTCCCATGCCTAACCGCTGTGCGTGCGACCGGAAGTAATGCTGATATGGATCAATACAAAGACAAGATAACAGGATTGCTGCAGGAGTTCGAGCGGAGGTTTCAGGTCTTCTGTGAACTAGAAAAGGTATTTGCAGTTTTTCGCCCCTCATTTAGAGTCAAGCCTTCTGACATGCCAGCTGACATCCAACTCGAGATAATTGACTTGCAGTGTGAGACCAATATGAAGGAGAAATTTGCGTCTGTGGGCTTGGACACATTTTATCAATATCTCTTGCCAGAAGGAATTAACATCCCTAGCTGCAAAGGTTTTATCCATGTTTGGGAATACCTATCTTTGTGAACAGGTGTTCTCTGTAATGAACCTAAATAAAACAAAGGACCACTCAAGGTTAACAAACACACACTTGAATGACATTGTGAAATGTGCTGCTACTCATGATTTGACACCTGATATTGAAGCACTCGTAAAGGCTAAAAAATGCCAAGTTTCCGGAGCAAGCAGCAGGAAATAGACTGCAGTCAGAAAAAAACTAAGTTAATCAGCAAGTAGGCCTGGGCAAAATTCTTGTGATGCTCTTTCAGAAATGTTGGCACTCTGATGAATACAGATCTGTGAAAATAAGTTTACTCAGGTTTCATGTTAAAGACAATGAATATATTGCAGTATATCATTCTCAGCTTCAGTAGCCTACAAAACAGTTTGATTTGATGTAGCCTAATCTCATTGCTCATGCACTGCTATAACTCTTATGTTTGTTCATTTTATTTATATGTGCACATTGAAGTCAGTATGATAGCTTTCTTCATAGCTCCCACTTGAGTTTGTTTAGTGTGGTGAGTTGGTTCAGGTGTTCAGATGTAAAAATGTATTCCCTCAACTCTATAAAAATAAAGCAGTTGATAATAAATGTGAAATGCATTTTATTTCAATTCCATTGGCCTATCTGTGAATAAATGTGTTGTGCTAACATATATCCTTGTGATCCGTGATTATTATTTACTGGTCCGGCCCACTTGAGATCAGATGGGCTGTATGTGGCCCCTGAACCAAAATAAGTTTGACACCCCTGCTTTAGAATAATATAAGTAAAAAAGTATTTTGCAGTAAAACAACTCTTAAGAGTACAATTTATCCAAAAAATTACTCAAGTAAATGTAACAGAGTAAATGTAACTAGTTACTATCACCTCTGCACCTAGTAAGCGATTTAACACAGGTAGCAGTTGACAATTGTTAACTAGCTTAACTTGATATATTGACATTTATTAGTCAGTCATCATTTAGCTAAACAACTTGCAACAGCATTACCCAACTTACAAGGTTTGTTTGGATGCTGGTTTGCTGAACATGCTGGTTTGGCTGCTGGTTTGCTGAACATGCTTGAAACAGATCTGATTCAACGTCAGTGTGATTGAAATCACAACACGGCAGTGATGTTTGCCACCTAAAAAAATGTAATTGAATGGTTGTAATGGCTGTAAAAAGTGCGGGGCACAGAGGGCACAGATACGGAAAGTGCGGGGGACATGTCCCCCGCGCACCCCGCGTCCACTACGCCATAAACGTAGCCTACGGGATGGTATATTTTTATATTATGGTATATTCAACAAACGACTGAATTTAAAGCTTTTGTTGATAAGGAAAATGTCTTTGCCACACTTCCGACTGGATTTTGTTGCTCAGTGCTGCGTCAACCGTTTCGTCGCAATGATTGGTTGTTGGCCTATAGTCCAATTGTGTCAAGTGGCCTTTTGATCTGCGCACATTGGTGACGCGTTGGTGACACGTTGCTGACGCCCCCTTGGCAATTGAAAATGAACGGAGGGGTTCCAGACTAATTGCAATTTTTCGGATAAATTTTCATATGATGCTTTGTCTATTGCACGTTCACACATACTCACACATACTGCAGTTGTCTGGAGGCAAGAGAGGAATGCAATATTATATTATTTGTATTACTTTAGGTATCATTATTATTACAACTTTTTTTATGTTCAACAGCAATAGGCCGTTACACATTCAACAGTATGTGTGTGTGTGTGTGTGTGTGTGTGTGTGTGTGTGTGTGTGTGTGTGTGTGTGTGTGTGTGTGTGTGTGTGTGTGTGTGTGTGTCTGTGCGCGTGTTTGGGTCAGTTTGTCAACTCAGCATTCAGTAAAGGCGGTGAGTATGGCCCCTCCTTTTTGATCTTTTGACAAATGTGGAAATGTCTCTCTGGCAAAAAAAAAAACAGGACGTCACAAAACTCTTAAGATTGTGTCCCACTACAGGGAATGCACACAACTTACGAGTCTGCTGCTGGCAATGCAGGGATAGTGTCTGTGTGTGTCTGTGTGTGAAAGGTTATCAGTGGAATATTAGCCATGAGGATAGCAGCGGTAGCCTTTGTGTTCTTCATCCAAACGTTTCCATGTCTGGCGTCAGACGGTATGTACTTTCCGTATACTTTATTCACTTTTATAAAGCGTAAAAGGCCCAGTTGACCTAGTGCGTGTGTGTGTGTGTTTGTGTGTCTATGTTTCATAGTCATTGGAGACATGTCTAAATGTCTTTGACAATGTATCCAAACCAGTGTTTGTTGCTCTAACAGTAACTATAACTACTATATGTCTTTCTTTGGGCCAATTCTGTTCCATGAGGTGAACGAGCTTGGGAGCTATCCTAAGATCCTGAGTGAATTAATAAACCAAAACCTTTTCATCCTCTTTAAAGACATGATCATTTATTTATCACCATTAAAGACAACAGATAACAATGCAACGCACAAAATTCTTCAACGATCCTTTCGCATTGTGTTTGTTTCCGTGCGAAGAAACACCTCCGACTTTCTCCACAGGATTTGAGTACCCCACATACACTCACTCTATTTCTGCCACCACTCAAGGAACACGGCCGTCTCTCTCTTGTTTCCACAGACTCCCCCTTCATCCTGGTGGGTAAGAGCAGCGATGATTGCGTGGTGTCAAGAGGCAGGGACTGCTCCCAGATACGCTGGACCTCGGCCAACCGTCTGATGGTCACCGGGCAGAAGAAGTGCCTTGGGGCGCAGGGGATGTCGGTGGGCAGCTCCATCAGCCAGTACGACTGCGACGACAGGAGCAACCTCCAGAAATGGGTGTGCAGGAACGGAACCCTGCTCGCCCTCAAGGACTCAAAGTATTACATGATGCTGAAGCCCGACAAATCACTGGTTCTCAGCAGCAATATAGGACCGAACAATGAGTTTGTCATCCGGGGCACCGGGGCGGGGGCCTGTCTGAAGACACACAGAGGTACGGTGAGAGTCGAGGAAAGATGGTTGAATGTTTCTTCAGTTGAACTCCTTAGCTTGTTTTTTCGACAAGATGGTTTCAACATGCTTTGTTATTTTTTGTCGATTGGTTTTATTCTTTGTGAGTTCAAATGGGCTTTACGTAACAGTATTTCACAGAGTTTACAGATTCTATAGGAAGCTCATTTCAAGAACACAAAATTGTTCAACTAAGTTTCGTTCTGCTGTTCTGCTGTTTTATGGTTAATAGTACAAAGAAAAAAATAACTCGTCCCAAACCATTGTGTCATTCCAGAGCATTACACTATTGAAGGGAACGCGTTTGGCAAGATCTGCATGTTTCCCTTCCAATACAAGGACAGATGGTTTGATGAATGCACCAAGTTTGACTCAAGCATTAGCAGGCCCTGGTGTTCAGTTCTAACCAAATCAGAGAATGAACACTGGGGTTACTGTCCATCCACGGGTAAGCACTCCCTCTGGAAATACCATTCATTTTCACTGTAATGACCATCGATATCAGTATCAGATCCAGCAGTCCCAAGTGGCTAAAGAAGAACTCCTGGGGGGACTGGGCACAGAGGCTGGGCAAGCAGAAACCAAACAGGGAACCAAAATGAACTATGGGTGGAGCTACGCCTTGTCTGTTTTGTAAAGGGGATATTGCAGAGATATTGATTAATGTGGGTGGATTAAGTTTTGCAAGGGGAATGTAATGGGTATTTCTATAGTGGCCAGTCTACATAGTGTTGTTTTGAAACCTTCATAGAAAATTTTGTAGGAATCCTGTTTTCAGGACAGGAGGTTTTCCAACCGGGTAAACAGTGCTAGTGCTGGATTGTATACGCGTTAGCTAATCAGGAGGTTAAGATCCCCGCCTCCGGCGACATAATTGGTCGAAATCGTTACGAATACATTCTTAAGCCTGATTTGTGAGACTGCTTCAATATAATAATTAAATATTATCATCTATGAATACATTATTATAATTATAAAAATTATTAATTTGGGCATGAAAAAAAAAAGAATCGTATTAATAATTATATATATATATTAAAAAAAACATTTCTCATCCCCAGCCACAAAGTACTGGCAGGCCAACATTGTATCAGGAGCTTACTACCAGATCAACATGCAGTCAGCGCTGACCTGGGATCAGGCCTTTGCCAGCTGCAAGCAGCAGGGCTCCAGCTTGCTCAGCATCACAGAGCCCAGTGAGCAGGGGATCATCACAGGTACTGTGCTCCCAACACACTACTCACTCTCCGGGGTAGGGTCAAAAGTCTGTGTGTGTGTGTGTGTGTGTGTGTGTGTGTGTGTGTGTGTGTGTGTGTGTGTGTGTGTGTGTGTGTGTGTGTGTGTGTGTGTGTGTGTGTGTGCGCGCATGTATTGTCTTTTTGTCCCCCTGCTAATACCATACATGCACCCTATCCTCTGTTTGCAGTCATGCTGGGTAAAGGGCAGAATCGCCTTTGGATGGGTCTCACCATGGACCAAGAACACGGCTGGCAGTGGGTGGATGGGAAGCCTTTTCGTTACCTGAGGTGGGACTCTGGTAGGTATGCCTCTCCATCACACCATGTAGCCTAAAGGGACCGCTCACACACAAACGATGGGAAGGGCAGGGACTTAAAACTGCGCTTTAGGAATGTTTTCGGTCTTGGTGTGAAAAGGGAAGTTTAAGAATAACTGCAGTCTCAAACTGTCCTCAAGATTCCGAGCCCAATCAGCGTCCATTGGCAGCTGATTGGCAGCTGTACCCACTTGGTAAACAATGCATGTTAATATAGAATTTGTCTCGTAACAGTCTAGTTCAAACTATTTAAATGATCGTTCTGTAAGAATTTTCATTTTATTTTTAAATCAAATTCTAAAATGAGTTGGTTTTGTCCCGTCTCGTCTTGTCGTTTAGGTCAGAATTGGCCTTTATTCTTGTTCTGAGATGTACAAACCTTACAGTTCGAACCTTAAATCTAGCTGGCTGGCTGTGTTGGATGTCTGTGCATAGTGCATCAGTTATACCAGCACCACACAAGACTGTGTCTCTCTTCTAAATATGGAGACTGCGAGTGAGATTGAGAGTCACTCTAAGCAACAGGTGGTTTGCGAGGATTATGTATTCCTGCTTGAACTGTACATGTAAACATTGAGAAACACTGATCGTGATGCTGGTGTCAGTGAACAGGATCCAATACCAGGGCATTTTAAAAGCATTTATAATCAGAGATGTAAATTGATGATCTGCTTTTACAAACAACGTGTTTCGGTATGAATAAAGTAATGCATCAACATCTTCTCTCAGGGCATCCAATACAGAATCCTGGATACAATTGTGCCATCATGGACTCAGGAGTGCAGTACTTCTGGCAGACCATGTCCTGTTCGAAAAAACTAGGATACATCTGCCACAAGGCCGCCACCCTGCCCATACAGGCTGAAGGTACCTGGATTAGTTACTATGTGACGATTTGTGTTTCGTTTTTTAGGAATGAGGACTTTTTATTCTAATAACGTTTAAATATATTTTATTAAATTAAAAATACAGGCAGTGCAGGTTTAAATATATAAAAATTCGATCTATTATATTATATTCGGATGCAATTGAATCTAACCTATTTTACAAGTAAGTTACATGTATCCCAAGTATGTCTATTCTCTGCTATTTTGTCCTACTGCGTGAATGTTAAATGTTGGCTTTTGCGAGGGCCAATCTATGTACAGTATACTTAAGTACTCTCTCTCTCTCTCTTCATGTCTGCAAACAGTAGAGGCAGGGTTTTGCCCTAGTCCTTGGATCCCATACAACGGTCACTGCTTCTACCTGAACCGCACCAAAAAGACCTGGCCCGCAGCCCAGACGGAGTGTGGCAAAAGCGGGGGATCCCTGGCCAGCATAGGCAACATAGAGGACAAAAGCTTTGTCATCTCTCAACTTGGATACGGTACGGCACTAGAAGGAACATCCTCATCAGCGCTGTGTGACCAGTAGTTTGTATGTGTGATGGTGGCAAACTTTTAAATGGGAAATTTTCAACTGAATTTAAACATTTAAAAATGTGACATCGTTGGACGAAAGGCAGAGGGAATTCCTATTGTGTGTATTCGGATTACAATTACTTTAAAGGGTAGTCAGGTGCATAGAGCAACCGGTTGAGTCGGGCGGTGGCCTACTTCTTTTTACCCCATTACCCCAAACTGTCCAGCATTACGTGTCTCATTAACAAAACCTCTGCAGTCGTCACGGATGAACTCTGGATCGGGCTGAACGACAGAAAAATGGAAGGCCTGTTCGACTGGATCGATCACAACACCGTTCTCTTCACTAGCTGGGAGAAAGGATCCCCCAAATCGTCTGGGGCCAACGAGGACTGTGTCCTACTCAGAGGAGAGGTACTATTTCAGACTGGCTTCGCGTGTGGCACAGCGTCATTTGCTTTCCACACCACCACACAAGCTCAATCTTTTTTTGATAAGCCAATAATAGTTCTAAGCGTCGTTATGTCACAAAATGATTGAACAAGAGAGAAAATGTTGCGGGCCTATCACATGTTTCTTCTCTCTCATGCAGAACGGTAACTGGGCAGATCGCTCCTGCACGGAGAAGCATGGCTATGTCTGCATGAAAATAAGCGGCTCAGAATCCTCTGGCGACGAAGTGCCCATGGATTTAGGATGCAAACCTGTAAGTGGAGAGGGATTTCTGATTTGTTGTATATATATTGTTAAAGGTGCGATATCCGAGAACGTTTGGTTTGAAATGTCCTCTAAAACACACTCTGTAATGAAGGCTGGTGTAACTTTAAGGCTATAGAGATCGAGGTTTGCTGCCCCAACTCTGCAGCAGTGAGGATTCATCTCTTGCTAAATCTCATGTGACAAGCGCCAGGCCCAATGATATGGGTGGGCGGGGTTTGGAGAGAGAAGGAGGAGGAGGAGCGGAGCAGGTTTATTAGAACGATGTTAGCTTAAAATGTAAAATCTTGCATGCACCTTTAATGCATTAACATATATAGTCTGTTCAATTTAAACTACAAAATTTTGAGAAATACAGATTACAGATGACAGATTCAATCATTATTTATCAGATATTAAATTTGATTTCAAAGAAATATTAGAAGACCATAATTGCATGACATCAGTAGCTCCAGTAAAAGTTACATATTCAAACATTTGCTTCACTTTAAAGGAGAAGTGAAATGAGAAGCAGAGCTCATATAATTAATATAATACATACCTCTGCAATATGATATTTTAGAAAACCTATCGTAATGACCTTTTGTCTTCAGAATTAGATTTGTCTTTCCTCAGAGACAAACACACAGGTAAACCAGCGTTGTGTTTACCTGTTGCATGATTAATTAACATTGAGCTGAAATATGCCATGCTTTTATCAGATGAGGACAGCCTCATCACAAAATGACAATTCATTAGATATTGATTGAAATGTATTCTTTACAGTACTTTGTTCCTAAGATGAATGAGGATGTCTACCGCATACTACATACAACGTGGAACCGTTTGATCACAGCAGGGGTCGTGTTTGTTCGTAGGGCTGGAGAAGGCATGGGTCTTACTGCTACCTGGTGGGCTCAGAGACTAAGACATTTGATGAGGCTAAAGAGGCATGCAAGAGCGGTGACTCTTACATGGCTGACGTTGCCAATGGGTGAGCCATTCAAATCATGAAGCCTGTTGGATAACTACATCATTCATACACATCAACAGAAAACACTGATCGAAACCATTGTATTTATGCCTCTTTTCCGACTGCTGCAAGGGTGGACAATGCTTTCCTGGTCAGCATACTCGGGTTGAGATCGGAGAAATACTTTTGGCTCGGTCTCTCGAACCAGGGAAATATCGATGATTTTGTGTGGATCAACTCAAACAATGTGAAGTTCACTCACTGGAATGCTAACATGCCAGGTATGAGGCTATTATTACATATGATAGAGAAAGGAATGTACATTTATAATATTTATTTATTTAAATTACCTGGTGCTAGAAACATGAATACCAAAAGTTTACATTCAAACCCCCCCCCCCCCCGGCCCCTTCTTGTCGAACCCAAGCACACCTGCAGGGTTGCGTTGCCATGAACACAGGCGTGTACGCCGGACTCTGGGACGTCCTGCCCTGCACCAACAAGGAGAAGTACGTGTGCAAGCACCTGGCTGAGGGCGCCGTGCTGACGGCGGCCCCGCCCACCCTCGCCACCCCCAAGTGTGCGGAGAACTGGAAACCGGTGGGAACCCGGCAGATGTGCGCCAAGGTACGGCTTTACCGTTCACGTGACCTCACGCGCGTTAGTCTTCTCCGGCGGCGCAGATCTGACCCCGAACGTGCCTCAAGGCGGATGCGGGTACGATTCGCAAAGACAGAAAGAGCAGAAGATTTTTAGACCAAACAAAAGTCCCCTTCTACCCTGCTCCCTCCGCCCTACATTTCTACGATATTAAGGCAGAGCATCTTCATCCATCTATATTTTCCGAACAACAGATGAAAAGCGATCATTTAGAGAGCTGATTGAAAAGCAGATCTATATAAAACCTATCGCACCTTTAAGACATAGCATTAGCATTCAAACGTTTCAATCAGGGAAAAACACTGTAGCCTATTTAATGATAGGATCCCTTTTGACGAAGAGAAAAAATTCAAATCAAATCGGTCTGACGGTTGGTTGGCGATTTCCCTTCTCTGTGTGACAGTTCTTCACGGGACCCCGCTCGGGGGAGAAAACCTGGTTCGAGGCCAGGGACTACTGCAGAGCCATCGGAGGGGATCTGCTGAGCATCCACAATCAGTTAGAAATGAAAACTGGAAGGTAATGTAATGACCCAGAGTACAGAACACACAACCTAAGGGGACAATAAAGGCCTGAGACAGACAAATACCAGCTCCCCCCCCCCCCCCCCCCCCAGAGAAGTCCATGAAACCTCTTGGAGTCCGGTTGTTATCGGGATCCTTGTTATTTTCCCGATCATGCATATACCCTATGCTTATACGAATTAGGTTACTGGCCACTCGGTAATTATTCTCTTCGTAATCGTGGAAAGACGTTAAAAGGAAAAGATCCTGACGTTGTTGCTGCATATGTATTATGTACATGTGTAATGTTTTGTCCATGTTTGGATATTAAAATAAAAACAATATTTTTTTCAGCCATGGTAAGGCTTGGATCGGCCTGAGCGAGCCCACCCCAGGGAGCGGCTACCAGTGGTCTGACGGCACGCCGGTACGCAGTTCCACTGTTCCACCATCATTTAAATCATGATGTCATCATCTAGAACACTGGATCATGCTATGGTGTTGATCCCCCCCCCCCCCCCCCCCCCTCATGTTTGTCTGCTCGACTACCGTGTTTTGTTTTTGATTTAGTTATTTTAATTTCCATGTTCCTGCCCACATTGTAAAGCATCCTGGAGTCTGAAAGGCGTTATATAAATCAAATGTATCATTGTTATTTTCTTTTGTTTCTTAGCTGAACTTCTTGCACTGGATGAGTGAGGAGCCAAACAACCAGAACAGCGCAGAGTCCTGCGTGGAGTTCCGGATGTACTACTGGGATGAGGAGGGCTCCTGGAACGACGTGCACTGTGAAACCTACAACGACTGGATGTGTCAAATCCGCGCCGGTACACTCTTTGGTTCTTGATTGGCATTTTTGGTATTGCATTATCATAAAACACAACTTGTGACTTGTTACAAGATAAGAAAGCCGCTTTCGTACTGCTTGAACCCCCAATTATTAAGAAAGTTTGGGGTTTTGACGTTTTGACTGAACGTTTTCCTTTGTTGAGCAGATACTGTTTCTAAATATTCTCTATCTTATAACCAACAGGTTTAACTCCAAAACCCCCTCCAAATGATACCACGACAGGTAAAAGGATAATGCATGACATGACATGTATAGATAGATCCGTAAACAATCCAAGTTATTGGTGAGCTATTGCTTAGCCATCAAATATAATATCTAATATTTATGCATTACATTACCCAATAGAGCCACTTCACAGAGGCGTCGTCATAAGACTCACACAGGTGTCACTCATTGCAATAAATTTGGATTTTCTTCTCTATATATACCACGGCACATGCAGTCAACAAAGTGAAAATATCACACATAACATAAAAGTAGCACACCTGTATTTGCCCTACGACGACTCCCTTGTGTAAAGGCTCTATTGGAAGATAGAAAAAAGGCCCCCCCTAAATAATATGTATTTCTTCATTTTTTATAGGGTACATCAAACATGAGGATGGCTGGCTGGAGTGGGGTACGAGCCAGTATTACATTAACGACAGGGTGATGGCCATGGAGGACGCTCGAAGCCATTGTAAAAAGGGGCACGGCGATTTAGTGGTCATCAACAGCGAGGCCGAAAACATCTTTCTGTGGAAGATGGTATGCAGTGTTCAGTGGTTCAAAACTTCCAGTTCAAGGATAGGCTTTTTGTTGACACCGAAATTAATTAACTAATTAATGTGTGTGTGTGTGTGTGTGTGTGTGTGTGTGTGTGTGTGTGTGTGTGTGTGTGTGTGTGTGTGTGTGTGTGTGTGTGTGTGTGTGTGTGTATTTATGTGCATGCAGATAGCAAGGTCTTATGGATCCTATTATATCGGAATGCTTGTGGATTTCGATCAGACATTTGGGTGAGTATATATAAGATAGGTAACCTGACATTTGATATGCATTGGATTTGATATGATATAAATATATGTCATCAAAGATATCTGACATTAGCCATAACTCATGTTCAATGAATTCAATCGCTACCAAATCACTTTAATCAAATAATCAAATTATTTAATTGATATTGAAAATAAAAAGTATTTTCAACTTCTTTATTTCTTCTATACCATGGCAATTTCTTTACCTATTTTCCTTATTCATTTATCTTTACCGGAAATACATTTCAATGATGCGGCTGAAAACACAACTAACTTTTCTTGCACTGTTTAAGGTGGATGGATGGCTCTTCAACAATGTACCAGCGTTGGGACGAGAATCAACCAGATTTTAGGAACAACGACGAGAACTGTGTCATGATGTCTCACCACAGTGGTACGGTCGACTCCAAACACACTTCAGACCCTCACACATCCCTTCAACAGAATCGAACCAATCTAGTCCACCCTTGACAGCGCCCACATGCATATAACACAAAACCCTCAAGTTCAAACAATAATGTTGAAGGTGACACATTATACCCCCAGATGTGAGTGTGATTAGCCATTACAAGCCATTTAGAAAATCGGCCTAATCACACTCACACATGGTTGCACAATATGTCACCTTTAAAGTACACACTCAACGGAACACGACATTGGCCTGTGAAGTCAAATATAATACGTTAAAGTACATAAATACATAATAAAGAATAAATCATGGTATGTATACATCTGGTCTCCACCATAGTGCCACTGTTGATTTGGCCCTGTGTCGCACTGTGTTTTAAGGGTTCTGGCATGACATCAACTGCGGCCATGAGCATAAATCCATCTGCAAGAGGAGCACCTCGGTGACCATCAACAGCACCGCCGCTCCCACGGAGGCCCCTAAGGGGGGCTGCCCGCTCGACTGGTCCATATTCCAGTCAAAGGTCAGAGGTCACGCTTAACAGCACTCAAAGCAAACTAGTTTGAGGGAAGTAACCCCGAGCCAATGTTTCGGTGAAGGAGTGTTTATGTTTTCCTTCCTGTGTTTAATTCATGTGTGCGGTTGTTGACTTTTTATTTCAGTGTTATAGAATCGTCAATTCACGAAAGGACAAATGGGCCGAAGCTCGGAGACGGTGTAATTCAATGGGGGGAAACCTAGCCTCCATCGTTTCAAGAAGTGATCAAGGTATGCTCCCGATTGTCCAGTCACATATTTACATCTGGTCTGATTGGACTGTTAAAAAAAATGGCCGCTTTTTCTGGTGTGTTAAGAATGTCCACCAAACCACAAAGGCATGCACAGGCCTACAGTTTGGTGATGCTGTTTTTTTTTCAGCGTTCCTGTTGACGCGCATGAGTGAAACCGGCTCGGGAGACCTCTGGATCGGTTTGAATTCTTTGGAAAAGGGCGAATTCTTCTGGACAGACGGACGGCCAAGGCGGTACACAAACTGGGGTTTCAACGTAAGTGTAGGCGCAAAAAGACAATGTGTCTTTTGAATTTCTGTTTGCGAACGAACACGTACACTTAATATTATTCTCCATTTCAGAAATACAAGCGCCCTGGATCTTTCTATAGCTCATGGAGTGATGTAAGTAGTAGAAGTGTCTCAAAGTGAACCCAACTGGCATCATATAAGCTGTTATAAAGGTTTTACTTGAAAATGCAAAACTGCTATGCTCAAGTAAAGGAAAGATTAAACGCAACTAATCCCACTCATACAAATTTTAAAAAAAGATAACAGAAATATAACATTAGCAAAGCATGTTGTTGTCTAGTTGTAAGCTACTAGAGTAACAAAGTTGTGCTTGATTCTTGATTATGGAATGAACCATACTATGGATTCGCACATGGATATAATATCAGTGCTTTAAGCTTGTTATGCTGCTTATCATACCATGCTTACACAGTCTCCTCAACATAACCTTTTGCTCCTTACCAGGAGGGCTGTGTAGTGCTGAGCGGTAATCAGTCCACCTATGGGAGATGGATTGGGCACAACTGCAATGAAACTTTTGGATACGTTTGTCAGCGGAATGTGGGTGAGCTCTCCTTTTGTCCTCGAGCACGCTATGCTGCCTCTGATCTGTGGAAGAACCGGGTCCAACGAGGAGATTTTCCTCTAAAATAATGTTTTTGAATCGTGTGATGAACTATAATTTTTGCACCACCGCCGCCTTGACAGATTCGCAGTTCCAAAGCCCGACAGGACCTCTGACTCCGATCACCTACGTCAAGATGGCCAACGACTCGGTGAAGATTATCACCCAGAACCTGACGTGGAGCGAAGCCAAGGCGCGCTGCCAGCAGGACGGGGCCTATCTGGCTAGCATTCGGAATGAATGGACGAGGGCCTACATCGAGCTGCAGGCAATCAATCTGAACTCTTCCCTCTGGATCGGTTTGAACAAAGGAGAGGTACCTACCAAGATCTTTTTTTTTTTTATAATAATATATTATTTTCCAAACACATACATTAAATAGCTTAGACAATCGCAAAACCTTTTTAATACAATCAATAAAAATGTGATATTCTTTTTTTCGGTAGTTACCCAAAATCTAGTAATGGGATAACTTGTCCACTAATGATTCATTTTAGTATTAGGCCTGGTTTAGCCTTCTCAACGGAATGTGTTTTGGGAGTAATCCAATGCGCTCTGGCTCCGCAGACCGGTGGTTACTTCAGATTCATCAGCGGCTGGCACCTGACCATGGCCAACTGGTCGCCGGGGGAACCAACCGAAAATTCCTGCGTCTACCTCGACGTCGACGGAATGTGGAAGACGGGACTGTGCAACATGACCATGAAAAGCGCATGTTTACAGTCCTCAGGTACTGCAAACCTGCGATTGGAAAATGTCTGTGTCCCTCTTCCCTCTGACATTGTGACTTCCTTATGAAAATCTAACAACAGCAGCATGATGATCGACTCTCCCTATGTACGCATAGACGTTGCCCCCACGGATTCCACCGAATACGTCGGCAGCTGCCCCATTGCCACTCAGGATGAGCGGTCGGAACGCAAGTTTGCCTGGATGCCATTCAAGGCCCACTGCTACGTCTTCATCACAGAGACAGTGGAGTGGGCCAATGCAGCTTCGGATTGTTCACGACATGGTAAGAGAGCCTGGAACAACGATACACCTGCATGCGTCAGGTGCATCAACTCGTCTCGGGAAACCCCATTTCCGTCAGATCAATCTGGCCTCTAGCCTGTTACATTTTTTTAAATACAAAATAATTAGGACCGATCATTAGTACCGATCATTACGGAATTCGGCAGTCTGCAATCGTAAAAAAAACAATGCTGGTGCCCAAGGAAAGTGTAGAAATCTTTAGGGCAATCAAAGCTGTTTTATCTTTAATTGAGTAAATAACGATGTTAAAAGATCAACAGAAATCTGCACGAGGGATTTCTCAGAGAATATGTTTTTGCTTAACTTCCAACCAGACTTGGCAAGGGCGAAGAGAGCGAGAGCATCCCTTAGGCCTTGTTCAACTGCAAGGGAAGTCGGTCATATGTGACTCAGACCGGATTTGTAACAGTGTGTACAGCACACAAATGGTTTTCTGATCAAATTCAGACTTCGGCCACTTTCATATGTGGTCCTGAATCAGATATAGGCCCGATTTTTTTGTTGTTGAAGACTAACCCGGCGGTGGAAGATGTCAGTGGAGGGGCATTGATAATAGTACTTAATAGTAGTAATTTATTTAAAAGCAGCCTTGCAATCCTTCAGTTTTGAAGGCGAACGGTTTCAGTGAAGCCACTCACGTCACGATCCCACCAATTCGGGTTCGACTCCGCGTCCACACACACTTCTAAACAGAAGTCGCAGCCATTGCTCCTGAAGAATACAACGTTATCATCTGCTCCTGAGTCCGCTGGCTTCCACTGCATGAATTGACTGAACAAATTAAACCGTAAACGCTGACTTCAGAGGCCTCCTCGTATACTTCCTTCCCACAGCATGCTGCGTCTTACGACTTTGTTGTTGATGTTTTGCCCATGTGGGGCAGTACGGAGTGTGTTCAGTTCACACTGAAATCTGATATTTGCCACGAATTAAAATGTATGTGAGGGGCTTGGAGTTTTTTGGGTAACATAAGGCCTCCTCTATATTATTTTATCAATTGCTGCCTGGTTAAAGCCAGACTGATATTAATTAGCGTAATGCTGACTTAAAAGCTAACAATATCTGGATAGCCTCTAAGGGAAAATTAAAAAATATGTTTATTCTTATTGATTTTGAAGGTGGCATCCTAGCCAGCATCGAGGATCCTGAAGAACAGACCTTCATCCAAGATCAAGTGTCAATATTGGCCGATGGCCAGAGCTCCTTCTGGATCGGCCTGTACAAGACACATGCAGGTATAGGATTCACCAAAATAGAAATAAAGAGCTCTATGTTTACCCCTTTCTATTGCATATTAGGTAGTTCCATTCTTCTGTATTTTTTATTGATTTTATTTGGGGAAACTTTTGGTTCCAATAATATTCTGCAAGTTTTTGCAATCCTTTTTCATTCGTTCACAGGAAAGTGGAATTGGCTGGACAAAACCATCGTGGACTACACCAACTGGGATGAGGACAGCCCAGATGAGTCCAACAGTTATGCAAAGGTCCAGTCGTTAACCGGGAAATGGACGACGGGCCGTAAATGGAACGACAGAGCCTACATCTGCAAAACACCCAAAGGTATGTCCATTCTTTGCTTTTAGAAACGGCAAGTGTGGTAGATTGTAGGTGAAGAATAGTCAAGTAGTTAGGGTAGTGGTGGTTTGGATTCCCCAATGTCAACAGCTTAACCTTTAATCATCAATTACAAACTGAATGTACTGTGAGTCAATATGGATAAAAAAAAAAGAAATTAAAATTGTGTACTAATTATTTTCTTCACAGTTGCTCTCGTGAATATGATGCCAACGGCTGGTAAGTACTATTTCTACTAATTTTTCCTAATGAGTTTTGGTTCTGCCATTAATTAAATAATCAATTGCAGAGCTATTGTCCATTTATTGAATTTTTAAATCAGCAATCAATATTTGTTCCTACACAGTGTTTATATGGGCTTTCTCTTTTATTGTTAACACTTTCTTAGCCAGCTATGATCTGCTACTGTTCCTTTACATTTATCATGATCAATTCTGCATTCATTTTGATCATATTCTATATTGATCAAATGTGTATTTCTGTTCTTTATCTTGTAGCATCTCATACGATTCAGAGCAAGCAACGTGCTCACACAAGCCTGGTGGTGGTCGTGATCGTGTTTTTTCTTGCTGGAATAGCGGCCCTAGCAATCTTCATCTTCAAGAAATCTGGACGATCCTTTCCAAAGCCAGCTTTTGAAAACCCCCTCTATTTTAATAGAGAGTGCCCAAAGCCTGACGTGGTAGATACCAATCAACTGATAGAGAACGCAGAGAAAGACGAGGAAGACCAAGCACCAATTATAACGCTGTGATGTCATCACACGAGTCAACATTGTGCTGGTCAACAGTGGGGGGTACTGTGGTTAATCTTTGTACTGTCAGAAAACAGTAAAGAAAAGGCCTCTGAAGAATAAGTCCCGCCTCCGAGGCTCCGGTTCTCTCGGTCAAATGTCTATGGAAAAATAACATGGCGTCTTTGAATGATCGTGCATAGCAAACTCTGTAGGGGGCGAAGAAGTAAAAGCTGCGTCACGTTTAGCTTCGACTGGGTTCTGGGATTGTCGGTGCCGTTAAAGCAGCATTAACAATCATTTACTACTTTGACGGCACCGACATTCCAGAAACCCAGTCGAAACTTAAAGGGGACCTATTAGGCTTTTCGACTTTTATGACCTATAAACGTTGTTATAATAATTGATAGTCATGTTTAACCATACACAAGAAACAATGTAGATTTTCGGGAAACTCTTCCTCTCATTTGGGCGCTTTCAGAATTCTCTGTCAAGTTGTCCCGAGTGTTTAGCGCTCTGCACAGCCACCCCAGACTGTCAGCAGGGAATACGTTGAAATGCATGTACGTCATTATTTGACACTTTAGTACGGTTAAACATGACTATCAATCATTATAACAACGTTTATAGGTCATAAAAGTCGAATAAGCATAATAGGTCCCCTTTAATGGAAAATGTATAGTTCAAAACGTGACACAGCTTTTACTTTTTCGCCACCTAGTTTGTTATGTGGGAGGGTTTTTTGCCTCGGAGGCGGGACTTATTCTTCAGAGGTCTATTAGAGTAGGAAGAGAAACCTTGGATCAGTGGATCTGCCATTATGTCAATAAATATATATAAGTATATATTTTACCGAATCTGTATTTGAATGTATAGAATTTCCATTCATTATATCTTTAAGGATAGAGTTTCTTTGTGAATTGTATGCTTGGTCTCTAGAGTAATACTTGTTTATAATTGCTGTTCAATTACTAATTTGAAATAAATATAAATATAATCTTGTATTGTTACATCATACAATGTACTTTTAATTTAATAAAAAATCATACATAAAGAAAAGGAATTTATCCATTATTGCGGCAGGATGTATGTATCTTAATCACTACAATGTTAGTTAATTGTATAGAAGGGTGTAACTAGGCAACAAATACAATTTATAAACAATATAACAAAATATAAAACATTGACATTTATTTTAATGTACAGCGCAATTGGAAAACATAACACAAGAGTATTATCATATAAACAACGAGATTCATCCTACAGAATTGTGCTGAGCATTAATAACTAACATTGCCAAAGCTTTAATGCTGCATTATGTAACATTTTCGCAGAAGCTGTCATTTTGTTCGACATGGGATTTCCTCGCCTATTTTTCCACCCAAAGATAACGACTGCATTGCATAAAGTTTATGATAAACCATATTGTGTTTCTTCAATGATATACATCTCAAAATCCAAGGAAGCACTTTCCTTTATTTGCAAGTGAGCTCGAAATACTGTTAATTGCCGATCAATCAGTTGATTTCGTCATAAGAGAAGCGAGAGAGTGAATTTAGCTGTTAGACCTGCAGTCCTTATAGCCCCTTTCTACAAAGGCGTCACTATTGGACAAACACAGGTGTCACTCAAAACACTTTTGATGCCACTTATTATGGGTGGGTTCCATTTTATGCAGGGCACAAGAATCATACTTACCTTCACTAGTTTAGTCTACTACAAGTGCCCTGGTAGACAAAAGGAACACACCCATAATGAGTGTTATGAGAGACACCTGTGTCTGTCCTACGAAGACATTTCTATGAAAAAGGCCTATGAGGTAAAGCTCTAGCAAACCAGTGCAATTGACTCCCTCGCGGCCCCCCTGCCCCCATCAACCCAACAGTCAAGGCAAATATGATATGTGTTTATATACAAATGCATAGAAGTCGATTTCAAGCTATATTCTTCATCACAAGAAGATGCATAGTGGCCTCAGCGCACCGCACGAGTGTCACGACAAAATAAATGAGTCATGCTTCCAGACAGTGCGAGAGAGAATAAATACGCTTGAACAACACCGTTAGAAAAAGTAGGAAGCTGAGAACGACACACGGTTCTCGTTCAGGTGTAGAAAAATAGTTTGGGGGACTTTTCTTGAAATAAACTGCTTTTGTATGTAGGCCTATGTCATCATTTGTAATAAACGTTGTCGGAAGAGAAGTGCGATGCTATCATCTGACTGTTTGACACCCGCTGAAAATCTGAAACGTGTTAAGCCTGCCATCTGCCTTGTATGGTTTGACTCGTAAATTATGAATGAGTTTACTACAAATCAAGGCTTGTATTTTATTATTCTGCACAGTTAAAACCATATCCTGTATCGTCCTATATTTAGTCTGAAAACAAATCAAACACTTACAGGTGGGTCATGATGAATGTGATCATGTCCTTCGGATTTTCAGATCTAATGTAGATCTTTGTAACAGCCAAACATTTCAGCAACCTAGAGATAGTCAAGCAGTGTGTTGTCTACAAAGACAGAGATTTGAGAACAAGAACTCACTAAAATCGAGGCTCAGTGTGCAGGGGTTCATTTCAAGGTACAGCAGGTTATGATTTGTGTCTGCATGCTATTATTATTAATGGTTCTGATGGATCATGGTGGTATAAGGTACATGTTAAGCACTGATGTCCATGACAAGCTCCAAAATAGCTCAGCGTCTGTGTGGCCATCATTCCCTAATGGACAACCGTCACCAACCAATCTCATTCCAGTCCAATATTGTTGTGATAAAATTATTAATAGACTTTAATTTATTCAATTCATAAATAATCCACTGTGCTGCCAGACAGCAATAGAAGACAAGGAAGAAAAAATAATACGTCGCCTTTAAGAAGAGCCAGATATATACACTGTAATTTGAGATTTCTCATGGTTTTCATCACACGACCTGGCGATCAGCTGCGGATTCAGCATGGGAAGTCTCGAACACCCGTTCTAGGTCTGGAAGTGACACAGACTCATGGCAAGGACATGGGGCTTCACCCTGAACACCGGTCTCATTTTGGGAGTGACAACTTCTTGAACTTTGTCTGCGTTGACAGGTCAACTGACTCACTATTACGTGTTTACTTGTGACTTAAGCGGAAGACAAGCGACTCCTTTTTAGATAAACGGTCAATCATTTCAAGTGGACCATCCATCGCTCCGAGGCGTGGCCGGTATGGTAGGAGTGCGAGACCACGAGGCGATTCGACTGCTAGGGAGGGGGCAGAGGCAGGCAACAATCAGCAAAGAACGACATACAGAACGGTAGAAGTCATTGCCAATTCCGACCGTTCCTTAGTGGCGTTTACAACCAGAGCGGCATCAAAACCATGCACGGACCCAAATAAAAAACCAACAACGGCGCCACAATCACACCGACAGCGGCTAGCTGTATATATGGGGATCCCTGTGCCAGTGTCTCCCGTCCCCGTCTCGCTCTCCCCTGTCCACGTCTCTGTCTCTCTCCCGCTCTCGGTCCCTGCTGTGGTAGTGCTGGTAGTTGTGTTGGTTGTGGTGGCCCCCGGGGTAGTGGTCTCTACGGGGGGTCCTGGGGGCCTCCGTGTGCTGCTGCAGCGGTGGTGGTGGTGGGGGGTGGTGGCGGTGGTGGTGGGGGGGGGCGTCGGTGCTGCCGGTTGCGCTCGTTGTTCTGCTCCGTCTCGTTGCTCTCCCCGCTCTGCGGCTGCCTGTTGCCGCGGTGATGCTGGTGGTACTGATGCTGATATGCGTACGGTTGCTGTTGCTGCTGCTGCTGTTGTTGTTGTTGTTGTTGTTGTTGTGGCTGTGGAGGAGGGTGGTGGCGACGGTGGTGGTGCGGCCGGTGGCCGCTGTTGGGATGGTGGTCGAGGTCCTTGTGAGAGGCCACCACTCTGCCGTGGTAGCGAGGGTCCACGCCCCGCTGCTCCTCCCCGCCTCCCACGCCTCCCCCCTGCCCCTCCTCCTCCTCCTGCCCGACAGTGCTCCTCGACAGCCGGGGGAGTTGGCGGCGGGAGGGGCCTTGGTGGGCGTGTGCGTGCTCCCTGCCGGGGTGCTGGTGGTGGGGGTCAGTCCTGCGGTGTTGGTGTTGTTGGTGGTGGTGGTGGTGGTGGTGGTGGTGGTGGTGGTGGTGGCCGTGCTGGGCCCTCTTTGGTTCTGTCCTCAGGAGCGATTCCTCCAGCCCCTGTTCCCGCAGCTCCCCCTCCTGCTGCTCCTCCTTCGGACCCTCCCTGCGGCCGCCCTCCCTGGTCCTCTGCTCCGGGGGGCCGGGGGCCGAGGGGGGCTCCGGGGCTAGGTGGTTCTCGCGGGAGCCCTTCCTTTTGGTGGCTGGGGGCCTCCTCTCCTTCTGCTCCTCCTGCAAGCAAGAATAGAACAAGAGGTAATGGCAATGATAAAACACACAACCACACTCGAACACACACACACACTTGCATTTGCACCTAAGCACATGTACACACACACACACACACACACACACACACACACACACACACACACACACACACGCAAACACACACACACACGGCCATTTACATTGGGTACAAGGAGCTAAGCTAGCTAGCTAGTTGGAAGGCGTTGGTATGATCATAATAGATTGCAAAACTACAAGGAAAAGACAAACAATATGCAGAACTGGCTATCGGATCTTATCCTCTCTATAGGGGAACCATAAGTAGATAAAGATGTTGCATAATCGCATCCTACTCACCAGAAGTGGAAGCTCATTTCTGCATATTTCCCCCAGGGAAATGGTACGAGAGGAAATGGGATGAGAATGGCACGTGAATAAATGAAAACAAAATAACGACCTTGGGACTCAAAAGTTCTCAGAGCTGTTTCCCCCGAAACTATTTCTATTTTTTTGAAAGACAAAATAACAAAAGAGGTTTGGAATGAGTTGAAAGGAAGCGTGGCACTGCGGCTAAACCTTTACAAACGACAAGGGATTTCGAACATGCAGGGTGCTAACTTTAAGGTACGTTAAACAGCGCTATGATGGCAGGGGAGGTTGGGGGCAACGCCCGATGAGTTCAGAGTCTGGGACTTCTTTGGGTTGAAAAAACCTCACACAAACATCCTTCCAACAAACCCTTCTTTACTGCCCTCCATCCAAAATAAAACGGTTTCAGTACACATTAATGGGTACTCAATGTGTAAGGTGGAGCCGTCGATAACTTCACCCAACAGCTTTCAAGTAGTGTTCATGACTTCTCCTTGGCTTGTGTCTATTTGCTATTTGAGTATTGGACTGCATTTCAATCCTAAATCTAAGCCATAGTTTTTGGCATAGCTTTAGCCTTGTCTTTAGTCATAGCCTTGTATCAAGCCATAGCCTTATATTTAGCCACACTTTTCCTTAACCAAAGCCTTATTTTAGCCATAGCCTTATTTAAGCCATATCCTTATCTTAGGCCATAGCCATATCCTTATCTTAAGCCATAGCCTTATATCAAGCCACAGCCTTTTTTTAGCCATATCCTTATCTTTAGCCATATATTTATCCTTAGCCACAGCCATATCTTTAGCCATAGCCTTATTTTAGCCATAGCCTTATATTTAGCCATATATTTATCCTCAGCCATAGCCATATTTTAAAGCCATATAGTGTCAGCCTAAGCGCTAGCATCAGCCTACCTTCTTCCGAGGCGTAGGGGTCACAGGAGCCGGGGGGCTGACAGGCAGCGTGTTCTCGGCAAGCTGCAGCACCAGGGGGTTGGTGGGCTCCATCTCGGGGGGGTGCGTGGCCCTCCAGTAGGTCTCCAGGTAGTCCGCCATGTGCTCGCAGGCGTCCGACAGCTGGTTCTCATCCAGGATCACGTCGAACGATTCCTGGGTCAGCAACGAGACCAAAGGGGAGGCGATGGGGGAGGTGTTAGGAAGGAGGTGAAGGGGTGGGGGGTATAAGGCAGCGTGGAGGTGTGGACGAAAGAAACGGATGAAAAGGGAGTTTGTGTAACGTTTGACAATGCAAGAGGAGTGATATAGACACAGGTCACTACATTTACATTCACATTAAGGGCCCGCTTTAGTCCAAAGCGACTTACAATATGCATATTTATCAGAAGAAAGAGAAATAATATATTGTTTTTCGGTACAGTTAGGATGTTCATAGAAACAGGTGTCAAGCAGTTACAATTTCTGGGTTAACCCATTGCCCGTATGCAACAAAGATAGCTAGGATAAGACGCTACACAATGCTAAGTACTATTTGTAAGTGCCACACTTGTGGGTCCGGGAGAGTTCTCCAGTGTCTATAGTCTCTTCCTTCATGATTATAGATATAATATAATAATATAATACTATTATACCAAGGGCTGGCTGGAGCGTTACTAAGACAGCCCAACCTTCAGGTTACATCCAAGTCACATGACCCACACTGTCAATCTGAGCATCAAAATGATCATGTTGTAACAAAGACACTATGTAGCTTTTCACTGCAGTACACCAGTGAAAAAGTAAGCGCATGTCAGCCATTTGCTAGGGAAAGACTTTTCATAACGGCGGGCAGGAGAAGTACATCTGTCATCTGATCGGGGGGAAGGCTAATAGCTGGCTCTTTTTTGTCTCTTTCAATCTGTTTTGATCTTTCTATTTGATGATTCTGTTGTGCAGCACTTATTTCGAAAATAAAAGTAAAAAACGTTATCAGCCATTTACTTCTCACACTTCTGTCCAAGTTCGTTCCTCCCCTAAAAACTGAGCTTGGCAAGAAAGAGCTTTGAAAACAAACACTACAGTCTCCTGGTACCAGATAAGGTGATGCGATCAGGTCCTGCAGCGAGATTCAGATAAGCCGACGGGATAACAATAAGGTCATTGCAAAACAGACAATCTCCTGCATTATCAGAGGGGATAGACAGAGGTATTCAGACTAAGCCTTGCATTTAAAATCACTTCCTTAATGTCAGAATCCCATAGAAAACATCCCTCTATAATATATGATGTATATTTACTGGGCCAAGGTTCACAGCATTTCATACGAATGTTTAGATATAGCAAACATCCTATAAGGCTTTAATGTGTCTTGGGCAATACCCTTATTCTCAGCTTCGGCTATCAGCATGTGGTTTGTTAAGAATTATTAACTCTCTAAACAACCCCGTAATAATGAATGACTGGAGATCCTTCATAGCGAGGTATGGGAGGTCGTTTTAACGTGAACTAAGGTGATGTAAAGGAACGGCCACTAGAGGGCGCTCACCGGCGGACATTGGGCCAGCTTGTCTGCGGCGACCAGCTGAACGTTAAGATGCTTGGTCTGAGACTTCCCCCGAGTCTTGATCAGCCTGGTCAACACCTGGACAGGGTCAAAAGGTAAAATCATGGGGGATACAGCCAGGATAGTAAGCAGGAATAGTGATTGTTAAACTGTCTGCAGGGGTTATGGAAGATTGATTTTGGTACCAAGCCACCCGAAACACAAAAGCAAACGGGACATTTTTGTATTGCTTATAAATTATATTGATCCTCAAGAAATGTTGATGGATGAAGACATTGATATCGGTACAAAATGAAACAGACGGAAGTGATAACAGGATTACTTGGTAATGTTTATTGAAATTGAAACCACTGGGAGTTGGAGCGAGTATGAGACAGGAAGAGCTGCCAAAAGAGACACGATGCATAGGGCATGACATGGCAAACTTTCAATACACAAATAAACCTGCAGAAAATCTTGTCATTTTTATTTTAAAAGAATTAGAAGTTTTTTCACATACGCGTGTGTGTGCGTGTATATGTGTGTGTGCTCGTGTGTGTGCGTGTGTGCGCACATGTTTATGTGTAAAAGTGTATATCTGTGTGTGTATGTCTGCACATATTTGCCATCATTCCTCCCGAACAGACACACGCAGACACACGTCCACGTCTGTGTCTGTGTGTGTGTGTGTGTGTGTGTGTGTGTGTGTGTGTGTGTGTGTGTGTGTGTGTGTGTGTGTGTGTGTGTGTGTGTGTGTGTGGGCATCTGTATGCGGGTTTCACACGTTGCAGGTGTGTGTGCTTACCTTTGGCTGGGAGATCTTGACATAGACCAGGATGGGGGCCAGCGAGGTCTTGGACACCTGCAGGGGGTGGTTGACGGTGTCTGAATCCAGCAGCACCAGCTGCATGCTGCGCGCCAGCTCAAAGATCCGCTCTACCTCCCCCTGGATCTGGGCTGGGGCGGCGGGGGGGGGGGGGTCAGCGTCTGTCAGCCTCTGAGAGTGTTTGTTTGGCTGACGTGTTTAACGAACGAGCCGAATGCCATCATCGTTCTGTTGAGTGCATTGCGAGCGACGCGGCGTTTCATTCTTCGCCGCTGTAAAGATATTCCTTGGCGGGTGCGTTTAGTGAATAAGTAAAACGCCATCATCGTTTTGCGCTGTTCAATATCTTTTGGCCAGTATATTTTAGATAATACCTATAACGCCATTATCGTTGTGTTAAGTGTATTCTGTGGATGCACACCAATCTGTACAGCCCCATACATCAAAATAAGATTTTCGTCTGAAATGAATGATTTTTCTTTTTTTTCTCCGCTGTTCATTAAGACTAACCAAGCAGTAACACAGCACGCTCGCACGAACCAATCAGAAACAGAAGCCTGCCGATCGATCCGGTTCATCAATCAAATTGCCTCAGTCATGTCCAACAGTGCAACATCAGCGGAAAAAAAGCATGTGTGTGATATGACGTTCGGTGCCAATGCAGCACGCTGCGCGGGGCAATGGGTCAGACAGGGGAGAGGAGGAGCTGAGTGGATACGGGTCAGGGAGGCGGGAGGAGGAGCTGAGTGGATGAGCACGGGTCAGACGGGGGGGAGGGCGGGAGCGGGAGCTACGCTGGCAGCCACTGTGACCTTGTCAGAGACTTGATGCGGTTACAGCCTCTCTCCCCGCCGCCGAGGGGCGAGTCTTACCCCTGGTCCGTCTGGCAGCCCAGACCTACTGCGGTACCCCGATGCACTCACAGGGCGGGGGGGGGGGGCGGGGTGGGGGAGCAAGCCGAGCGGGCCGATACGAATCACCACAGGCTCCATCACAGCGATACAGAGGCTGTTGCTACGGTTACAAGGCAGGGTGGTAAATGGCAGGGTGGAGCGGGCAAACGAGAAACAAATCACACAGACGGACGAGCAATTGTGTTAATGATACGTACCGGCGGCGTCTGGGTTCGGGGAGCGACGGCGGAGACAGAGGAGAAAAACAAACACAAAGAAAAACAAAATAAGGCCAAGTTAATGTTAGCTGTTGTGGAAGGAGGTTGCCTGCCCACCTCCCTGCTCCCCGAGTAGGACTAGAATAGCAGCGGGGCCGGGGGTAAAAAAAAGAGGGTAAGGTGGACTTTACTCCGCCTACAAGTCGCAGTCAGACACAACTCACTTACTCACGGCACAAATGGAACACGAGTGTCTCACAAGACAATGATGTAAGTGTTAAAGTGCCTTGAGTGAGTGACTGAATCAGTGTTAACAGGCGTCTTGTTGAATGGGTTTTGTATGAAGATGCAGTTGTTGACAGGTCGATTGAGGAGACGAATGGCAACAATTCCGGATTAAATTGCACTCGCTTTCACAATAAAATAATGAATAGATATATAGTAGAGACAGAGAGGAGAGAGAGGAAAGAGAAGAAAAGGGAGAGAGGGAGAGAGAGAGAGATAGAGAGCGATAGATAGATAGATAGATAGATAGATATATAGATAGATAGATAGATAGATAGATAGATAGATAGATAGATAGATAGATAGATAGATAGATAGATAGATAGATAGATAGATAGATAGATAGATTAGGTGGTGAATGCTTTGGTGTTTGAGATACTAGGGGTAATTTGCAGCTGTAGGGTGGAAATGGTGAACTGGGGGCCGCTGTACCTAGATGAGAGCGTGTGTTGGAGCGGTCCATTAAGGCCTTCTTTCCAGGGTTGTTAAGGATGGAGCGCTTGGCTAGAGAGATGTCTGCCGTCACTCGCGTTATCGTTATCCTACACAGGAACAATAAAGAATCAACGTTATGTAAACACAACTGCACGGCGATCACTGTCTCTGTTATATTACTAGCAAAGGCGCTAGCACTATTTGGAATTACATCAGGACTTACCTGCCTTCAAATCGATGTTTCAAAAAGTCAAAAAGTGCTTTTTGCATCATATCTGTAACCTGGAAGGCAAAACAGCAAAACATGGACGGGAATGAAAACAATTTGTATGCATTTGTAGTCAGCGATAAGAGCTACAAGAACTATGACTGTATGAACATGGGTGTGTTTTCATTGTTATTAGCTGGTTAGAACCGCTGTGTTAATGAATTAATTCATCACAGAGTTGTTTGTGTGTGTGTGTGTGTGTGTGTGTGTGTGTGTGTGTGTGTGTGTGTGTGTGTGTGTGTGTGTGTGTGTGTGTGTGTGTGTATGTGTGTGTGTGTGTGGTGTGTGTGTGTGCGTGTGTGTGCGTGCGCATACATGCTTTAACAGTAGATGGTTATAGCACAAAACTAGTTGGACTCCTCATTTATGGTAGCCTTGGACATGTACATAGACTCTGTGTTAGTCGATTGCAAATTGCTGGACTCAATAAGAAAAACTATAAGCAGATAGCCGAATACTGCTCTGTGTCAGCAATCATAGGCAGTCTTTATATGGAGAAGGTGCTGTCATCATCATACCTTTAATATAACTATATATTTATCTCTACTTATTCACCTGGTCGTGGATACCTGCAAAGTGTTTGTGTTGTTTTGGACATAAAAGGCTCTTTATTAACATTTGGATGCTATCGGGTTGTAGTATTGATCATTCCCAATAAATGAAGCAAATGTGTGTGTGTATGTGTGTGTGTGTGTGTGTGTGTGCGTGCGTGCGTACGTGCGTGCCCGTGTGTGTGCGTGCGTGCGTGCGTGCGTGCGTGCGTGCGTGCGTGCGTGCGTGCGTGCTTGTGTGCGTGCGTGCACTGATATGTATGTGTCTATGTATGTGCATGCGTGTGTGTGTTTACCTCCAGCCCCTTCAGCGAGGGTCCCATGAGCACCACGGGACGCATGGTGGGCACCACATCATACATGGCAATCTGCTCCCCCTGCAGCCAGAACACGCCACAACGCAGACCGCCTCACTCAGGGTACATGGGCTTTTAACTTAAGTCTGTTTTTTTTAGTTAGTAGTGAGTTAAAAATATTATGACATTTTTAAGACGATTTAACTTACCGGTTTCTTTTTTACTTGCTGGTTAGCTGTTCAAAGTGAGATGTTTACAAAATGAATCAGTTGGATAACAATCATAACAATAGAAATCACAATACAACACTACAGACACTTTCCATAGGTGATAGTGTATTGTGTTTAGGAGTTGTCTAAACGATGGCAAACGTACCTTGTGAAGGAGGGGTGTACTTCTTGGAGTTCAAATCCTGAACGACTTGAGACGCAGCTTTGCTGAAATGGAAAAAGGGAAAACGAATGAAAAACATTCTGCTCTGATCTCTGCGGGGCATCACTGGCTTTCACAAGGGAGGTCTTGTCAGCCTTGGTTCATATCAGTTCATGAAAAGACAGCGTGAACATATTTGCCTCATTGTACCACAAACAAAGAGGTCTCCCTTCAGACCCAAACCACGAAGACTACAGGGCGAGGGACTTCAAACCCGGCCGTGGCAAAGGGGCTGGAGTATCACGATGATTAAAGCCTACTTATTCTCATCACTTCCAATCTTCCTCCCTTTTTATACACACACAAATGATCACAAGCTTGTCCTCAATTACTGGATGAGCAAGGGCATTTACATCTGCTTCATCCATAGCATCACTACAATAAACAAAGCAGAGTAGTTGAGTAGTCGTGTCTATACTGCGACACCTTAGCGCCGCGGTCACAGTACCCGTCTGTCGACGGAACTCATTGAATTTGCATGGGGCGCTCTCGAAATGCATTGTGGGTCAAGCCGTTCCGTCGGCTCCGTTGCCCGCGACAAAAAAGTTGAGAAATGTTCAACTTTTCAGGCAGCGACGGATCCGTCGGCCAATCAGATCGCGTTACCCATACGTCAGACATGCCCTCCGTCATCCATCGACGGACAGCCTTGTTCACGCCTCGTGCCCACTGCACCGTCAGCCAAAGGACTCAGAAGGCGTGGCTGACGGATGGGGGAGGTTTCCAGGGTCGTCAGAGCCCAAGCAGTGTCACAGTGCTTAAATTTGCATACGTGTTCTGATTGGATGACGGATCCATCGCTGCCGAAAAAGTTGAAAATTTTTCAACTTTTTGACGGAGCCTTCAGCGCACGGATCCCCAATGCATTGCGCGTCCGTCCCAATTCAAAGTCAATGGGGATCAGTCAACGGACGGAGGCAGTGGGCACGAGGCGCACTACCTCCGTCCGTCGACGGATCTCATTTACTTTTTTTGGGGCGCTCGCGTAATGCATTGTGGGTCCGTCCGTCCATTCGGCTCCGTGGCCTGCGTCAAAAAGTGGAGAAATGTTCAACGGATCCGTCGGCCAATCAGATCGTGGTTATGCAAATGCACTCCACGCTTTTCCTCGATCCATTTTGCAATAACAAGCAGGAAGAAGCAGGAAAAATCCGGCCGTTATATATTTTGCAGGAATTGTGGGACAATAGGATTGTGTTTAGTCACCTGTTGTTTGTGTCATCTTTTGTATTTCTATCCACACATCGGCTTTGTAGCAGGAAGCGATTTGATTGGTATGCGTCTACAGACACTAGTCCCTATACGTCAGACACGCCCTCGTTCATCCGCCGACGGACGCACGTAGTGTGCACGATGTGAACGCTGTGTAATCAAATGGACCCATAATTAATGGCATGAGCTACACCTGTGTGTTTTCCCTGCTGTGAGAAGGGCCAAAGGAGACGTGTGTGGAGTGAGGGATGGCCTGCAGCGGGTACGTACGTGGCTAGGGCCTTGGCAGCCTTCCTGGCCTGCACCTCTCTCCTGATGAGGATGGTCTCCAGGTTGACCGGGCTGGGGATGAAGCCCACCACACCATCCTCCTTCACTGGGCGGCCGATCCACCACTCGTTGTTGAACTTCTGCACACCACAACACCAGGATAATGGTTGGAGGTCGCTTAAGGGGGAGTGAACCCTGCGTTTCTGCTTGAATTAGAACACCAAAAGATATTTTTTATAGGAAGAAAGGGGATGTTTACCCCTGGTTATGGCTTTCAGAAAACTTTATTGAACCTATTATCGTGCGTTATAAAGAGTGATGTTGTGTATGGAATGCGCCACACATTGTGGAGTTTTACTACAAGTGTCTGAGAAGCGCAATCCTCTTGGACGCTGCTAACATGAACCACTTCCCAGATGGAGCTCCACACACACACGTCTCTGGGTGCTGGAGAACCTTTGATTCTTCTGATATAATAAATAATAATAATAATAGATTCAATTTATATAGCGCTTTTCTCACACTCAAAGCGCTTTACATAGGGGCACAACGATAGATAAACAAGAAAAAATATTATAATAATTGGCCTTGACTTAAGAGCAGAGTAGAACGTTTGCACCTGAAAAAATGGCAGTGATGACCATGTTATAGATCATAGTCAAGAAATACTAACATGCTAAAAAAGAAAAGGCTTTTGAAACCAAAAGTGTTGGGTTTAATGGTATTTGAAGGGAATAGTACATAGGTTGTTTGTGCATTGCTGTTTTTTTTCTTTTTTATTATTATACTGAAGTATGAATGTATTTATTTACCATGAACACTATATTTCTTTACTAACCTTATAGGTCGGATCCCTATGGCTACTCTGCATTCTCACCTGCATTGCTGCTTTCCTCGGGTGTCTCTCAAAGTATTGATTGTAGGCTTAGATTATTCTCAGCCTCTCTTGTAAGGCGTAATGGATAAAAACCTACGACTCAGGCCAAGCTCACTATTGTAAAATCGAAAATAATCAAACCGAAAATACCGTTACTTCTGCAGTTTGAATATTCCCAAAATCGTTCTGTGTATCGGGAGAACATTGAGGGCATGAATGCGTCTACTATATATATCAATATATATATAGATATTAGAGATGCGCGGATGGGCTATTATTTCATCCGCAACCGCATCACAAAACTACGGAAGAGGATTAGGGCCACACATGTAAAAAAAAATTAAGTTCTGACTTTATTCTCAGAATTCTGAGAGAAAAGTCAGAATTCTGACTTTAATCTCAGAATTCTGAAAATAAAGTCAGAATTCTGACATTAATCTCAGAATTCTGAGATAAAAAGTCAGAATTCTGACATTAATCTCAGAATTCTCACATTTTTCTCAGAATTCTGACTTTAATCTCAGAATTCTGAGAAAAAGGTCAGAATTCTGACTTTAAAGTCAGAACTACGGGTATCTGTAAAGACCAATCTCCGTGGGAGAGACACTTTGCTTCTTGCAGTAGGAGGAAACCTATGGAAAGCCAAGAAAACCACAATCCGGCCCTAGAAGCGCGGTAAAAGTGCACGTCCCATAGCCAACTCACCAAGCTCACCAAGTCCAGTATTCAGAATTCAAAGCATTTATTCACAAATACGTTCTATTTTTTTGACAAGCGGAGCCGACAGTCCTGTGCAAGTATGCAAATTAGCCATGTGCGCCAAACAGAATATATTGTTGTGGATATGTAGGCTGGTTAGTTGTGGTTGTTTGTGGTCTTAGTGAAACAGCTTTGCCTTGGAGTTGGAGAAGTTGGAGTAATTGTGTGAATGTGCGAGAGAGAGCGCACCTGCCGTGGTGATGTTGGGCTTGTTGTTAGCTTATATGTGATCAATGATGTATCTGTCTGATCGTATTAGCTGTAGATGGATGGTTAAATAATGTCACAAGAACGGTCATACTGCAGGCTCTCATTTGCAAATGCACTGATTGTGTGCCCGTTTCCGATATGCTATATACCTGGCATTTATTCAGTTCATGTTCTTCTGAGTGCGCAAGAACTGTGCCAATTATTGTCGTTTTTGCATTGTAATGCACAACTTTGCCCCTCCCTGTTATAAAATAACGTGCATCCCAACAACTTTAGCCAATGCAGGCTCCTATTGCTATACCAGTGTGTTTAACGTGTGTGCGTGTGTGTGTGTGTGTGTGTGTGTGTGTGTGTGTGTGTGTGTTGTCATGTAGGCTATAGATATAGATTGATTGTCTTGGCTTGCTTGCATCCATGAAATATTGTAATGTTATGGCCTAGCTGGCTACTGCATATCGAGAAAAATCTGGGGATGAGGGCATCCCCGAATATTGACGGGTATTTCGAACACTGCCATCTCAATATATAGCCTAACATATACAAATATATCACTGTACTAGACACAAATGTATTTTCCACTAGCTAGTGGTGGTCATTACATTGTAGTGAAACTAGTAAAGACAACACAGCTTTATGTTACGGCGAAACATGGAGGCACTGCAGCTCTAGTCTCGACAATGCGTTACTTTAGTCTGGTATTTCTCTTCACTAATTGGTTAGACAGCCTTCAAACTTAGTGGTCAAGCAAAGAAGAGGGAGGGCTCGTTCTGCATACCTAATAGCCGGAGTGAATAACTAATAGCCGGAGTGAATGACTAATAGCCGCGGCTATTAGTCATTCAAAACCGTACGGAATTCTTGCCAAACCGCATGGGTTTTGCACTTTTACCACGCCATTCTAGGGCCGGATTGTGGCCTTCTTGGCTTTCCTTAGGTTTCCTCCTACTGCATAAAGCAAAGTGTCTCTCCCACGGAGGTTGGTCCTTACAGATACCCGTAGTTCTGACTTTAAAGTCAGAATTCTGACTTTTTTCTCAGAATTCTGAGATTAAAGTCGGAATTCTGAGATTAATGTCAGAATTCTGACTTTTCTCTCAGAATTCTGAGATTAATGTCAGAATTCTGACTTTAATCTCAGAACTCTGAGAAAAAAGTCAGAATTCTGAGATTAAAGTCAGAATTCTGACTTTTTTTCTCGGAATTCTGAGATTAATGTCAGAATTCTGACTTTAATCTCAGAATTCTGAGATTAATGTCAGAATTCTGACTTTATTCTCAGAGTTCTGAGATTAAAGTCAGAATTCTGACTTTTTTCTCAGAATTCTGAGAATAAAGTCAGAACTTAATTTTTTTTTACATGTGTGGCCCTAATCCTCTTCCGTACAAAACGCTTGATCCGCCCGCCATCCATCCGCAACAATTTTTTTGACCAATTTTCAAAACCGCACCCGCCCGCCATCCGCCTGTTGTTTTTAGGTATATGCGCTGCTGACGCGAGGCTAGAAAGTTCTTGGCTGTTCTTGAAAGGAGACTGATCCAATGCCGCAAAGATATTTAAAGGATAAAGTCCCTAGTATGAAAGCCTATTGGCTATGTTGTAGCCTATCCCCAGAATATTATCAGTGAAGTGACGTCTGTCTCCGATCGATGCACAGGGAGAAACTTTAAAATAGCCAAGCACATCGGCAAACCTGACCTTACCATAGGCTAGTAGGCCTACACTTTTTTATCATTGTAATAAAACGCAATTTGGTACACCATTTTAATATGGTAATATAGCCTACTGTGTTTTTTTTTTTTGCAAAATGAAAGATAGCCTTTTAAGGAAACGCCGACTCGAGCCTATTAATTCCGAAATTTCACCGCATTGAAGGCTATATAGGCTACTGTAACAAGCCCAACACTTGCCTGCTTGCCTTGCAAATCAAAGTTTTCCGACTATTTTTCTTACCTTCTTTCTTAGGTGTTGATGTTACTGAGCTAGAAGTTTAACTTGTTCTGCACATCTCGCGCTGCCAATGCCTGATGTCACTTCTGAGTCAAATCACTCCATCATCTCTTTGAAATTCCATATTCCACGAGTGGTAGGCTACAATGACTGGCTGTTTTAAAATATAACTTATACGAAACAAAATAACCCAGGCAGTTTCATCTACGAGACGTTAAGCTTCTTCCAATACTGACAGCTGTCTCATAACTTGCAGGTTTGTGGAGACGCGACATGGGACGGATCGTCTTTTTTGCTTCCGTTAGTGTGTGTGTGTGTGTGTGTGTGTGTGTGTGTGTGGTGTGTGTGTGTGTGTGTGTGTGTGTGTGTGTGTGTGTGTGTGTGTGGTGTGTGGTGTGTGTGTGTGTGTGTGTGTGTGTGATAGAGACAGAGAGGCCAATTTACTGCCTGATGAGAATTGGATTATTTCAAAATGTGCTTGGAAGTAGGTAACGACATTTAACAATGTGTATATATTTTTGAATTTCGTTGGTTAAACCGCCAACCGCCCGAATTTAATTAAAATATTATTTTTTGTCACGTCACCCGCCCGATCCGCGGTTTAACCGCGGAGTCCGCGGTTGCAACCGCCAACCGCGCATCTCTAATAGATATATATATCTCAGTGTCCGCACCTCTTTGATGTGAAGGAAGTCTCTGGCCTCGTAGGTGACGGCGTGTCCATGCACGGGCACGTTGTCGTCGTCTGCCGGCGTGTACGAGAAGTTGCAGCGCACGGCGAACGCCACCGGCCGGTACTGTGGACAGACAGCAGGGACGGACGGACACAATGAGCCGTTACACCGTATGTAGATACACAGCAATCGCACACACACAAACACATACAGAGGAGTTTGACCCGCTTTCCACGCAGCACTCCTCTTTCGCTTTCACCTGCTTTCCTTCCCAAAATAAAACACTTTATCTGTGTTTATGCGCTTATTTCACAGGGATGGAGCACCGTACATAAATAGCACCGCAGAGTTTTCGTCTGAAGTCCGTGGGCAGGAGTTCTACTCCAAAAACATGTCAATAAAAAACATCGATACAGCATTTACATGGACCCTGGTGATATATACTACATCTCTGCGGCTATTCAAGTTCCTGATTAAACAAACTAACAGACTAAACCAAGCAATTTTGAATTTGTATGACAGACAGCAGTTTTATGATATTCAATTGAAGTGACAACTGATCATTTGATACTGGATTCTTGAACATAATGCAACGGCACCAAGAAATAAAGAACAACAGCCGCTGGTCGATAAACGACCATGAGAGACAGATGGATATCGTTAAATCAATTTCCCAGGCATGAAATTTCCAATTCGGTTGCATTCGTTTTGTGAGCGCAGCCCTAATTTAGAGAGTGCCCTCACCCATGTAAAAAAAAACGACACGCCTTATGGCTGTATATACGGCCCTTGTGAGTTAATCCACAAAGTTGTAGTAGTGTATTCTCTAATCTTACTGTATGAGACAGCAGATTCACCAGCAGATTCCTATGGCTTACCCCTACAGAGTCTCCACAGAGTCTCCACAGCGGCTGCGGAGATGCTGTGCTAATCCTCCTGCCAGAGTCAAATGTCAAGCCGACAGTAATGAGTCCATGGACGGTTCACCACGGCGGGACATGCTTCAGGGGTCAGCGGTCAGTGGCACCAGGACACACTGTGTGTTCTGTGCATACTTAATGACATCCCTCCACTAGGCGTTAGTCAATGTGCACTGAGATAAGCATTGCATAACCTCAGAGACATAGAGAGAATGGATGGGAGATATTATATATAAGCTGAAAGAATACTATGCATGCATACTTTCACATGCTTTTTATGGATATTTGTGTATTGGTTAAAAGTGAAGAAATCTGTTTAAATGAAAGAAGTAGAACTGAGCCAATCCTGTCAGGGCAGGATAAATAGTCTGTGGTTGCCCATGGCGGCCAGAGTGAGTCAATAACTCCGTTATGATCTCTGAAGATCCCACGGGGGAAAAGCAAATTATTCAGCTCTGTCAATAACTCTGCTCAGGCCTTTGCTGATGAAGTATCTGGGCAGTATCGATCCTGCTCATATTTCATTAAAAAACGATAGGTTTCAAAAGCCTCTCGTTATGGAAAAATAGTTTGGCCTGCATTGGATTAGTTAAAACTTTGCTGCACTATGTTTTCCTCCATTTATGCATAACAATGTATTCAAGTGACATCTTACAGCAGTAATTGTTGCAAACGAAGGGAAACACACTTTTATGCAGAGGGTAAAGGCCCAGTCACTGCAGGTCGCTCAATGTGCAGTTAACGTTGATGCCTGCATGCATAATGACCCATAGTGTCAGGAAATCATCGCATTCTGAATGCCTTTTCGCAGGTTTTTTTTTGAAAGGTAATTTCCGAACTTCAAGAAAAAGGCAACATATACAGTACATTCACAACAGTTCTGTGTGCTATATAAAGAGGCAGTGGTCTACTGTCTCCTAATCATGAATATAAAAATAGCATTGAATCCCGACCCAATCAATTGTGTCCACGATGGAGTGTTCGTGAGTAAGGAGTGAAGCACTCCGGGGAGTCCTTTAATTGGAACGGGGGGCGGGGGGGGGGGGGGGAGGGAGGGGGGCGGGGTGCAGCTCAGCAGATCTTCAGCAACACCAGCATAACAATGATGTGTTTCCTCTTCCAACTTCTGTCTCCGTGATCATCTTTCATCATTGTTTTCACCCCTCATTCAATTTCAGATTTCAAGAAACTGCCATAATCAGCTGCTGCAGCATCACAGCAACAATCCCACTCTTCAATATGTCCACAAAGAGCAGAGCCCAGGCGTCTCCGACAGGATCCCGTCGACACAGCAATCGCAATAAGCAACCTTATTCAATTGTTGGATTCCTTCTGCTGTTGTTTTGCTCGTAAAATAGATGACAAGGACGCGAGGATATTTTCGTGTCCTATTTTCCCGGCGGAATAACGCTCTGCTAATCTGTTTCCCTGTCTACCTTTCCCATCGGTGATGTGATTACGTCCTCATGCGCCTTCTCTGAGTGTGTGTTTACGTGCGTGTGTACAGTGGACGTACTGTGTATGTGCTTGCAAATGTGTAATTGTGTGTACACTATTATGTGTGGGTGTGTGTCTGCGTATGTGTGTGTGTGTGTGGGTGTGTGTTTACAGTATACATGTAGATATTTACATTTTGTGTGCATGTCTGTGAGTGTAAACAAGTATGCATGTGTATGTGTGTGCATGCGGTACCTTGGCCTTCTCAAGCTGAGCCTGGGCATTCCTCTCCTCAACAACGTCTGAGTCGTGGCGCTCTCCCTGTAGAGAGAATCAACAGAACATGTAAATCATCATTCAGAATGATATATCATATGCATCATTAAGACGCCATGCATATTGCAGAACTGCCTGATAAACCACTGTTCATCATAGACCTAATTCTTAAACCCAGGACTTTCATCATACTGTGTGTAGAAGTTGCATTTGAATCACAGTGGACTCTGAAAACTGATTCAATGCCACTGGAAAGAAAAGAATAACACCATGGTTTCGTACTTTACATTCAGGGTTCTATTTCCCATCATGCCGTTGTCTATAACTATCGGAGACGGGTGAATTAATCGGCTGCCTCTCGGTGCATTGTAGGGTTTATGTGTCTAGTCTGTCCCCTGTTAGATGAGACTAATGAACGCCCTCTGTCTCTGACTCAAAGGACGTTTATTATCACCCCTGCATCATCACCAAGGGCCTCTGAAACTGATATATATATATATATATATATATATATATATATATATATATACAACTAAGATTGCTTTAGAGTCGTGCTTGCATCGCTATGTTACAGAGTCCCTGATCCCTTCCCCACCCATCGATTTAGGTGTGTGTCGATTGATGGATATGTGTAGGAGGGAGAGAGAGAGAGAGAGAGAGAGAGAGAGAGAGAGAGAGAGAGAGCGAGAGAGCGAGAGCGAGAGAGAGAGAGAGAGAGAGACCACACAAGAGAGACAATTAGCAGCAGAAGAGAAGGATGGCGCAGGGACGAAGGAGGGAGAGTACCGAGGAGGAGGCGTCTGTGTTTTCTGTTTACCTCCGCGCCTGTCACCGACATCTGCTCTCCCAGCACCAGCCCCCTCCCGCCAGCTAATGACACCCGGCCAATAGCACCCTCTATGAATTATTAAAGCACCCGTTTGGCCTGCTGCATGCCCTGAGTGTGACTGACGGTTTGTCTGCAGACTGACAGACAACGCAGCTGTCCAGAAGGCCACCCAGGACCACAAGGTCCGCCTTATGAATTCTGCGCTTCGGTTTTATTTGAATCTTTTTTTGTAGCATATATTTTATCTATTGAATAAAAAGATATGTATGATAAATATAATACTCATTTGATATACAAAATGTACAATAACATATTCATTTATATTAATACATGAATTTATAGTTTAGTGGTGACTATTGAGTAGTCATAAATGACCAAACTCTAGCTGTCATGAAGAATAATACTGCATTCCTCAGCCGTTACATAGCTTTCCAACAGAATGGAGACAGGTGAATGTGAGATAGGGTATTATCTTTGCCTTCTTCTTATATGAACTATCATTATGTACCTTTGTCATTACTCTATCATTTCTTCAACAATTCTTTATCAAACTTTTTACTTTTGACTTACATTTGCCTCTTACATATGGGCTCTGGATTCCATCATATTGCATGTGTCATAAATCATAAAGATCGTGATAAAGATAGACCTGCATATCTTTAGTTTTTGACACAATCTTAGTTTGTTTGTTATCCTGCTTTCCTTATATCATGTTCCATTGCGGTAGTACTTCTTTGTAACACACATAGACACACACGCACACACACACACGCACATGCACACGCACACGCACAGTGCACATTTCAGCCGCTACTGCACTGCCTTCCCAACATATGGAAAGATGGGTTTCCATGGAAACGGGACCAAAGAAAACTGCCAACTAAGCACAGATGACGCTCCCATTGTTGATGATATTACCCGAGTCTGAGCTGAATACAGAGCTACAGAAACCACAACACACCCATAAGAGCTTATCAATAAACCACCCCTGAATTTAAGATTAAAACATTTGGAATATCATTGAATATAAAAATGAAACCAATATAAAAATAAGCCATATTTCCATGGAGCTCTTAAGGGAAGGTTGCAATGGATGGTCGCTGACTAATTAAAGAGGAGGTGAAACCTTTATTCATAAGCCCCATGAATCAAGCATAGATCCACACAAGCCTATTGAAGTGACAGCTCAATAGAGGATGGCTTTATAATAAGGTCCGACGTGCAGAGTTTAGCACTGCCAACTTTACTGTAGTACTCTTGCAAGCACGCACGCACGCACACGCACACACACACGCCTTTGTCCAACGAGATCAAAGCTCACTTCATAGCTGCTGAGGACAGTATGCCCACGGTGCTCTTGATAGATGTTTCAGTGCTTCGTTGTGGGGTTAAATTAAATGATCCTGCTGGAGCATGATGTGAAGTGCATCAAGTGGTAGTGAGTATGGCTCTGATAATAATCTGGCTTGGGATCTGACTGTAACACACCATAAATAGAACGGGTGTGGTTTAAATTGGAAGTTTACAAACTTTGTGAGTCTTGTAAACCCCCCAGATGCAGCTATTTGGTTTATGCCCAGGTACACAGACTGGTGTATCCCGGGACTACTTCTCTATCCCTCTCCCTCTCCCTCTGTCACTCCCTCCCTATCTCACCCTCATTGTCATTCACTTCATCTCTCACTCTCCCTCTCTCCATCCCTCGCATCCCCTTTTCTCTCTCATCCTGCTCTTTCGATCTCCCTCTCTCTCCACCGCTCTCTCTCTTTTCCCTTTCTCTCACCCCCCCCCCCCCCCCAGTCATCGCTAACCAACGTCAGGCTTGTTTATAAGAAAAAAAGGTGCAACACTGCAACACATCATAGAATTAAATAAATTGAAACACACAAACTAATTGTTGCAATATTCATTAATATACATTATATTAGGATTATGGTTATGTAAATGTCAGACTCCTGATCTTGCATAGTCAACAGACCGTGCGTCCCCTGGGAACAACACACAGGGAACCTGCTAGCACTACATGGACGCCGGGTTTCGGGATCAAATCTTGCAGGCAATTTCATGGATGCTTTCCCCGACAATATCTCATCTTCACCCAAGAAATCACAGACACGAAAAATTCCCCCATCCCAAGTACCGCCCTAAAGTATTAGGACTACTCCTCGGAGGGCTTTCTGGAAACAGTGAACTCATGGGGCTGAACGTACGCGCAGACAGCGACATAAAAGTGGCTCCGTCCGTGCAGGGATGCATGACTATGTGATTATGCACGTCTGGCAAGAGCAGAATGTTATCAGCCTCACATCCACAGGCTTATGGCTGAGTTCAATTTCATGCAAACCAGTTGTGTGATCACAGTGACATTGATTATCATTAGCCTCGTAGTACATTAATTGCCATTGCCAAGTCATATTTTAAGGTTTATCTTGTATTTGTTAAGATAGTGATTATGGAGTGTACAAAGGACTCTGATTGGCTTAGGGTATATACACCGAGGCACGGTTAATCAGTACTTTTAGAAGAGTAGAGTTTGGTTAGATATCACAATTTGGCTAAGATATGACTAAGGCAGCAATGCTATGAGGCTAACGTTATGAAATAATTGTAGAACAAGCCGTTTTTAATGGATAAAGCAAAATGTAAGATCAATCAATATTTGGCTCTTCTGAGCTCAATGCTACCATTGGTTAATGGTCGATACTATGAGGCTATGAGGCTAAAGTTATGAAATAATTGTAGAACAAGCCGTTTTTAATGGATAAAGCAAAATGTAAGATCAATCAATATTTGGCTCTTCTGAGCTCAATGCTACCATTGGTTAATGGTCGATACCTAACGCTGAAGTGCACATGATTATGGTCTGCGGGTACCAGGGGTTCAGTTATGTCTGCACTGTAAGCAAGACTACATGTCCACTGCATCCATCACCTTTGTTCTAAATTGGTTTAAATTGGGATTGTTTACAGAGTCAAAACCATCCAGCCATGACTTCATCAAGCAAGGCATCGTTTTCCTCTCTTAATCAATTAGGACTGTGAAAAGCCATGGCCACCATTCCCCGGATGGAGAGAATGGAACTTTTGATTAAAAAAGCGTTTTGAAAGAGTTTTCCATTATTTGTATACATAAGTTGCTGTAATGGTACGCAAGAATTATGCAGCGAAATCGTGACCGATAGTTTTTGGTTCATTGCTGTTCTACTCAGGTGAGTGTAAACAAGTGTTTTGCCCAAGGGCACTGCAAAACATTTAATGCACACTTGTGGCTTGAATCCTGCTGACCAGGTCAAATAAAGCAAACTTAAATACTAAAGAAAGATTAGAGACTTTCACTAGCTGGGTTTTTTGTTTCGATAGGTCTTGAATGTATTTGACGTGATGTGGTCCACGATTCTGGACAAATTGTTAAAGAAATGCAGTTTACAATAAATGTTGTTATACTGGATGGGGCAGCAGTGGCAAAAACAGCCAGTTTCTGGCCTTGTAAACGTTCATCAACATTTGTAAAACTCATCACTGCCACTGAGAAAACAATGTGTTCTGCTAATCAGCAAAATGGTTGAGAGAGTTGATGCTTTAGGCTTCCTTTCAAAAGTCACTTAATAATGTACAATCTTCAGGAAGGCCATTTAAACTAACCGTGTGGGTGTGTGTGCGCAAAATTATTTCAAAGGAAGCCATGGTTCCCAAGGGGCATTATTTAAAGCATAACCTTAGCTAAGGCTGATAAATATCATAGATGCGTAGCTCTATCTCCGAGAGCAGAAGAGTATGTTTGGATTAACGAGGGCCGCTAATGAAGAGCACCAGATAGCCGTGCATGGCAACAAGGAGACGGTACCTCCTGGGTCCGAGAGGCGCCCTAACGACGGAGCTCTTTGGTGCTGGGGAACGGTTCCCCCATCTAATGGTGACTCATGTCCTGTCCACGCGGCCTGGCACCCAGCCCAGCATCATAAACATCCCTCATTTTCTTCCATAACTGCTTTTCCAGCGGCGATTCCCCACCGACGAAGGCTGGAGTATGAGGGGGGGGGGGGGGGGGGGGGGGGGGAGAGGGGTAATGTTATTGATGCTTAATGTTCAGAGTTAGTGCGCTCGCTCATTTACACCTGCACGCCATCCAGCTTTCACCACTTGTATAAAGTTCCCCGGTACTGGTGCTATGCATCAACGGGACGATCTTTATTCTGTGTTGGTTGGAGTCCAGTTTTTGTGGATGTTGCCTTATTGGCTGTGGTGCATCCTCAGGGGAGGGCTGGCATATTGCCCTCTGCCTAATATGCCGATAGAGCGTATTTGTGTCCGGCTGGCACCCTTAATGTGGGCTTTGGCTGGGACCAGCCTGGCTCTCTGAAGTCAAATGCCTCATTACAAACCTTTGACATTCTACTTACTGATTTAATACTGCCTGGTGAGATCCAGCCACCGATGTAATTAGTCACTCTTATATGAGATTAATACACTTTTAATTGGTTTGGTTTTTAGTGATGTATCCAGTGTGTGTGTGTGTGTGTGTGTGTGTGTGTGTGTGTCTTTGTTCATGTGTGTGTGTGTGTGTGTGTGTGTGTTTGTGTGTGTGTGTATGTGTGTGTGTGTGTAATGTGTCTTTGCGTGAGCGTGTGTGTGTGTGTGTGTGTAAGTATGTGTGTGTATTTGAAAGAAACAAAGGGATACATATCGATTAAACGTCCATCCATCCATCCATCCACCGTGGCTATTGTTGTGTATTGAAACGCAGCCAGTTCTACCTCCTACACGCCAAGAGGGAGTATTGACGGGCCGCAGTAGGGCTGTTAAACACGCCTTGAGACCCACGACAAGTCATCAATCTCCGCTCTAGTCTGAGCAAACAAACCGTATATATTTTCAGGTGTCAAGAAGCCCACTCGCTGGCTAAAAGGAATACTACACTTTGTTTGGGAGGCTAGACGAGACATATGTGAAACGTCACAAGGGTTCATCATAACATGTCATTTTATACGTCTTTAAATGGGATGTAAAAGCTGAAAGACTATTCGGCGCGATGCTCAGTCAAACCATTAGGTCAAGCGGTTGGTCGTGTGGCGGCTTCTAGTTCCTGTAGCCCAGCTCCTAGCAGCAGTAGCCTCTGCATACTTCAGAACCGTGGGGGAGTTCAAGGCACCTGCTTTTTTGGTCCTCTCCCTGGATCCCTTTCCTCTCCACAGTGTTCTATGTAAAGCCTCCTCTCACGTGTAACACATGTGTGAGGATCCCTTAACTCTCCTCTCACATGTAATACATGTGTGAGGATCCCTTAACCCTCCTCTCACATGTAACACATGTGTGAGGATCCCTTAACTCTCCTCTCACATGTAACACATGTGTGAGGATCCCTTAACTCTCCTCTCACATGTAACACAACACTGTATGGGGAAGTTGCTCACTCCACCCTAACTTTAACACAGGGTCTGCGTCTTGTGGTTTACGAACAAACCAAACAAAATAATTACTAACACCTATATTCTACTTTTTTTTTTTCACCAATCGCCAAGAAAGTATAGTATAGAGACGATAGAGAAGGCCTGGCGGATTTTCAGTAAATTTGAAATTATAAAAATAATGTTCTCCAGTAGCCATGCGATGTTGAAATAAGGTTTCCAAGAAATAATGTCATATTATTGTTGCTGCATTTTGTATAAAGGTTTGCAAATATGAAACAAAAACAACAATATAGCCTAGCTCGATATACCTCACGCTCTCTCTCTCTCTCTCTCTCTCTCTCTCTCTCTCTCTCTCTCTCTCTCTCTCTCTCTCTCTCTCTCTCTCTCTCTCTCTCTCTCTCTCGCTCTCTCTCGCTCTCTCTCTCATGATTGTCTCTCGCTAAGGAGATTAAGATAGCATGCGTCAATCCAGGATTGAGCGCGAGAGACCAACGCCAGCTCCTCATAGGCAGCCAACACCCCAGCAGCAGCACCCAGGCCGGAGGCAGCACTGGCAGCAGTGTTCTGCTACTTCCTGCTATGATGCTGTAGTCGTTTGCCGCATCATGACCACTTCAGGGCTATGTGTGGCATTTGATACCAGATTAACTCTGTGATAGCATTAATCTTAACATCTGTGTGTGTTTGTGTGTTTATGTGTATTTATATATATGTATACCATCGCTGCTTGGTTACTTTTCACCTTTTAAGACTTGCAATTGAAGAATATCATGTGAGCCGCGCTGTCTCAGATCAAAACTAATCCTGGAGCTCGAGATTTACCCCCCGAACAAGACCTCCAACGTGGCAATAATGAGAGTAAATTCTTTCCCTGGATAGCCCCTTTACCTTGCTCTACTTTCTGTCGGAGGTAATACCCGGGTATCAGCCACTAAGAGGCTTTGCCTATTTCGGGAAACAGGAAGAGACTAGAGACTAGAGCACCTGCAACGCACCGCATTAGCATACTGTGCCCCAGGAAGTGAACAGTATGTCTATACCTGGTGCCTCAGCAGCCTTTAATATACATATATTATATATATATATATATATATATATAGTATACCACATATATAATACTATAGTAGCCTATATAAGCCTATGTAATATATACTATAGTCGTTTAAATATAATATAATAGATAATTAAATACAGATCAAATATGTAGGCCTTTAGTAGGTAATACAATAAATATTAACAGATAAAATGTTTAAGAATGAGGTGTCATCTCATCTATTCATTTTACAGGACAACCAACAGTTGGTTGTAATTCTTGGGAGGGGCTGATTCCCGCAATAAAAATGGTTCAACCCAACTGATCAAGGTCTGTTTATCCAAACAGATGATTAAGTTATACCCGGTAACGCGTGATGACACATATATAAAAGATGCAGGTTGGATGTGTATTGTTTTTATCACGCCTGTGCTTTGCGTCCTCAGGTATCGCCCGTGCAGTGAAGTGGAAGGGCTTGGGGATTAGCGCACAACGCAACAGATGGCGCATTCTTGTGGTGTTCCTGCACGCACACAGCGGGATGCGCTCGTAAACACACACACACACACACACACACACACACACACACACACACACACACACACACACACACACACACACACACACACACACACACACACACACACACACACACACACACACACACACACACACACACACAAACGATAAGCATTTAAATGAACAGAAAGGTGTCATATTTTACCCTTTTCTTGGGCGGCATGGCGGTCGGACGGGTCTTCAGTGAGTTGCTCCACGGTTGTTGTTTATGAAAACTGGAATGTATCTGAATCAGGTGCACTTATTCTAAAGCAACCACCGGTCTTACGCGGGACTCTTTCCAAAAGATTCGCAACGGTAACATATATCCGAAAAAGCAATTGATCCGAAAAAAATAAGTGAAATAAAAAAATGAGTTAGTTTAGCCACGGGTTCGCCCGTAATGCTGTGATATTCCCGGAAGATTAAATGCAGGTTCCCCCGGAGGCGACGGACGGATGGGTTAAGTGAAGGGTTTCACTTGAAGTGTGTGTTGTGAGTTACAGTGTAGTTCCTCCGTCCCGAGCCCTGGGGGCATTAAAGGCTTACTGGTCTGCAGGGCATCTGCTGTTCCTCGTACCTCTAGCTCGGACCCAAAGCAAGCCCCATCGCTCGTCTTCAGAGGCGAGTCCCGCCCTTTATTTAAACAACAACTTGTAATGTCAACAGTTACACCGTCAAACATAGTTGTAGTTTTGAGATAATATCTAGGTGAAGCCTGAAACGCATCTCCTCCTCGCAAAGAACACCTTGCGCGTTTAACCAACCACTTGTATAGGAACCTGCGCGCGCGCGCACACAAAGCGTAAATGAACGCTGCCAATTAAGTATTTTCCAAAAGTTAGTCTTGGGTTGCAAGAACTTTGAGGGCTGTGAGGTTTCAAGTGGTTTACTTTTTCGGTCATATCCTACAAACCATAGACTGTATAAAATAGATATTCGCATTGAACCACAAAAACTGACTGTTGCTGCTGCAGAAATGCAAAGTCATGTTGAAAAAAAACATTATTTAAATAAATGATTTGAAAATAATTTCGAAAGTTATGTATTATATATAAATATATAATACACAACTTTTGCTGAGCTCATAAAATGCACAGTTGTGTGAGCATTGTTAATGTGGGCCCACGAGCAAAAGGCTGGCTGTACTCAAGGCACAGATCCGGCTGTCCCCCGCTGTGCCGTTCACCGCCGGAGCCAGCTGGAACACACGCACATCTGCACAGTAAATCACTGGCAAGGAGCGATATGTATGTTCACTTCCTTGTAACCTTTTCCATCCCTCTCAATCGCCATATTCGTCACCATTACATTGGCGTTTATATTCCTTGAGGCCAGATGGAGAGACCAACCCTGCCAATAATCATCCATCATTAGTCATATGAGCCTCAAAGCTAACACCATCTCATAGATGATCTGTTGTGTTATTCTTCTTGAGATGCACAGAGGAGGATCTTTGGGAATGAGGTTGACAGTTTTATGTCGGGAGACACAATGTGCAGGATCAGGAAATCGGCAGGTCAGAATACCTCGGATAAGGCAAAAGCTAATTGCGTTTAAAGCATTCATCATCAGGCAACACAGCGACCCCTCTGGGGGACCTATAAGCCTTGATCCGCTGAATGCATGTTATACTGGAACCATGCCACCCACTGTCCAAATCCCATACATGAACTGTGGACATATGGCCAAAGCGGACAGATTACAAAGCAGATAAGTGAGACCGAAATAGAAACATCAAAAACTTAAATACCCTTATCCACCCAGCAACCAACACTCGGCCGTACACATGCACACTACACACACACTCAGTCACTTACACTCTCATGCTTTCTCACGCACACACACACATGCGCGCGCGCACACACACACACACACACACGCACACACACACACACACACACACACACACACACACACACACACACACACACACACACACACACACACACATTCCATTATGCACTATCCACATAGAGACAGTTCTCAACAGGAAACAATTTTGTTCTTGTAAAGTTTGACTTGGAGCAGGAGGCTGGTGCCCTCAGCCTGACCCCCCACAACTCTCCCCCCCCCATAAGATGTAGGGGGGGGGTTGCATCAAATCAAGCACCCAGTTCCATCTACCACGCCCTAACAGCAGCCGTCCGGCGAAGAGAAATCCGTTTTTGACTTATAATGTCTGGCTCACGCCACAGGGGGGAAAATAAATGACATCCATCCTGGAACATAGCGACCAAATATAACACCACCGAGGAAGAGGAGGAGGAGGAAGAGACACACGATATCCCAAATCGTGGGCGAGCTATGCTGTCGGGCAATTGCGCCAAAGTTCCCTCTCTTAACCCTTTGTGTCCTGTGAGTTACTCTTCTTCCTCCTTCAAACTCTCGGCGGCCATTCAGCCTGGCTGAAGCGCCAGGCTGATGTACTTGAAGCTGGGTTAATATGCAACATCTGGCCAGCTGAATCTGCGATGTTTGGTTGGCCTGTGCCAGTGACCGGTCAATCCTGGGCCGTCCAACAGCTGGTTCGATGAAGGGGTTGGGGCAGTGGGGGGTGAGCAGTAAATCGGCCGAGGTAAAGGCCCTTGGGGTATGTTTGGGGGAGTGAAGATGGGGAGAGGGAGATGGGGGGAGGGAGATGGGGAGAGGGAGATGGGGGTGACCGAGGTAGCAGCAGCAGGAGCTGCTGGAGGAGGTAAGCAGCGAGTGATGAATGTGGAGAATTAGGAGTAGCTAAGGTGGAGCTGTAGGTGAGGGCATCGCTGGGTGGCTGAGTTAAAGGGGACAGGCAGCTCTTTCCTCTCTCACTCACTCACTCACTAAGTCACTAACACACACACACACACACACATTTTTAGCATTGCATTTATGCATTTAATTACATACTTGCTCAGTTGGCTCAATATATGACATTTCCATTTCCATGACATATGGGACTGTAAATTGGGGTGTATACGAGGGGATCATATGTTGTGCATGCATATAGCTCATCATGATTGCATCTACAGAATGGCTCTGATAATAATGACCAATCCCAAAATATGTGACTAACAGATAATAAGTTAATAAGTAACAGGACATGTTCTGCAAGTTACAGATAGGACCTATTTGGTTTGTTGCGATGATGTTACTAAAAGGTATTCTAAGGGATAAATGTTATTCTCCCAAATGTTATCAAGTTTAAATTATTGCTCAGTACTTTATTTGTAATCTGATGCGAAATATTGGTTTGATTTAGAGATCCGTTATAACAGATCTTGTGTATAAACAGCATTCCATGGAACATTACTTTCACATGCGAACATTATGATTGAAATCATTCTTTGACATCCGTGTAATGTTATCCAAACTGTGCAAGACAGTTTTCCGCTGTCATAAGCCACTCATGCTATAGCACGTACAGCCTGAACGCCCCATGAAGAAACACTCAACATGTACTTTCATAAACTCAACGGTCGTGTTTACGAAGAGGCCCACCGCTGAGCTCATGCACAAATCACTTTTAGGAACAGAAACCCCAAGCATGTCCACTGAAGCATAGAACTCAGGAAGGCAGCAGTCAATTAAAGCCACAGCTTGTGGCATATCTTCTCTCCACTTCCCTCCCTGGAACGTAGGCCTTTTCTCTTTATTCGCCGACCACAGTCTCTAGGTTGCGGTTGACTGCAGCAAGAAATCGGGTAACACCGCGTGATATACCGGGACTAGATGTGGTGAACTGAGGATTTAGTGTGTGGATGTGCATAAGCGGGAAAGAACCCACAATATCTACTAGTAGGCAAAAGACAGAAAATGGACATGCAGTAAACTACACTGACTAGCTGTGGATCTGAGTAATGTACAACCTCAGTACAGCCAAATAAACTATAGCCACTGAGAAACAAGTGAATCCTGACAAATGTCTTTCTCCCATTTGGCAAACCAACAGGTTTATTTTTGCCAGAATTTCCGGTCAGTGGTGCTGCTCGTGTCTCCTCTCCTTTTAAAGGTGCTGTAGGTAAGATTTAGGGCTACAGTTTGCGTGTAATCTGTGAGAAATACCAAAGCCATCCATCAGATGTTTATGTTTGAAATGTTCTGAGAATGTCTGTGTCACACCTGTCTCGTGGGAGACATTTCCATTTTATACCGCTCCCATTGACTTTCTGACCAATCAGAGCTTCTCCTCCAGATTACTTCAGGGAAGCGATCTTTCTTGTCAATCACATTTGCGCAAACAGAGTTATCACTTCAGTCGTGGGGAAAAGTAGGGAGGGCGGGAGGGAGGAGGGAGGGAGGGAGCAGAGAACCAGGATGAGTTTTTGTGGGGTGTTCATATTTCTCCCCAGCTTTTTTTTCTGCTCTCTCTTTACAATTCTCTAATCTTACCTCAAACCTGTTCTTGTGGGTCGACACGGAAAAGATGAGTCAGGTGATCAGTCTAGTCTCCTCAGCCGACAAGGAGTTCAACAAGCAAAGAGACAGATTGTGAGACATTAGTGCCTCATCAATTCCATAACTCATGCATTCACCTAGTCCAAAAATAGCAGAACAAAGGTATGACTAAATTATGCACAGCCATGCATGTTCCAATTAGCAACATCATATTAATTAATAATGTTGATTTAAACAAAATGGTGTATTTCTTTTTTCAAATGGTTGCTAAGGAAACGGCATGAATGAAGAGGGTCGTTAAGTGCAGTAAACCAGTAAAATGAAGGGAACTCATTACCATGAACTTACATGGCCACAGTGCTAGGGTGCAACACAGTTCATTTACATAATGCTGCTGCTGCTAGTGTGTATTGTTTTCCATATTCTGAACCATTCACGATGAAACGCAGGCTCTCAGGCACGGCATTGTGGGACCAAAACAAACGCTGTGGGGCGCCTGAAGCCAAACACACACACACACAAACACACGCACACGCACACGCACACACACACACACACACACACACACACACAGACACACACACAATCTCAGAGCCAGGCAAGCACTTTAAGTAATCCAGCTTTGCCCTCTGCCAGCAGAGTTCAATTACAATGGATGTGGTTCCGAAGAAGTTAACTTCAAAGGAGACACACAGTACAGTGCATGTATATGTTATAGCGGGCAGTGTCCATAACTCAAGCTGATGCCTGTGTAGTATGTGTCAGCACCTCGATTGAAAGAGGGCGAGAAAAAACAACAACACACAGAGACTTACAATGATTCGACATGATGTTAGCCAGAGTGGCAATGATGATTACAATGTGTTGGGCGGTTATGACAGCCGTGAAGCCGTGAGTGAAATCCATATTGTTATTATCTGCCCGTGTCTTCTTCCGGATTCATAGCTGAAAAAAAATACCCTGAAAGAATTCTGAAAAAAATGACAATATGTCAAATAATGGCGCTGTGACCAACTCCTCCTTGACTTGTCATTGCTGCTTTCAGCCGGAGAGATGACTTTGATGTTCCATAAGCCTCTTCCCTTCAGTGGTGCTGAGGTGGGCATTCGTGGCGGGCAGGATTGCGTATTAATCTGTCCCGCTCCGCACGGATGGCCCATTGAGCTGTCTGACAGTAAGCCTATAGGCTGGCTGTGTGTTTGTGTGTGTGTGTGTGTGTGTGTGTGTGTGTGTGTGTGTGTGTGTGTGTGTGTGTGTGTGTGTGTGTGTGTGTGTGTGTGTGTGTGTGTGTGTGTGTGTGTGTGTGTGTGTGTGTGTTGGGGATAGGTTCTATGATGGTGTCTGATGATGACAGCACTTGAAGAGGATGAAGTAAGAGGTTCTAGAAGTTAAGCCTGTATATGAATCAATATGAATAGAGCATACAATTCTTGCGTAATTTAGTGCCAGCCAGGAAAAGGCATTGAAATGGTCATGGATAGGTATAAGTATCTCGACTGATGTTTGTTTGGTGTTTGCAGCTAATTTTCTGTTTTTATTGGTTAAACGTCTGAATGTTTACCGACCATCACAGAGAAGTGACCTTGCTGTTGCAGACCACAGATTAAATTGCAAATCTGAAACTTGTTGTGTTTGATGTTTGAGAATGTTATAACGTCGTTATAAGAAGTTTCGTCTCGAACGTATGAAGTAATCAAAGATGCCTTCTAAACTACCTAACCTTGTTCAAGGCTATACACAGGGACAATGATGTCATCATCATACCAAATATTGCAGCATGTTAAGTGAACCAGATTTGGGTACCAAGTAAGCCTCAAAATAGAAAGAAAAACTTGAGATTTCTCTACACTGCTGCGGAGCAACTAACCACAATTACTATTACTAAAACTTTACTATATATTTAGGGCACACCTTGACATAAGGAAACGGGACTATAATTAGCTGCCTGAGGTTTGCATCTGGTGACCTGTCAAATGAGCAGCTCAGAGGTCAAACAGCATCACAGATATAAGTATGAATATATTCTCTTTTGTCAACCAATGCTGGTGTGTAGGGAGCGAGAGACAGTGAGACACAAAGGACAAAGGAGAGAAAGAGAGAGAGCGAGAAAGACAGAGAGCGAGAGAGAGAGAAAGAGAGAGAGCGATAGAGGAGAGGGAGAGAGAGAGAGAAATTTAAACAAATGAAAAAAAGAAAGTCTCCCCCATGCCCTCAAACATGACTTCAAGGAGACAAGTAGAGGCTGACTGAAAATGCGATAACCCTCGGCTTGGTCGGTCAAGGTATACTGAGCATCGCCATCCTCATCATCTTAAAACAGCCGATCCTACACAACACAAGCAAACACTGACCTCCAACAGGTCTGAGCTGAATGAGCGCCTTACACAATTCCCCAGCACACGCTGCTTGCTTACACATGTCATCCTGAGCCCCGTCATTCAAACTGCACACACACACACACACACACACACACACACACACACACACACACACACACACACACACACACACACACACACACACACACACACACACACACACACACACACACACACACACACACACACCAGCAGCAGGACCCAGCAACACCACAGGTTAAACAAAACAAACATGCCAACAACTGTTGCCTCCGCGACACGCTACAAATTACAGGAGCGTGGCAAGAGACATCCGATCGCGAGCCCGTCCGATCGACATTGCCTAATAGTGTTTTCATGAAGTCCTGCAAGGCAAAAATCAATACGGAGCGCTTGTTTGACTACGGCACCGTCTGTCCTCATTCAACCGCAAGCAGTCTGTTGGGGGCTAAGGAGCTGTCGGATCCCACACCCGCTATACCGCTATTGAAGGCTGTGTGCGTAAACACATCGACAGCAAATTACCGGCTGCAAGGCATCGTGGATGCTTGTCCCCATCCACACAAGCCCCCACCCCCCTAACAGCCCTAAGTACAGCGTTCACTCCGGTCACACTGCAGGCACACAGTCCCACGCGACGTCTGCCAGTAATTATGAATGAACGAGCAGCTAAATAAAGTGTGCATGCGCTTGGTCGCGAGGATAAATCTGCCTGGGACATATCATCACGAGGGTGCTTTCCAGGATTTTCCACAAAGCGTCGCTTGGATATTACGAGGATTATTCAATTATTAGACGTTATTAGAATGATATTCTGTATTTTTTCGTTTGCTACAGTTGTCCTATCTATTTCCCTATGTTCTTTTAATGTCATCTCCACGTTCCCTGTAACATACAAACTCCACTGTTGCTATGGGATGAGAGAGAGAGAGAGAGAGAGAGAGAGAGAGAGAGAGAGAGAGAGAGAGAGAGAGAGAGAGAGAGAGAGAGAGAGAGAGAGAGAGAGAGAGAGAGAGAGACACACACACACAGCGAGAGAGACAGCGAGAGCGAGAGATAAGCAGAAGAAGCGCAAAAACGATGTTGCCGACGGTCTCTTACATAGGTGGACTGCACTCTCCGCCAGTGTCCCAGCCCACAGCAATACATCAAGACATCCAGGGGGAGCCGAGGAGGGGGCGCCGGCCGGGGGAGCCCCTGGCAGGGAGACGGCGGTCTCTCTCTTCAGGCTGGGGCCAGGCACAGCATCCCCGCCGCACACAGGTGCCCCACCTGTGCTCGACGGCGGCGGAGGAGAGACGGAGGAGGGCGAAGGGTGAGTCCCAGTGAGTAGGGCTCGTCCCTCTTGGAAGTTTTCGACGAGTTTGCCCGACGGTTGAGAAGATGCAAATTCCTTCCGGGATGGAACGTGCGGTCCAGAAAAAAATAATAAATAAGAGGTCCCGAGAAAAAGGGGTCCGCAAACTCCAGTGTATAGGGGGGGAACGGGAACGGGGTTCCTGATTTGGGATGTGTCCCAGACTACCCTATCATATCAAGGGGGGGGGGGGGGGGGGGGGGCAAACTTCATCTTCTGTCCTGTCGGGCTCATCCCCACACCTATCCTATCCCCCCCGACCTAACTCACCTGTTCGGCCCTTTATTATCCCCTCCCACCCCCCACCCCCCAACGACGACCGGACCACGCTTCACCCTGTCATTCGCCCTCAGCCCCTGCCCGCGGTTCCCCGACCAGACGCCCTCCCCTCGCTGTTCACGACCCCCGGACCGCTGCCACCGACACGCGACAAGCCATGCTCCTTCCTGTGCGATCCTCCTCCCTCAGGCTGATGACAGAATGAAACAAGATGTGCTGATGTTGCCAAGTGGACGTCTTCTCGCCTGGAACACTTTCTTTCTCCACTGCCACGTTCCCCTCTCCCTCAGCTCGCCCGAGGAGCTGAGGAATGAGGTCCGGATTGAGAGAATGGGGGGGGGGGGGGGGGGGGGGGTCTGTGTCTCTCCCCCCCCCCCCCCCACCCCACCATCTCTAGCTCCTCCCAGTATCTCTCTCTCTCTCTCTCTCTCTCTCTGTCTCTCTCTCAGGTCTGATCCGGGCGGTGCCCGCTTACCTGAGTCACTCTTTCTGTCTCCCTCCATGGAGTGTGACTCTGTGTGTGTGTGTGTGTGTGTGCGTGCACGTGCGTCCGTCCTTGCATGTGTGCCAGTCAGTGTGTGTGTGGGTGTGTGTGTGTGGGGGTGTGTTTGGGGTTGGGAGGAGGGGGGGGCGTAGCTGCCGTTGACTGCTACTCTAGCTCTGTTGCCATGCTAGAGCAGGTAACATTCCACTAGCGCAGGAGACACACAGTCTGAATTCAAATGCGCCCCCAGCCCCACGCATTTGCAAAGGCTCCCACCACTCCCCTCCCGCCCTCACCCCGACGCCTTCCCCTCCCCTCCTTCAGCACTCCCCTTCCAACCCCTCATCTCTCTATCTGCCCTCTCTCTTCTTGTTGCTCTCACTCTCTCTCGTACACACACACACACACACACACACACACACGAGGACTGTTGCATCCTACTCCTCTTCCTCCCTTGTCTAATTCCACGTCTCTCTTTTTTGCTTTCTTTCTCTCGCTCTTTACTTGTCAGCACCCATGCAGCTCTCTTCCTTTCTCCTCTGGAGCCTGGCTGAAAAGGCACTGTGTGTGCGTGTGCGTGTGCGTGTGTGTGTGTGTGTGTGTGTGTGTGTTAAAGGTTTCCATTCACCCCCGCCCCAATATGCAGACTACTATTTTAAAGAAGGGTTTCAAAGACTAAATGAATGCAAATGAGCCCCCTGAGCTTGAACGGCAAAGAGAGAATATCCCTTATAAAGAAAGAGATGAAATAAATTAATAAAGAGGGTTTTATCTCCGAGAGCACGCGCAGACTTCCATTCCACCGACGGAGTGTGTGTGTGAAATCCGGAGACGGGCTGCCCTGCCTTAATTGCACTCGGCTGTTATCAGGCGAGCGCGAGCCCAGTGCTGCTGCTATGCACTCCTTCACAGATTACAAGGATCATCGTGTCCTCCGGGTGCTAATTTAAGGGATATACCATTTTCCGGTTTCCCTTTCCCGTGACACTAAACAGGGCCATGTTCGATCCGAGGCTAGTGCGGTGGACTCACGAGCCAGTGTGGTTATCCGCACCCCTGCCCGTCTCCACATCCCCAGGGGCACCCCCCGACCACCGCGTCGGGCGTGGAACCAGCTCTGTCTCCGTGTATGCACAGCGCACCTACAAGTGGACATACAGGGGGAAATCCGGATTCGGTGGAATTGAGAAAGGTCTCTTGAGGTTTTGAAAAAGTGTTTGCCCAGAATTTCTGTCCAAGAGCTTTGGCTCATCCATCAGAGGGACAAAGACCTGAAACTCTGCAGGGTTGGGGTAGGTGAAAGGAGGGGGGGGGGGGGGTTATAACTCTGTCACACCTGTCCTGCTGTAGGACTGAAGATTATATATCACTTTTTCGCACTGCTGTCATCCTGCACTGACAGCCGTTCACAGACACACACACACACGCAGGGTCCACAAACGGTTGAGTTATAGGCACGCTCTAGCCCATAAACCCACAACACAAGGGGCACAGGGTAACAAGTGAAAGGACGCCATTTTCTGCCACAGAGAACGGCATTCCCGCCAAGCAGACGGTTAAATCCAAGATGACAAGCCGCTGAGAGCTCTGCCTTTCAACCGTTGCCTCGGGAGTAAAAGCTGTGGTGGCATATGTTTGTCTGAAAAAAAGACGGACGGAGAGTGTGTGTCGTATGAGCCATGAAGGCAGCTGCTAAGTGGTGGCATTAAAATACTGATACTTGTAGCTCTTGAATCTCTTGTAGACTCAAAGACTCCGAAGGTTTGCATGCTAATACAGCCCGGTTATGTGCAGTGGACTATGAATCCTTAGTACGAGTTATTCAAGAAGGCCTTCTGGCTACTAGGGATCTTCAGAAGGACTATGCTACATAATGAGGATAACATGGATAATGAGAGTATCAGTTCACTCACATTAATCACAGAAAGAATCGTGACCCTTTATTAGATACTGCAAAGGTTTGAATATATCCACATTAATGAAAACACAATAGTTACAAAAAAAATACAAACTCCAATGGGGGAAAATAAGGATAAAGCATCAAAGTAAATTGGGGCAAAAATAAAGAAATAAAACGTAATTCCATCGTCAATAAAACAACACTTTTGTGGTTTAAATCTCGCATGGTGCTGCCTTATCCGCTCCCTTTGATAGAAATCAGGGGGATGTGAATTACATTGTTTGGTTAACTAGTCACTCATCAGCTTTGCAAAGCCCAGGGACACGCATGCACACGTGCGCACACACACACACAACATACACACACACACACACACACAGTCACTGAATCGTCTTTGGCTCTTCGTCCTGAACCTCAGAACATGCTGCGTCTCTTCAAGAGCCTGGTCAGGAAGGTGAAGTACACGTAGCTCAGGCAGACCAGCAGGTTCTTCACCACGTACAGCACGGGCGTCACGTACGCACCCACCGCGCCCAGCAGGGCAAGGCGCAGCACCAGGAAGGGGAAGTCCTGCAGCACCAGCCCAGCCCAGGTCCCCAGGGGGTTCCTGGGGTCCACGGCCAGCCGCAGGGTGGACAGGAAGGCCAGGACGAAGACGGGGATGGCCCAGGACGAGTAGAAGACGCGGGGCTCCGCCGCCACCCGAAGCATCTCCGCCGTGTCCAGCCAGAACAGGAAGCTGTCGGCGAACGCCTCGGACCGCGGGTCGCTGGACCACAGGAAGCGGAGCGGGGCCGGGCAGGGGCTCGGCGCGTACAGGTAGGTCCGGACGGGCGTCGAGTGCCGGCGGGTGTCCTGGGAGATGTAGCGTCTCGCACCGGCTGCAGGGGTGCCGTTGATGATGTTGCTGGTGGTGGTGGCGGTGGTACTGGTGGTGTCCGTGGGAGGGAGGGCTGTAGAGCCGTTCTGGCTGATGGTGTCGGGGATGTCGGGGTGGGGCTGGTGGTGGGGGAGCTGGCCCGTCACGGTGGTCACCTGCCCCAGGTGGGTGAGGACGGGCCCCCGCATGTCGAAGTCTGCGCCCGGACTGCTGCCAGCTGGGGCCGGATTGGACCAGATTGGACCAGAGCTTGTTATGGTTCTCAATTACATCACTCCATCCATTTAGGTCCATGTGTTTAAATAAATAATTGTGTAGGCCTCTTCACTTTAAGGCTTTCATTTATTGAATTTTTTGTTTTAGAATTAGTTCACGAGCAAATTTCAGTGACTGCTTGGCTCTTATTCTAAAGTTGTTTTTTTTTGCACTGTATTTGTGTTCAGACTGTGAGGGGGCTTATTCTTGGCCAATATATTGAGGGTAGTTGACGATTTAGGATACAGCAAATGCAAAAATAACACTGCCCCATGTGGATGGAGCAAAGAATATTTGTGGTTGGCCATTCACTTCCTTTGCTCCTATCATAACAATGTTCTCAACGGGAATGTTCTCAATGATGGAACCAGTTTCATTATTGATGTTAATCAAGTGAATGACAATGTCACACAAAAACAGATGACCATTCCCATAAACAGGGCATGAGACGCGTTACCTTTCCCTGTGAGGCTACAGGGGCGAATTCTCTCGACGACATCCACACAGATGAGGCAGAGGAGCATCAAGGAAACGGGCAGCTCGGTGAAATGGTCTAGTATCTGTCCGGCGTCCACCTGTACCTAAGGGCCGTTAAATCCAGAAGGAAAAAAAACAATTAGGGAGAGCTGACACAGGGGCACGGGAATTACGATGGATTAAAACCCAGACAAAATGAATTAACGGAAGTCGAACGCATAGAAATAGACAGGGTGATAATTATGAACGCCTCGTATTTCATAACCACGGCGATTAAATCCCCACCTGAAGCTGTCAAGTGGATGGCTGATCAAAGCATTAGGGCGATGAATATATGGGACAGCTATGAATTCAGGTAAATTATGGGGCAGATGCTATTTTTCTTGGTCAAAACGTGCTTTAACCAATGTCCACTCGCTTTATGGCGATGGGAATGGAGGTTTGTCGTTAATGGACAACCTTTTTATGTAAAATCGGTTACTGAGTATCCTAATAAACCTGCCCCAAATAAATTCCTGCCTCACACGAGCCTTGTGACTAGGATCATCCATTTTAAATGTTTTTACGATGACATTGATGGTCCTTCCTGAGAGACTACACGAAGGACTAGTACTTCCAAGATACTGGAACAGATCCAAAGTCGGGTGAATTCTTTGGACGTCGTCCATCGATTTATATCATCAACTATCAAAACTTTGGAAAATCAATGAGACTCTCGAGAAGTGAGCCTTCACACAGTGAATAATGATACTGCTGTATCATCACACTGCCTCACATGAGGGCCCCGGAAATGAGCTAGTTCCACAAAGGGGATGTTTGAGCAGCTAGTTGGCTCCTGAAGGACCCCGGTGGAGCATGACAGTGGAACATAACAACAGCAGACGCCTTTGGGTGACAGGCAGGATCAGTCCTGAGGTTACCTTGGAGGCGGCTATCAGCAGAGCGAAACACGGTAATGGACACAGTATGACATAGGCCAATGCTGCGGGTCTCCTGGGGGAAAACAAGGAAATAAGTCTGATTATTTTTTTGGAATGTGTGACGAATGTTTTACAATAAATGAGCTGTCTTTCTACTGCCATTTCATTATTGAACTAGGAGCAGGTGTACTCATTAATTACAGATAATAGCATTCTATTCACACAGAGACGGTATTTATTCAACAAACACCACAACTTGACTGTAATATATTATAGCTTTGGACAGAGCCATGAAAAAGTAGTTTACTAGTAGGCTAAGTTGTAAAATTACATTAACAATTTCCTATATCCTATTTTGCTTACCAAACAATTCATCCGTCAGCCTATTGGATGAAGATGTTTATAATCATTGTTCTTTTTTCATGGTTTAATTTCTCTTTCAATACATCATTAATGACACTATACTCAAACTCACCATTGTTTGATTTTGGTGATGAACCTGCGACGCCTCAGGATCAGGTACTTCAGCGGAGCCCACACCAGAAGGGTCACGGAGGTGACGTAGGCGATGGACACGGCCACCACCAGCCAGTACGCGGTCCGGTCGTTCCCACCCTTCAGGTCACGCATGAGGCCGGCGAACCGCTCCATGACCACGAAGAGCGGCGCACAGATGGCTGCGAACTGCAGCGCCTCGAAGACGACCAGCTTGACCGTCTTCCCCGAGGGCATGTTTGTTTTGGTTTTCTTACCCCCGCGTCAAAGCCGTAGGTTCGACACCCCTCGCACAGTTTCTTAGCTGTCCCAGGCTGGAGGCTAAAATCAAACCACAAGACACGCATCTCTCGCACAGGGGGAGTTGGTGCAGCCGTCTTTGGACTCTGACACCGCTTGCTCCGCATCGCAGTTTTACTGCTGAGGTAATGAGGTGGTCATACGTCCCCTGTTTATGGCTGCACATAAAAAAGGCACAAGATGACTTGTCTCTTTAAAACCCAAGGGAGATGTGTATACATGGTCAACATATGCAAATTAATGCGTAGTAGGATGAAGTCTTTACTTTGTTATAATACCTTTTATATAGCGGTGTTCAAATAAAACCGTCAGCCTGATCATTAGTGGTCTCTCTGCCCTCTATCGTTGCTCGTTTTAGGACCCTATATTTAACTCCATGTAGTCTTGTTTGTTTTAGTAAATGCCCTTATTAAATTAATTAACGTGATCGGCCATCAGGTGGATCAAAGATGATTGATTGAATCCAGCATGTTCAGGAAGTAAAAGGGAGAAAATGTAAAGACAACATACATCTACCGAAGGGAGGATTAATGTAATCTTCGGAGAAGACAGTGCCCTAGAAAGAGCATGAAGTAAGTGATCGGAGACCGTTCAAATTAGATTGCCATCTAGTGGCCGACAAGATAACCAATCATAAGGGCTGCTGCTTGACAATGCAGTGTCAGGGACTGTCCACAAAATAAATTGAACAAGGAGGACGAGATTGATTTTCAACAGCAGACGAGATATCCTGTACATTTGGCCTGTTTTTTTTTATTGTGAATATCAATTCATAAGTATGGTTAAAAGATTACATAGAAACAGTGTACCATTCAGAACAAAATCTTTACAATGATGAGGTTGGTTTTAAATTTAAAAACAGACAGCATCTCACTCCTGTACAATAAAATAAGATGAGGGCTAAAGTCCAGTGCTATCTTTTGGTGCAAACAAAATTAAATAAAAAAATTACGTCATTGTGGTTCACTGGCTCGTGGTCCCATCTTTCCAGAACACCTGCTACAATTGATCAAACTCTTGCTTTGCGACGCAACAAAATGACAATGTTGTCCGAGTGTAGGGTTAAGTTAAAAAGGCAGCCTGTGGCCTTCAGAACAAATGGTGTATTGGGTGTTTTAACAGTTGCCTACAAAAGCTCAGAACCAATTTAAATCCTGTTTTTTTAGGCAGAAGGTGGAATTAAGAAGCAAAGTGAGAGCTGCACTCCTTGCAACATTTGAAATGACATTTGTACACAGAGATGTGGTTCAGGGTGAAAGGTCATTAAATAAAGAAAATTTAAGAAAATACCAACATGGACCATAAGTTGTAGACAGCTAAAGCAGTATTTGAATACATGAAGTCCATCCAAAAGCCCAAGGAACTCAAACCAAAGCAATTACAAGAGTTTGCTAGTCTTAAGTGGAGTCCAGGAGTTAATGAGGTACAATGTGATGAGGCTTCGGTTTGCCTGGTTTGAGAACCAGAGTTTAGGGAGCATGCAATATTGTGACACCAGATCAAGTCTCTGCTCTAGTGGATGACAGCTTTGAATCTATACATCTATTCATAGACACAAACAAATGAAATTAGCCGTCTACAACGGACATGCTGGTGTGCGTTCGGAGATAATTATTAAGAGAACATAATGGGTTTCAAAAAAGACAATTATACAATTTTAAAAGCAGTTAGTTCAGTAATCAACCACTGGTTATACCATGAACGAGAGAAATCAATCTCCACTTTGCACAAGAGCAACTTAAATATACACAACTAAATTAGGCAGAATATTACATCATCTTCATCAGATGTATTTAATACTTCAGGCATCGCCTGCGCACTTCAAAATATAAATTAATCATATCCATTGTTCAACACTGACAAAAAATGAGATGCTTAAAAAAATCCGCAGAGAAGTTACAAACAGCTCACCCCCCACGCTGATCCAAAGCCACAAGTCCATGGCCTTCAAGTGTGTTTAAGCAGCTCTGAAGTATGGTGAACACAGTGAGCGTTTGCTTGCTAGCGCTCTGAAATACTACTTCATCTAAAATTAACTTGCCGGCAAAACAAGTCGATGCAATGGAGCCTCCGTGACGAGGGGGGGGGGGCAACTGACCGGGTTGGGGCCCTTTGAGAATCAAGTGAAATGCAACAGAACGGTGCTAAAGTACAGACCCACTGGAGGCCAACGTGTGGCTTCACCACTAGCTCAGCATATGTATGAATGTGTGTGTGTGTGTCTGTGTGCGTCTGAGTGTATCCGAGTGTGCACACACGGACACACACACACGATTGCATGATCCTTCTTATTCCCTTCAACAACAAAAAAAGTGGCTTCAGTTTTTAGTACTTCTAAAAAATAATGGACAAAAAGGTTGAGAACATATTCCGCAGGGTAGCATGGGTATTCAATGCGATGCTTATATTCTTCAGCACTGCTTAAAGTAGTGTCTTGTTTGCACAGATGAGAGAAAATAAAATAAAAGGTGTGGCCATCTTTATGTCGTGGAGACGAGCAGTGCAATTGGCCTGGTTGAGGCCTGTGTGTGAGTGTGAGTGTGTGTGTGTGTGTGTGTAGCACAATGTTATCTCCTCAAAACTACAGGCGTCTGTGATGCTCAGAACCACATTGCCCACATGACTGGTTTTGAATCTTTTTTTGTTTTTCCATGTTCACATCAACACATCGCTTTCACCGTTTCAAACGATAACTCACGAAGCAAACACAAGAAAAGAAAAGACCAAAACAAAATCACACACGAGACGTGAGCCCACCTTGAGGGGGGGCCGACGTGATGATAAAAATATTTAAATCCTTTCTACAAAAGAGATGTGACATGAGGTTTTTTTTGTCTGTTACGTGACACCATTATTTACAGTCAGCCCTAGCAGCTCGAATTGGGATGGAGGAGGGGGGGGGGGGGGGGGGACGACGACGACCAGCATTGCTAGTGCACTCGGCCCATTACAGATAAGCATCTGTAGAGTATTAGCTTAACACTTGGGGAGTAGCGCCCCCTCCCTACCAGTAACTTAAAGCAGTACAGAAGAAAGGCCACATGCACACAATCAGAGTGTGCATGTGGCGTATGCAAGTGGAGTGTGCATGTGGAGTGTGCATGTGCTGTTTGCGTGTGGAGTGTGTGTATGAGGGTTTGGTAACGTGCAGGTTCCCTATAGCAGGGCTTTCTCCGGGTACGGGATGTGTTGGGGGTCTGTGGGGGCCTGTAAGCTCTGACCAGAGGACGCGCTGTAGCTGGGCGGCTGGTTCATGACGCCGGGGCCCGGGGGAGGGACGGGGAGGCTGGCCTGGTTCTGGTAGGCCTGGACGTCTGCCGGGGACGGGCTGTAGACGGGCGGCTGGCCCATGTACATGTGGATGTCACTGAGCAAACAGCAGCAACAAGAACAAAGCAACAGTGTTGAGGACATGAGGGTCTCGCGGGACGGATAAAAACGATAAAAGCTACAAAAACAAAAAGCCTAACTCAGTGTTCAAGCAGAGTTCAAGAAGCTCTCATCAGTGAGAGTTTACAGACTGATGAACAACACACAGCCTGCGCTGTTTAGCTTTACTGTGAAGCTATTAGAAAGGCAGTGAAAGCGACAGTCCAGAACGGAGGAAGGGCCAGGACACACTCGCAGCCAGACTGCTGAAACACTGCATTTGTTTCCGTGGTGAACACCCTGCATCTCTATAGCATTGAGCAAACGTTACAGGCTGTAGGGTTCATGCGAGTCCCTGGTTCAGAACGGTACAGTCTGCTGTTGCAGCGCTGCTGGATCCTTCTGTCTGGGCCTACCTGGGTGCTGCTTGGCCAGGCATGGGAGGCCCGGCCTGGAGCTGCTCCATGGACACAGGGTAGCCCTGCATCCCCGGGCCCATGGCATACGAGCTTGGCTGAACGGGATACCCCTGTGGGCGCACATGGATTGGCACTCATGAAGGCAAATAGAAAACAGTGAGAGTAGCTGCTTGGATGACAATGGCCGTATTGGTATGACACCAGTCAAGTGTATAATATGAAAATTACCATAATTACTACATTTCTCTACATTACATCTCTCACACATCATCCTTGGCACACGGGGCCTCACCTGTTGGGCCGTGTTGGCGGGCGGCTGCTGGGGCTGCTGCATGTAGTACTGTTGGCTCTGGAGCTTGGCGTACATGCCGTACACGGGGTCCTCGTTCATCAGCTTGGCGTACATGGACAGCGCCTCCATCAGCTTCACGTTGAGCTCCGACAGCTCAGAGTGCCTACTGCGAGACACAACCATGCAGCCCCGCACCCAGAGGTCAGCGGCAGCCTCTTCTCAGGGTCTCGTATGCTTTCAGACTCAGAGTCAAAGTCAAAGTCAGCCTGATTGTCAGTTACTTCGCATGTGGACATACAAAGCAGTCGAGAAGACGTTTCTCATTATCCCACGGTGAACAGATAAAGTGCACACGCACAACAGATAAGACGACACTAAAAGTAAACCGATAAGACGACAGTAAAGGTAAACAACAGATAAGACAACGCTAAAATTAAACATTCAAGTGCACAAGAGATAAGGACATTACAAATATTAATAAATAATAAAATAAACAATGAAATAATAAAATCTCAAATAAAATCTAAGCAGCATACCTTTCTGTACAAGTTAAGTCGAGTTGTGGTAGTGCAAAAAAGGCAAAAATCGGCAAGATATATTTGTAACAGGAATGGTAATGGTAATACCTCTACTTTAGAGGAAGTAAGCGGTTGCAATACTAGTAGGAGATATTGGGGAACTAGAGGCTTGAATAAATTATCTGCATCAGAGTGCATCGACTGTTATGTTAATAAGGGTTAAGTGTTGAGAAAATGAAGTTCAATGAAATCCATTGCAATCTCAGGTTACTTCAGTCGATCGATTATCCCTTCTGGCTACATAGACAAGAGACAAATTACTGTACACGCACATTATGGAAAAGTCACAGCTTAATGCAGCTATGGCGTTGCAGACTTTGAGGAGTTAAAATCTACACATCAGCAGGGAGTAGGGATTCAGACCACACACAATCCTGAGTCTGTCCCGGACGAGTCTATTAGAGGACTATGAGATCTATATACATCGTTTTTTCTTGCCAAGGTATCTGGTAGGAGTTTACATGCAACAGTGATATGTCATGGTTATTTTTATGATTTGATATCCTGTTTTCTATCCCTGTAAGGGGAATACTCAGACTTTGGGGGATATATTTTCCAGTTATTCATAGTCCTACGAGAAGCACTGAACCCGTGTTTCTCTCTTTCAGCCGAGCACTGGTTCCGACTGAGTTAGCATTTGACAGCGTTAACAGATATCCTTGGCAGCAGAGGAAATTAACAAGCTCCCTTGAGTGAGGGTGAAATAAACCATTCCAAGGTAAATATATTTTAGCTCATCACTTTTGGAACCGTGAATTGAAAAAATATCCTGATGGTTTTAGAGCTACATTTTGTACTTTTATTTATCTTCCACCCTGATGTATAATTTATCACTAAATGTATTCATTTTGCATTGCAAAATCATTTAGCAGCGTTTGCAGAGGAAAAAAAAAATCAATGGATCCCAAGCCAGGTCTAACGGCTCAGCCATAGCCCTTCACTTTTCCACTGCAGACATCAGTTTTGTTAAACATGGATAGAGGTTATTAGACCGAGGTATTTGTAAACTAAGTCCTGACTGATCGTTAACTCCTAGTTCCTGTCAGCAGATGGATGTGCGCCTTGAAGAGGTGGTGTTGGTATGCAACCGATGTGGACTCGTCCCTTAAAATAAATCATAATTCGTACCTGTCTATATCCTCCAGCTTCTGGTCAATGAGTGGTCCCATTTGGTTGCAGGCACCTAGACACCACACACAAGGTTCAGCATCATTGATGGTTAATCCCTGCATAGCTTGATCATGAATATAGGCCCAAGTTAATTTCATTAACAAAAGTTGCAGATCACCCAAAAAACATTAAACCTCAAAAGAGCTCAAAAGCGACCGCCCCATTTTTTAACAGCTACAGCTCCTGAAGGGAATTTCCTATTCATTCACTATACTGACATTTCAGAAGAAAAAAAAAAAATTGGCCTGGAACTAGGCCAACCAACGACGAGATGAGCCATGAAGATAAAACATTGTATTCAGGTCAAAAAATATGTGTGTGGAAAAGAGAAGAAAAGTATTGGTAAAAGACTGCATAATTATTGTGGGTGAAGGAACTATTCATCCCATAAACCAATGTGAGTGATACCTTTCCAATGACTTCCAACCTAATGATAGTTTGGCACGCTTCTTGAATTAACCTTATTACAGTGTTTATCTTGTGGAAGTGAACACCCTGTTTCAGCTGGGATTCAAACAGAGTTAAAAAACAAAACTAGGGCTGTGAATGCGAGGAAGGAGGAGGGCTTGCTATCCTCATGACTGGGACCCGTTTGTGATGCTTAGTAGTATGTGAAGGAGCGTTATGATGAGCACTGTTGGTATGAAGGGCCCAACACACTGTTGGGTTATACTGAAAGTACCCGAGAAGCTTAACCCTCTCTCAAACGCACCAAAATAAGCTGGCCGGACATCCCCAAACAACGTGGGGTTATAATGCAGGTTGTCACGGGGATTTTCACTTCCAGAGCCTCACTGGGGAGCTCTACTCAGCAGCAGCAGCCATTCAAACGGTACACAATAACACCTTTACGAGCCAATCACACTGATGTTGCAACAGTCGCAGATGCTTTAAAGCACCTTGGCAGAGTGCCTTGTGCTTACTACTCTGAGCATCTGTGAAGCGGGGCAGCGTGCACATTATGCCTTTTAAACGGCCAATTCTTACTATTGCTTACATCCTTCTTCATTAGAGTCGGCCCTTTTAACCTGGCTTTGGGTTGGAGGCCATGCCTTGGTGGACAACCCTTTTAGCTAATTGTAACGAAAAGAGAGCTGAGCCGCAAGGCAAAGCTCTCGATCTACCGGTCGATCTTCGTTCCTATCCTCACCTATGGTCATGAGGGCTGGGTGATGACCGAAAGGACGAGATCGCGTGTACAAGCGGCCGAGATGAGTTTTCTCAGAAGGGTGGCTGGCGTCCCCCTTAGGGATAGGGGGAGAAGCTCAGCCATCCGTGAGGAACTCGGATTAGAGCCGCTGCTCCTTTACTTAGAAAGGAGTCAGCTGAGGTGGTTCGGGCATCTGGTAAGGATGCCCACTGGGCGCCTTCCTTGGGAGGTGTTTCAGGCACGTCCAGTGGGGAGGAGACCTCGGGGAAGACCCAGGACTAGGTGGAGAGATTATATTTCAACACTGGCCTGAGAACGCCTCGGGATCCCCCCATCAGAGCTGGTCAATGTGGCCCGGGAAAGGGAAGTCTGGGGCCCCCTGCTTGAGCTGCTCCCCCCGCGACCCGACCCCGGATAAGCGGATGACGATGATGAGGATTAGGGAACCGTCACCAATGGAGCAAAACAATACTGGTCTTTCCAAATCCGGTGGAACAGTGAACGCACGGCTCATGTCGTCCTCCTATGGTGAAATGTTGAGATAAACCTGAACTGCACTGCTTCCAAACCAAGGCTCCCCTTTACTGCCAATCCCAGACCTTGTAAAAGGAAATAATAATTGGCGTGGAGGACCGCTTTTGCCAAGATTCCCACAATCTACCGTCAACAGAGATCTTGTACCCCCTCAATCATAATCCCATATCAACAATGTCAAAGTGTTGACATTTTATTGTCTTTGCTCAACATACACACAGTAGTGCAGTGCATAAGGGAGGGTGTTTGTCCTTACCTTCCAACTGGAGCAGTTCGACAGCATCTGACTGGTTATCCGTGGGGTCGGCACTCTGAATCATCTGCAGCAGCTGGTCCATTTTCTCCTGAGAGGAAAACAAAGACCTCTTATTTAACAAATGAAGGATTTCAGTTAATTCGTGGAAGAAATACACCCGTCCCCAAAAAATGTATGTTGACAATGGACCGATGAGGTGCCGGGATGATGTGTTACCTCATCGATAAACACGGGCTCTGGCTCCGGCTCCAGGGTTTCCACCTGGACCTCTTCGTTGAACTGCACCGATTTCTTCTCGGTCTTGACTGTAGATTATAGCGAAACAAAGAATTGACCATCAACATCGAATAAGCATTAAAGGAAGGAAGGGAAGCATAACAGTAAAAAAAACTAATAATTGGGAGACCAGTGAAGGATAAATGACTGTAATGCAAAGAAAAGAAACCCAATATCTATAAACAATGGCACAAGGCCAGGCCTCTCCCAGTCTTTCTTAGCGGTGAGCATTTCAAGGGTATATTACTGGCCAACTATTGTGGAAAGTGTTCGGCTGCGACTGAATCATTACATTCAGGGAAGGCACACTGCTTTCAGATTGACCCAACCATTAAGTCTCATTCACTCACTTAAATGAACGCATATGGAAATGCATTTCAAGCAGTGCCAACTACTTTGTGATCTCTATGGGGTTGAGATGTTTGCGTCACTGCAGAATACCGCCGCTCCTGACCAATCAGAGCCCTTCATAGAGGCCTTCGTACAGCCAGCTGCATCATCATCTTTCCCACCGCAGATGAACTGCAGCCGACCTGAGACAAACCCACACTGGGACAGGGAGCAGCGGAAGGCGGGTGGAAGGATGACGGGGTCAGCTCCTTCCCATCACTGATAAACAAGGGCTTAACTCTCTGTATAGGAAGGGATTGATGGGAGTCTAGAATTGTGCTTTGTTTTTCTTCGATTGCTCCAGGGAGGCTACTGACAAAAGGTATTCTCACTAGTAGAATCAATAAGGCCATAGTGCTAACGGGCGAATGAGAGCGGATTGGGCGGGCAAATCAAAGTGGATCCCATTAGAGTGTGTGTGTACGTGTACATAATTTGGACTCATTGTGTGAGTGTGTGCGTGTTGGTGTGCGTGTGTGTTGACTCACCCATCTCTGGCTCAGCGGTTAGGTCCGCAGTTACAAAGTTGGAGGGGAAGAGGCCCACTCCCTGGTATGTTTCCCCTTTCCACCAGTTGGGGTCGCTGTGGTCAAATAAGAAAGCAAACCAAAAAGAAAAACCTTCAGTACCACTGGGTGTTTTTGTGGTGCTGGAACAACGAATACGTGACCTCATATAAAAAAAAGTTGAAAGTGATTCAAAGTAATGACAGTAATTCTTTATGGTGTCAATTGGATCGATTCGATCTGTATGATCTTTACAATAGAGCAGCGGGGGCCAATCACAGAGGCCCAAATTAACGAGGCACTTTTGTAAGCCCCTCTCACTATTGACGGAGACGCTAATCTCTAACGTGAAGCCTTGTCCATTCATCAACATTAAATCGAGGAGGCCGTTACCGAAATCCTCAGCTTGCAGCGCAGCGGAAGGAAAACCAGTAAACAACTCCGTCGGGACACGGCCGGCACCGTTTATGATGATTACTAATCCCAGAGTCGTGAGTGTGTGCGTGCGTGCGTGCGTGCGTGCGTGTGAGTCCTAAAGGTCACCTGTCGTCCAGGATGGTGATGATCTCCCCGGACTTGAACGTGAGCTCGTTGTCTTCGGCCGCCTCAAAGTCGTAGATGGCGCGCACCTTGCGGCCGTCCGCCTTCTGAGAGGGGAGCAGGCTGGAGGCGCTGGGGTACAGGCTGGACAGGGAACCCTGGGGCTGCCCGCGCTGCTCCTTCAGCGACAGCTCGATGGCTGTGGACAGACCGGAGGTTCAGGCTGGGTCAATTGGATGTCGGGGGCTGACGCGAACAAGTGCCATTGTGTGTCCGGGGAGCGCCTGTATCCTGGACAGTGAAATCGCTCGGACAGTGAAAAGCACCGATTCCTTGGGCTCTCCAAGCCATTACAAGAAAAGCCCCCAGGACTTCTGGTAGACAATTTCGATGGATACCTTACGATATCTCATTAACTCGATGTGTAGCATCACAGAACCAAACCTTGGTGGCCCGTTAATTGCACAGCGTTTGTAATGTTCCAAGTCTACAGTTTATGAAGAAAACATCCCAATCAAGCCGTTACCTTTGGCCAGGTCTTCCTCCTCCTTTTTAGTGGAGGCGGTGGCAGGGTCCTTGGCAACCATCGCTGGGCTTGCCTTCGCCTGCTCTGCAGCCTAAGACCAATGATTACAGGCACCGTCAGTGTGCAACGCAAAACCAAAACAACCATCAAAGGGGCGATGACTCAAAGCATTCCCAACCATGGCTGAAACCGAGGCCAAAAGACAGAAGACGAGCGTGGGTTGTTTTTCTGCCAATGTGAGCACTAGTGATCTACTGGGGCTTCACTGCAGCGCTACCTGGGAGCCCACGGCCGGGAAGGTGACACCCTGCTCTCTGAGGTTCTTGATCATGGCCGAGATGAGGCTAAGCTGAGGATCGTTCCGGAAGTCTTCCGCCCACTCCACCATCAGGGCCTTCAGCTTCTCACAGACTTTCGGGTGGCCCTAGTGACGTGCATGCCAGCACACACACACACACACACACACACACACACACACACACACACACACACACACACACACACACACACACACACACACACACACACACACACACACACACACACACACACACACACCAATCTGTTATCAAGGGGCTTGGGGCGTTGTGATTCATACAAGCAAAATGAAGCAGAGCGGATTATGCTCGAATTCAAATTATTTAAAATCAAAAGATCCACGACTATCTTACCTTGTTCAGAACATTGCTGACTTCACTAGCAAACTCTCTGGAGCAGACCTCCAAGTGAAATATTTTCCCACAGTTTGAAACACAGGCACCAAGTAGCTGTCGGAACAATAGCAGAGGGAATTGGAAACAAGTCTGAATTAAATGCTTAAAACATTTTCTTTAGATTTACCTCAGAAAAATAACCACTCATTCCCTATGCAAATTCAATGATACAGCATTGTATTAATTTACCAACATGCCAACAGATTTGAAACAGAAGGCCACTCAATAAATGTGCTTACAGTCAGTGCCTGCATGGCCACATGCGGGTCCTTGTGGTTCACTCGTCTCATTATCGAGCGAAGACATTCTTTCGGACTGGAACGCAATAATAAAAAGGTCAAAACTCAAAAAGGTCTAGCGATCAGTGAATGAAAAAGAAGCATAATCACAAAAGCTCTAATACTGCTCCAGTTTAGCCCTCTATATTAAGCTATTAATTCAAAAGCTATTAATCAAAGCTCATTCCCGTTTTATGGGCTTCTCGGTTATGCAAATGAAAGACACTCAGTGGCCTTTGGGAAATGGCTTTTATCAATACAATTATCATGCTACTTGATGACAATGGAAACCCACCCAGTACGGGACTGTCCTATTTTATCACAGATGTCCAAAATGAGGCCCCAGTCCTCGGCTGTGTTCATCTCACTGGTTGCTTTCTCTGCAGGGAAGAATCAAGTGAAACTTGTATCATCAGGTTTCTTGAAAAGACTAACATTACACAGTGTGGCTCACACATTGTGTGTGCATATTAAACATGCAACGAAAGGACACTAGAGCGGTAAACCAAAGGAAGAGGAACTAGTAAATAGCGTTGTGGTTTCCCACATGCACACAGCTCCACTATATCTTTCAGCAAACCAGCGATACAAACATTATGCAACTAAACCAGAGTGTTATTAATAAACACGACTCGCTGATTTTTCACCCAGGGCAGAGAGACTTTGAAACATGCAGCAGATGGTTCTAACCCTAGATGACGTGGGGCCAGGGAACACACAGACTTACCTCAATAGGTGTGTCTGAGCATCCTTTACCGAAGTGCACACTGGCATTCAGCCCAGAATCAGTTTATCACAATTTCATTTCCACATTGCCAAGCCTCAGGCGTTTATAACGTAACTAATATTTTTATATTTTTAGTCTTATATTCTCCTTAAGGCTGGATGATATTCGAGCATCTGCTCTTAACACAGCTAGCACACCAGTAACCCCACTGTAACTTAATGGGGTTCAGTGCAGCTAGGACTGACGTTGCTAAAACCTAAGGCAATTGTTGACATTTGTCTAGACAGGCCACGAAAAAGACACGCATGAATACACGTACACAGAAATAGTTGGGTGTACAACAATAATGTTCAGGTAACAGTTCCAACTTAGCTCGTAAGGGCTAGCCGCCTGCTAAGGGCTAACCGTTCACTGATCACTATTTATGTAGACGTTTCACTCACCAACATCTTGGTCAAAGGGATTTGTCGTGAAGAGAGGCATGGCTGATGTGTTGACAACAGATTCCGCCTTCTTCTCTTTTTTTTGTCTTTCACTTTTGTGCACAATGTTACACGCTACGAGTCATAATACCGTTAACTTAGTGGATATAAATCGCTCGGAGGCGGCTAGCAGAAGCTACACAGTCATCCCTTTAACAGACGGCAACAAGCGGAGCATTGTGGGTAATCGGGGGACTCCTACACGGTACGAACGTCCCCTGTTCACGCGTCGACCTCAGACACTGTGTGATACTGATAAATAGTCTCACATGGGATATATTGATACATTGTGACCGTATTAATATATGTCGAATCAACGAGTGAATTTCCTATGTCGTAGAAACTCAAATGTCATCGTCAGGCGACGGCGATCACATGACAGTGTCGTATTGATGGAGTAGAGACCTTCTCCTATGTGTATTTGGTAAAATTCGGTAAAACCGTGTAATGATGCCTGGTTTCACTATATTCAAGTCTTTTAAATGTCCTATCAATTTCTTCCAGTTTACCGTATGGGTCTCCTATGTGTAGCAAGTGTAGCCCATAACTAATTATAGTTCTGCTACTTGATATAGCCTACCTGGGCACATGGTTTATGGATTTATAGGCCTATAGAAAATGAGACACTCCATTGATCATCAAAACTCAAAACATAGCACGTAGAATATCTAATATTCAGAAACTGTTACTTAGGCTTTCCCTGATTATAATATGGAAAAAAATATTTGTATTGTATATGTATAACAGCCCGTATACTATTATAATTAGCTTTCTGCACATACATTGGACGCTTGGCACGTTGGTTAAAAGATGAGAGCAAGATATTTTTCATTCTTGTTTATTTTGAACACATCAATATGCGGACTATATCTGAACCATTACAAAAATAGTGATGCTTTATTAACAAAATAGGTGTAATCAACAAAATACAGAGAATAAAGTAAACAAGTAAAACTTTAACAAGTTAAAATATGATATTCCATTGATGACACCGCACCTTTTAGTTAAGTATTATTTACACAATCAACTATACAACAGTGGCTTCACCGTATTTGATTAAGCACCACAGAATCAAAGGACTACATTCTCATTTAATCTTTAGTACAAATATTGTATCAGTAAAAGTGGATTTCTGCACTTTGACTTTACAGAGCAAATTGTCTTCCAAACAGTGACATACAGCCCTGTCCCAGTCCTCGTGACGCTGGAACAGGCTGACGGGTACTTTATCAGCGTCCTCTAATAATCGAAAAGATCTCTTGCAGTCCTTCACCATCCCTGCTTGTCCTCCTCTTCAGCTTTTCCCAAAGACAGAACGATGCTATAAGACAGGCAACCCCCCTGTGGAGAAAAGCAGGAAGAGAGAGCAAAAAAAAAAGAATTTAGTTCATTTTCATAGGCACATAAGCAAGAAAATACTAATGATACAATGACAGAATGATATAATAGAATGAGGCAACTGTTTATCAGGGCTATGAAACTTAAATAAGGTAAAATAAACAAAACCCCATACGAAAATGGAATATCGGAAAAATGACTTTAAAAGTATGCAATACCACACTGGAATCTATCAACAGCTCGAATCGATGGGGAAAATGGAAAAAGTAAGGCGATGTAATCTTCACTAAAAGCCTACTGACAGCTGGAAGGCTGTTCACAGATGAAGCTGATGCGTTCCCTGCAGAAGAAGTCGTTCCAGTAGGCCGCTTGGATGAGCCCTGCGCAGTCCTCTCCCTTTGAGTAGCCCTGATCCCAGTTGTCAGGCTGGCCAGGTTTCCACTTCCTGGAACCAAAACCACCAGAGAAAAATAGTCTTGAGATCGTCACTACTAAATTCCGCTCTGTAGAAAAAAAGCGTATTCCTGTTTGCTAAGTGCCTTACTAGTGAATCGATTGAGTTGCTTTGAGCTGAGTTCACGCCCAGTTGAGGGTACTCACGTGAAAACGGGTAGGGTCCCATCGACCCACTTCCACACGTTCTCCGTCTCCATGTCTGTCAAGCCCAGCCAGAAGAAGCCCTTTCTGGCAATCTGCTTTTTTATCCATTCCTGAAAAGAACAGAACCTTTTAATGAAATCATTTGTCACAAAACCCAATTGAAGTCAACATATCCTTATTATTTGAATGTTTTGAAATCGATAGGTTTTCACCAGTAGGAAAAGACAGTAACTGGGTAATGTCATTGGGCTGGTCAGCTTTATTCTACCTGCTCCTCGTTGCTTTTGATCATGACCATAGAGGATGACATGTTGGTACAGAATATCTTGGTTTCTGTAAAATTTAACTTCTGAGCCCCAGAGGAGAAGTAGTAGCAGCTGTCCTCAAAGGAAATCCATTCAAGAGGGCAGCCTGAAACATACAAATGTACAAATATAAATGTATATATGCATACATATATAAAAAAACACAACGTCACTCAAACTGCACCTACATGCTCAAACTGCACCTACATGCAGAACAGTGCTTGATTGTCCCATTCACCCAATAATGCCCATACCAGTGGTGTATGATTTGTAATGGCCTCACTCACCAGGTAGTGGGGTGGGGCCAGCGGGGGGCTGCACGTGGGGGGACACCATGGGGGTCTCTGGTACTGGGACTGGCTTGGAGGGTGGAGGGGGTTTGTCCTGCTGGGGAGTGTGTGGGGGTACATGGGGCGGGGGTTGGCGTTGCACAGGGGGATCCGCCGGACGCCCCGGTGGCCCCGGCAGACCAGGGTGCCCGCGCGGTCCCTCCGACCCCGGAGCCCCGAGAGGTCCTCGCGGCCCCTGAGGCCCTTGTAATCCCGCCGTCCCCTTCTGTCCTTCCCAGCCGTTAGCCCCCGGAGTGCCGGACTCCCCCTTCTCCCCCGCAGGGCCTGGCCGACCTGACAATCCCCGGGACCCTTTGGCTCCGGGGACGCCCCGGTCCCCGGTCGCTCCCTTAGAACCCGGCACCCCGGATAGTCCTGCAGAACCCTTTTGTCCTTCAGGTCCCCGCCCGCCCGTCATGCCTTTGTCCCCTCTCTCACCCTTCTGTCCCGACGTGCCCACCGGGCCCTGGGGCCCCCTGTCACCTCTGGGGCCTTTCGGACCTGGGGGTCCTAGATGACATAACAACAGATGTCCTCTTTATTTATTATTTAACAAAAAATGATACTTATAATGCAGACCAACTTTTGAGACAGACAT